>NC_060125.1:633367620-633679620 GCF_021461395.2 Schistocerca americana
CAACACGTGGGGCGTGAGGTCTCCACAGTACATCGATGTTGTCGCCAGTGGTCGGCGGAAGGTGCACGTGCCCGTCGACCTGGGACCGGACCGCAGCGACGCACGGATGCACGCCAAGACCGTAGGATCCCAAGCAGTGCCGTAGGGGACCGCACCGCACCGCCACTTCCCAGCAAATTAGGGACACTGTTGCTCCTGGGGTATCGCCGAGGACCATTCGCAACCGTCTCCATGAAGCTGGGCTACGGTCCCGCACACCGTTAGGCCGTCTTCCGCTCACGCCCCAACATCGTGCAGCCCGCCTCCAGTGGTGTCGCGACAGGCGTGAATGGAGGGACGAATGGAGACGTGTCGTCTTCAGCGATGAGAGTCGCTTCTGCCTTGGTGCCAATGATGGTCGTATGCGTGTTTGGCGCCGTGCTGGTGAGCGCCACAATCAGGACTGCATACGACCGAGGCACACAGGGCCAACACCCGGCATCATGGTGTGGGGAGCGATCTCCTACACTGGCCGTACACCACTGGTGATCGTCGAGGGGACACTGAACAGTGCACGGTACATCCAAACCGTCATCGAGCCCATCGTTCTACCATTCCTAGACCGGCAAGGGAACTTGCTGTTCCAACAGGACAATGCACGTCCGCATGTATCCCGTGCCACCCAACGTGCTCTAGAAGGTGTAAGTCAACTACCCTGGCCAGCAAGATCTCCGGATCTGTCCCCCATTGAGCATGTCTGGGACTGGATGAAGCGTCGTCTCACGCGGTCTGCACGTCCAGCACGAACGCTGGTCCAACTGAGGCACCAGGTGGAAATGGCATGGCAAGCCGTTCCACAGGACTACATCCAGCATCTCTACGATCGTCTCCATGGGAGAATAGCAGCCTGCATTGCTGCGAAAGGTGGATATACACTGTACTAGTGCCGACATTGTGCATGGTCTGTTGCCTGTGTCTATGTGCCTGTGGTTCTGTCAGTGTGATCATGTGATGTATCTGACCCCAGGAATGTGTCAATAAAGTTTCCCCTTCCTGGGACAATGAATTCACGGTGTTCTTATTTCAATTTCCAGGAGTGTACTTCGGGATTACAATTACAAATAACTTAAATTGGAAAGATCGCATAGATAATGTTGTGGGTAGAGCAAACCAAAGACTGCGATTCATTGACAGAACACTCAGAAAGTGCAACAGGTCTACTAAAGAGACTGCTTACACCGCGCTTGTCCGCCCTATTCTGGAGTATTGCTGTCCTGTTGGGATCCGCATCAGGTGGGACTGACGGCTGACATCGAAAAAGTTGAAAGAAGGGCAGCTCGCGAAATAGGGAGATAGTGATACGTGAATTGGAGTGGCAATCATTAGAACAAAGGCGTTTTTCGTTGCGACGGGATCTTCTCATGAAATTTCAATCACCAGTTTTCTCCACCGATTGTGAAAACATTCTGCTGGCAGCCACCTACGTAGGGAGAAGTGATCATAACGATAAAATAAGACAAATTAGGGGACGCATAGAAAAATTTAAGTGCTCATTTTTCCCACGCGCCGTTCGAGAATGAAATGGTAGAGAGACAGCTTGAAGGTGGTTCATTGATCCCTCTACCAGGAACTTTATTGTGAATAGCAATCACGTAGATAGATAGATGGATAGATTAAGTAACGGCCTACCTACACGCAGAGAGATCTCGTTCACCAGAAGTATCCGCTGCGAGCTGCACCTATCTGCACTCTGAGTGTCGTCGTCTAACTCAGTGGATGATCGTTCGCACCACCACCCTAAGTACGACTCCACCTCTTGTAGAGTTCAGTTCGTGCGCCTTGTGTGTTCGTACTTTCGATATGGAACTGCCAACGGCCTTCCGCAGCCAACCTCATGGCCGCTATGAATGTTACTCTTACGTTACAAAGGCGCGTACACACTAGATCAGTGAAGGACAACGAAGGATAGAGGCTGGATTCGGCCGACCGCGAATGCATTGCCATTAGGTTTCACATCCACACCAAACGAAGGCCAAGGGATTCGGCCACATGGAATCGTATTTGGCTCTGACAACTTGCCGACGTTGCTTACGTTTTGTTACTGTTATAAAGTAGAGTTTTAATTACAGTTTCAGCGGCCGGTATTATGAGGGAAGAAGAGGATTTAGCAGTCGTCGCAAGTGCAGCATTTATTTTACAGCAAGAAGATGATCATCAGAAAAACAAGAAGAAACGACTCTGGTGGACGTCCTCTCTTTAAAAAAATAGGGAGCTGCATGATGGGACGAAATTAGCGTCTGTCTTAAAGCTGAATCATAATATGGGCTATCTCCTCATTTTCTCCCTAATGAAAGCTACAGATTTCGAACTGTTACTAGATGGAGTACGCTTTAAAATTTCCAAAGATAACACGCATTTTAGGAGAGCTGCACTTGTTGCAGAAAGTTAAGTCACTCCCAGTTTTGTTTCTTTCTTTTCGTCGTTCACGGCGAAAACATGTCAGTAAAATACCGTTTTCTTTTTGACTTCGTCATATCACATTCTAATAACTTAGTTGTCTGCCTGTTTTCAATTCGTTTTTATAATCGCAGTTCGTAGGGGCTGAGAAACATTCTCGTTCACGGCAAAAGTGAGCTTTAATGCTCTTTCCATATTCTACTCTATATTCGAGTCTTTTCAAACACAATAAATATTCACCCTTAGAGGGCGCAGGCATTGCCTGCAGCGGAAAGAGCGACTGTTGAAATTAAGTTTTTCAGCAACAGCCACAAGTCGCTCCGAGTATGTTTTATTGACTCGTTTCTCTCTTTAGTTTAACAGCCAACCCCTGCGCTTTAAAATGTAAATTTCAAAGATTCCCTTGAAGCTCTTGTTAAATTAAAGAGCAAAACAGGTCAATCAGTGCGACTTTTCCCTGTCCTGAAAAGCTTAAATACACACCCTTTCTAGAGCAAGACACAACAAGCCGCTTCTGAACCAACGAGCATTCGACCCGGTATCCACACTGGGAGAGGGGTCCCAACGCCAAACAACCTCCAACGCTTTGATGTTAGAGCCAGTAGACCGAACCGCAAACAAGGCCAACCGCTTCGTTGGCTCCGATTTGCTGCACGTACACATTAGCCGATGTCTGCCAATGAAGCGATTGGCTGTCGTCCGTTGCCCTAGTGCGTACGCGCCTTGCAGTGAAACAAAGCAGATGAGATTGTGATTTGGCGTTGTCCAAAATATCCATCAACGTATTGCCGAGGTGTGCTTAGGACCAAAGTTTGTAAGGCTCTTGCCGGCCGGAGTGGCCGAGCGGTTCTAGGGGCTACAGTCTGCAACCACGCGACCGCTACGGTCGCAGGTTCGAATCCTGCCTCGGGCATGGACGTGTGTGATGTCCTTAGGTTAGTTAGGTTTAAGTAGTTCTACGTTCTGGGGGACTAATGACCTCAGAAGTTAAGTCCCATAGTGCTCAGAGCAATTTTTTTTTTTTTAAGCGCTTAGATTAAACGATCATCAATGTGGAGCTTCAGATGACGCTCGCTTAGAAGTGCATATGACTCTGAACCAGACGAGGTGGAAGGCACGAGAAATTATTATAGGTTAAGGTTATACAACTTGTGACATTATAGTTCTTGTTCGACCACCGCCAGTCATGAAGCGAAACACCGTGGGAGAGACGTCGACTCCGCTACCTGTCGGGCAGTTTGCTGAGGTCGGAGAGGGCAGTCTTCTCAGGATGTTGTTGTTGTTGTGGTCTTCAGTCCTGAGACTGGTTTGATGCAGCTCTCCATGCTACTCTATCCTGTGCAACCTTCTTCATCTCCCAGTACCTACTGCAACCTACATCCTTCTGAATCTGCTTAGTGTATTCATCTCTTGGTCTCCCCCTACGATTTTTACCCTCCACGCTGCCCTCCAATACTAAATTGGTGATCCCTTGATGCCTCAGAACATGTCCTACCAACCGATCCCTTCTTCTGGTCAAGTTGTGCCATAAACTCCTCTTCTCCCCAATCCTATTCAGTACCTCCTCATTAGTTATGTGATCTACCCATCTAATCTTCAGCATTCTTCTGTAGCACCACTTTTCGAAAGCTTCTATTCTCTTCTTGTCCAAACTATTTACCGTCCATGTTTCACTTTCATACATGGCTACACTCCATACAAATACTTTCAGAAATGACTTCCTGACACTTAAATCTATACTCGATGTTAACAAATTTCTCTTCTTCAGAAACGCTTTCCTTGCCATTGCCAGTCTACATTTTATATCCTCTCTACTTCGACCATCATCAGTTATTTTGCTCCCCAAATAGCAAAACTCCTTTACTACTTTAAGTGCCTCATTTCCTAATCTAATACCCTCAACATCACCCGACTTAATTCGAGTACATTCCATTATCCTCGTTTTGCTTTTGTTGATGTTCATCTTATATCCTCCCTTCAAGACACCATCCATTCCGTTCAACTGCTCTTCCAAGTCCTTTGCTGTCTCTAACAGAATTACAATGTCATCAGCGAACCTCAAAGTTTTTATTTCTTCTTCCTGGATTTTAATACCTACTCCGAATTTTTCTTTTGTTTCCTTTACTGCTTGCTCAATATACAGATTGAATAACATCGGGGAGAGGCTACAACCCTGTCTCACTCCCTTCCCAACCACTGGTTCCCTTTCATGGCCCTCGAGTCTTATAACTGTCATCTGGTTTCTGTACAAATTGTAAATAGCCTTTCGCTCCCTGTATTTTACCCCTGCCACCTTTAGAATTTGAAAGAGAGTATTCCAGTCAACATTGTCAAAAGCTTTCTCTAAGTCTACAAATGCTAGAAACGTAGGTTTGCCTTTCTTTAATCTTTCTTCTAAGATAAGTCGTAGTGTCAGTATTGCCTCACGTGTTCCAGTATTCGTACGCAATCCAAACTGATCTTCCCCGAGGTCGTCTTCTACTAGTTTTTCCATTCGTCTGTAAAGAATTTGTGTTAGTATTTTGCAGCTGTTGCTTATTAAACTGATTGTTCGGTAATTCTCACATGTGTCAACTCCTGCTTTCTTTGGGATTGGAATTATTATATTCTTCTTGAAGTCTGAGGGTATTTCGCCTGTTTCATACATCTGGCTCACCAGATTGTAGAGTTTTGTCAGGACTGGCTCTCCCAAGACCGTCGGTAGTTCTCAGGGTATATCTTGCAAACTACGGATGAAGGGCAACAAGCGGATTCCATATTCTTAGGTTTCCGAAAAGTATTTGGCACTGTGCCCCTCTGCAGACTGTTAGCGAATGTGTGAGTGTATGGAGTAGGCTCTCACATATGTGAGTTTTTGGAGACAAAAACTGTCTTCGTTGCATAGGAAACAACACTCTCATCAGTATAGGATCTTTGGTACGGAAATTACGCTGAACTGTTGTCGCCGACTTTGGATTCTTCAAACCAAAACACACAGTTAGCACGCTCTGGTCCAGTGAAGATAGCCATCTTTGACTCAACTGCCGCTAGCGCTCCTTACAGTGCGATTCGGCACTAGCGAACTACGCGAGACCAAACGTGATCTATTTCCCTACAAATTGACACTACAATCACCTCTGTAGGTACTATGAATTAATTAATATGGGAGTGATGACCTTAGAAGTTAAGTCCAATAGTGCTCAGAGCCAATTAATATGGATTTTCGAGGTTGTAAAGTCGTTTTTGAAACACCCTGTGTATTGGACTCGGACTCCATCTGAAATTGGTTAAACTGCTAGAGGGAGTAGTGAGAAGTTTAACTCTGTCTCATGACACGTAATACATGAGGCTGCAGGACGTGCGTCACGTACCACTGTGCCGTCAGAGTTTCGTGACCTGCCCACAGTATGACGCCAGCAGTAAGGCCGTTGTGCCTCTCTAGGACACAGGAATGATGGGACACGTCCGCAGTTTGCCGCCATTCTCACTGACGGTACCCACCTGGGACACAGCCGAACCGCGATTCATAACAATGCGTCGTCAGTTATAAGCAGTCGACACTTCGCGGCCACGGGTCCACTCCAGACGCAGCCGTTTGCTTTGTGGTGCTAAAGACAGCCTACGCATGGGACGGCAATTCTCCAGTGCAGCTGCTATTGGTCTCCAGTCGACGGTGTGGGGTGAGACAGAATGTTGCACGGAATCAATCACTTGTTCTTGAACAACAGGTAGAGATACGGGCGAGTTACAGTGTGCTTGGCGCACGCTGTGGCGACCGTCCCTCGTGTTGGTCAGACGTCATCCACCAGGTCGTTGACGAACAGTATGTCTGCAGACCAGCATCAGGTCACTGTCACACGCGAATGCCCTACAGACCTGGATACTGCACGATTCGACGAGCCGGTGTAATCTTGCCCCTCTTTAATAATTTCGTGTATTGTCCACATTAGTCTTTTATGAAGATTTGAGAGGGGCAAAGATTACAATAAACTCTTTAGTGTATTTAGCTTGTCATGTAGAGTTGGCTCCAGTTCTTCTTGCCCAGCGGTCTGATTCTTGAAGCTGAAACTGTCACATTTTTGGTCCCCACGGTCGGATTGATCTAAATTTGAAGATTGCTGTTGCAGAATTTTTGTTTTTATGTAAATCTATTTCCTCACATCTTAGTATGTCACACAGTGTTTTGATTTTTCACACTAACAAAGCCGAAATTACACTGTTAGCAAAAAATTAAAAAAATTCTTCCGATCACAACAGGGGCATGCTTACGATTCTCACAGGCTGCCGAAATAACCATATTCCAAAGGGTTTACAATTTTTCTTAAACAATGAATTTCTACTAATTTCTGTTAGATTATTAATTTCTATAATTATTTCATAAATGAATCCAGAAATAAACATAGTGATCAGGACAGTATTGCGTACCTAATAATAGAAATTTTAAGTGTCCCAACAGTTCGTGATTTCAAATGTTTCGAAAAAAAAAACTGTTAGCTGTACATTCAGAACTACTACTTGTCGATTATAACATTTTATAAAGTAATTCATTTTCATAAATTTTAGCTTGAAAATTAACACACTGTGTAAAAAATTATATGAAAGTTTTCAGAAAAGCACTGAGATATTACTGACGTGCCCAAAATTACAAAAATAATACTGGTATATCGACAACTGCTTTTGAGGAAAAGTACTGCTAGTGGAAGATGTCCCGTTACACTGGCCAGAAGGAGACGCAGGGGTGAGGCCCTATCAGACACTGTCAGGCGATGATAACGCTGTCTCACATTATTACCCTGCCCTTTACAGTAATCACTCAACATCTAACGCTCTCCGTACCCCTAACATACCTTACCAGGCCTGGTAACAGCAGTGAACACCGAGAACACTGTGCACTGATAGCCTGTTTATCAAATGTTCAAATGTGTGTGACATCCTATGGGACTTAACTGCTAAGGTCATCAGTCCCTAAGCTTACACATTACTTATCCTGAATCGTCCTAAGGACAAACACACACACCCATGCCCGAGGGAGGACTCGAACCTCCGCCGGGACCAGCCGCACAGTCCATGACTGCAGCGCCTTATACCGCTCGGCTAATCCCGCGCGGCCCGGTTTATCAGTCACAAATAATTGCAGCTCTAATCGTTTACATAACCGCAACTGATGCTTGCGTGTACGAAATTACAGTGGCATCGACAATAGCTTCTGGCTGTTTCACTTGTTCTGTCAGGCAGTGTAAGATTGTGGAGGTAGTCTCCAAATCGGCCAGCCGCCACGCAGGAAGTCTGGTTCGCGAAACAGCGGTAGTGAATGCAGGAGACACACCTTTCACAAATAGTAGCTGCCTTTGGAGTCATTAAAATGACTGCGGGTGGGTGGTTACCTGGCTGCGCGAGACACATTTCTGTGACGTCTCTGCATGTGCGTCTTAGCCTACCCAACGGTTCCTATAACAGGGGAAAAGATTCCGTCCCGTCTGGCCCGGAAAGCACTGTACTCCATCTTATCTGCAAGCGTGAATCAAGCGGTGAACTGTTACACTGACTAGTCGCAATTTATCACGGGATTTTGGGGTAACACTTTTGACAAAAGACCACACTTTTCTGTAATCAGTCTATGACACTTTCTCTTTTCCATCGTTACGCATTTTCAGAGCTACGATAAACTTATTACACGGTAAGCAGTCGACAATAACACTTTAGTCACTGAAGGACACGTCACTATAAATTTCACGCCCTATATACCCGCAGTAAACACTTCAAACATTACTAACTTGCACTCGTTGATCGTACTATGCCTGGAGAGAATCGCATTATCAGATAGCTATTCAAATAGGAACTGACCGACTCTTCCGCGTGGCGCTGCTTATATACTCGTAGTTTCAGCCCGTACTACTGGAGAAGTCTGGTATTTTCTCGAATGATGGCCCTAAATCTAAAAGATGCTTGCGTTGTCGA
The DNA here is from genome assembly GCF_021461395.2 of Schistocerca americana. Taxonomy (NCBI): domain Eukaryota; kingdom Metazoa; phylum Arthropoda; class Insecta; order Orthoptera; family Acrididae; genus Schistocerca; species Schistocerca americana. The sequence goes on from NC_060125.1 coordinate 633,375,994, forward strand.
TACAGGATACCAGCATGCAACGCCAACTGCGAAACGACCTCGTCAACATAAACTCGTTGACACAAATAAAACTAACCGAGGCTGCATTTACATGATGCGCTAGCAGATGTCGTTACTTTAGTACTTAAGCCAAGCTCGTCACAGTGTTTTGCAAAATAATGTTTTCTCCACCAGATTCGTAACATCAGAAAGAGCCCAAATTTCAAGCGAATATCGAAAGATTTACATTTACCTAAGGATAGAAATGTTTTGTACTAAAATCAGACGGATATGATGCGTTAGGCTGAACCTGTGCTGTAGGCCGTACCAGGAGGGAATTTTGCAGTAACTAACCAGCAAAAAAAAAAAAAAAAAAAAAAAAAAAAAAAAAAAAAAAAAAAAAAAAAAAAAATTATAGATCAACTTTAGAATTAAAATCTTACAACTCAGCATTCAAGGTCTGTGTCGCAAGAGGCGCAGAAGCAATTTGGAAAAAAAAAATTACTTTGGTCATAGGTCTCGTCGTAGAAGAATATCGAGTCCGCCTCTGTGTACACCCAGTTTGTTCATTAGCATCAATTAAGGGAAGATACATTACCGCCATTCTCTCAGTAAAAGAGTGCAGCTAATATTAAGTCAATATTTATTCAAACTAGTAATGCATATACTAATTTCTTTCTCAGAATTATAATTTACAAGTTCTATACTCACTGATAGCAAGGAAACTCAATCTTTTTACAATAATTTAACTAATCGCCCATGTATGAGACAGGACACAGATAATGAAAGCATCGATGTAAGTCCAATCCTCTGACGTATTTACGGAGAAACGTCCAGTCTCCTCGTACTACATGTATAAAGGAAGTTTGGAGGAGATACAACAGTACTACGCTACAAACATTAGTTTGGCTAACAGGATGCGTACGCAGATGAACGCTCGTTAAATGGTGTCATTTCTGCACCACGAATTACCAGTTACCCGTCTCGTTACTGGTAGCCCTTACTGGCGTGCAGTTTTTCAGGGAGAGCGCTGTGTTCTGTTCCTGTACTTCCTCATACTGTTTCAAAAATCATTCAAAGGGCTCTGAGCACTATGGGACTTAACAGCTGAGGTCATCAGTCCCCTAGAACATAGAACTATTTGAACCTAACTAACCCAAGGACATCACACACATCCATGCCCGTGGCAGGATTCGAACCTGCGACCGTAGCGGCCTCATACCGTTTCCTTATGGCCTGTGGATTTGGTATGACCTCTCTTCAGATGCGAACAATTTAGGTTAGACTTTGCCGTGACTGTTACGGATATCGAATGCAAAACAACAAGTCTACTCTCACCAGTCACTGCTTATTTATACCTACAACGCGTTTTGAAGATTTAAACCTCCATCATCTGGTGGATTTACCTGTGTTAGTATGACATATGTGTTTGTTGTGTTGCGACTTTGCGATAACTTGTTGCACTGTCTAGTGGAGAAGCAAAAACAGTATTTCAGGACGTGGTTTTGTGGAGATTTTTGTCTAAAAATTAAACATATATCCAAATGCGAAAATAAAGAAATAAAATAGAATACCTCCAGTAGTCACAAGCTCATTACTCTGTCATAACACATCACTTGTAAACTCTCATATTTTCTAAACATAGGCGGCATCTGGAAACTACTAGGTGCAAAGAACATATAGCAAAACAGAAAGTATGAAACTAGCCTGTCGTGATACGAACTAATGTTACCCTCCGAGAGGATTTATAATTTTGACTGTGCGTGTATGTCTAACGAATAAAGGTAGACAGTAATTTTGAATATGGTGAACTTAACAGTAAAACTAAACAGGCTTTAAACTTTGGGGTTTAATGAAAATAGTAAATTTCGTACACGAATGAAAAAATGAACGGTCGCCAGCCCAATTAGGCATATCAATTTGGAAATATATGTTTAAGAAAATTAAATATTAGTTCCTGAAGTTCCTCTCGTTAATATTTCCCTTTGAACAGTGGACAGGATACAAACGAACACATGACACTCTGAGCTGTGTGTAGCAGCAGTCACCAATACTGCACGTACTAGTAATCATAGAAAGCAAAATTTGCACCAAACTCACACTAATATGAGCTACACTCAAGATTGTTACCTGGATCAGTACTGAAATGTTACTGCAAGAAGTGCAGAATTAAATTTGGCCGGGAGGGCGTTCTCACTTAACTGACATATAGATACCACAAATAAAAATAATTAATACCGCAATTACACTGTTTATACTCCCATTTACAGAAATGTGTCAGATTTCCTCTGTAGCAATAAAATACCAATTACGTTTCTAATACGAGAAGAATATCGTGGAGTCTCATAAACTGATATTGTATCACTAGTCAAACTCTATGATTATTTCAGTAGCAAAATTCGATTCAACTAAATTTAATTCTTATCTTCACATGGAATAGTTTATGTTTTTACTTTTCAAGCCAAATCATTCAACACTCAGCTCTATTAACTCCGAAAACTCGTTCACGATATTAATCAAAGCTAAATTAAGTTTCAGACGAGTATAACTTATTTGTCTTTTTTAAGTGCACTGTTTTCCATATCTGAACATTTAAAGCAACTGCCAATATTTGCACCACTCTTGAAATCTAATGAAGATCCGACTGAATTTTTGTGCAGCTTTTTTCAGGTAGTATTTCCCACGAGCCTCGTGGCTGCTCTACGAACTCCTGTGGTCAAAGTTGCAAATCCGGATTTTAAATCCGACACATCTGAAGAGTTTCTAATTTCAAAAAAAGGCTAATATTTCCTTCCCGATGACAAGAAAGTGGTTACAGCTCGTTACACAAGTAATAAGACACTCGCCCAAGGAACCCTGCGTGTGACGTCAGCCGTACGGCAAGGCGGCGAACAATGCTGCCAACACACAATGGGCTGTCGCCGTTAATGTTTCCTGTGCCCCGCTGGGATGTGAGCGCAATCCCAGCCACAACGCCACGGCGTGGCTACGGGGCGGCGTTCGTGTTGGGATCTCCCAGTGTCTCGTGCGACGGTTCAGACGCGCTTTGTCACAGTTTAACATCAAATGTTACGTTCCCAAAGATTTTTCACCTGTTAACGGCAAATGTACCAGCTGGCCGATTTCTAGCGTTGCTTATACACATTTGTCACATCACATATTTCAGTTTCACTTCCATTTGGTGATCAACACATGTGTGTTTTCGGTGTATAGTGTTGGCAACTGTTGTTGCGTGTTTGTCTGTCTTATGTTCTTGTTGTGTTTGATGTTTTTCATTTGTAGTTGTGTGTGTGTGTGTGTGTGTGTGTGTTTGTGCACGTGCGTACGCGTGTGTGTGTATTCTTCTGCTTTCTTCTTTTAAAATAAATATGAGTTTGTGTGTGTGTGTGTGTGTGTGTGTGTGTAATTTGATGTGTGCAAATGTAACTTTTTTTTAATAAATATGAGTTTGTGTGTGTGTGTGTGTGTGTGTGTGTGTGTGTGTGTGTGTGTCTGTGTGTCTGTGTGTCTGTGTGTGTGTACATTTGCACACAGCAAATTACACACATACATACAAACTCATATTTATTTTAAAAAAGGGAAACAGAAGAATGCACACACGCGTGCGCACCTGCACAAACACACACACACTTCTAACCGAAAAAGTAAGAGAAAAACGCGACGAAATGTAATATACCAGCATATTATATCTTTCACATAATACATTTATTGTATGTATAAAAAGAAACATGTATTTCAGGCGACTGACGATGCTTCCCAAATAAATGAAGCGAAACGCGTATGGCAACAAACAAACCGCCTCCATTTAGTTGCACAGATGAAACATCATGAAATTGAAGCAGCATGAAAGTACAAGAAATTTGCTGCAATCACAAATTAACAATAGCATGAGGGCATGCTGAAAAGTAAGGACTCCGAATTTTGTACACGAAAACTCTTAAAGCTTTTTCAATAAAACGAACGTTATTAACATTCTACATCTTTATTCTTCATATTTGCAGTCCTCTGCCGCTAGCAGGCTCCGTATTGCAGTGTACAACATGGCTGTGCGTAGCGTAATTATGTCGGAGCGTGAGAAACTGCGTGCTGTAGACGAGTTTCGAATTCGAAGAGTTTGTCCGCGCATGGAGCACCGTCAGCTTCGGCATGACAATGCGATAGCACAAACGAGCACTGTGATATTTATAACAATATCATGGCTTGGGTTCACATTCATCGATCACCCTCTATACAGTTCCGACTTAGCTCAATCCGAATTTCATCTGTTTCCAGAACTTAAACACTGCCTTCGATGACTTCACTTTGACAGCGATGAAGCGATGTAAGCAGGGGTGAGGCTGTGCCTCCGTGATCACTCTCACACAGTCTACACCGAAGGTATCAACAAACTGGTCTCTCGCTGGGGGAAGTGTGCTCGTCGCCGGGGTGGCTATGTTGATAAATAAGTGTGTAGACATGAAGAATAAAGATGTAGAATCACTCAACGCTTCCGGGCTGAGATACCGTGGTCCATACATAAGACTCTCCCCTGACGTTTCGCCTTCGACTGTGGAAGGCATTGTCGAGGACAATCGGCGAACTGCAAGAAGAGTACGAGTGAGCGCCGTATATATACAGGGTGAGTCACCTAACGTTACCGCTGGATATATTTCGTAAACCACATCAAATACTGACGAACCGATTCCACAGACCGAACGTCGGGAGAGGGGCTAGTGTAATTGTTTAATACAAACCATACAAAATGCACGGAAGTATGTTTTTTAACACAAACCTACGTTTTTTTAAATGGAACCACGTTAGTTTTGTTAGCACATCTGAACATAGAAACAAATACGTAATCAGTGCCGTTTGTTGCATTGTAAAATGTTAATTACATCCGGAGATATTGTAACCTAAAGTTGACGCTTGAGTACCACTCCTTTGCTGTTCGATCGTGTGTATCGGAGAGCACTGCAACATACATCGCGTTTCTACAGAATGATCTGCCAACGTTGCTCGAATCGAAAATGTCCCACTGGAAACGCGTCGACGTATGTGGTATCAGCATGATGGTGCACCTGCACATTCCGCAATTCACACTAGGCTGACCCTTAACAGGATGTTCGACGGGCGTTTCATAGGACGTGGAGGACGCATAAATTGGCCAGCCCGTTCTCCTGATCTTACACCTCTGGACTTCTTTCTGTGGGGTACGTTAAAGGAGAATGTGTACCGTGATGTGCCTACAACCCCAGAGGATATGAAACAACATATTGTGGCAGCCTGCGGCGACATTACACCAGATGTGCTGCGGCGTGTACGACATTCATTACGCCAGAGATTGCAATTGTGTGCAGCAAATGATGGCCACCACATTGAACATCTATTGGCCTGACATGTCGGGACACACTCTATTCCACTCCGTAATTGAAAACGGAAACCACGTGGGTACGTGTACCTCACCCCTCATGGTAATGTACATGTGCTTCAGTGAAAAAGACCAATAAAAAGGTGTTAGCATGTGGACGTAATGTGCTGTTCCAGTCTCTTCTGTACCTAAGGTCCATCACCGTTCCCTTTGGATCCCTACGTAATTCGGTGCTCTCCGATACACACGATCGAACAGCGGAGGAGTGGTACTCAAGCGTCAACTTTAGGTTACAGTATCTCCGGATGTAATTAATATTTTAGAATGCAACAAACATCACTGATTACGTATTTGTTTATATGTTCAGATGTGCTAACAAAACTAATGGGGTTCAATTTAAAAAAACGTAGGTTTGTGTTAAAAAACATACTTCCGTGCATTTTTGTATGGTTTGTATCAACTAATTACACTAGCCCCTCTCCTCACGTTCGGTCTGTGGAATCGGTTCATCAGTATTTGACGTGGTTTACGAAATATATCCAGCGGTAACGTTAGGTGACTCACCCTATATATATATATATAAGATTCTAACCGCAATCATGGTAAACAACGACACCACCTCAAAACTGACCAGGAAGCGATCACATGTATAGCGGACACTTTCCTAGTGATATTTTGGCATAATTCATACATTGCCTAACAGCAACTTATTTTCAGTATAATAATGTTTTTTATGAACAGATTGACGGGGTGGCTATGGGAAGTCCTCTTAGTCCAGCTGTGGCTAATTTGTTCACGGAAAACTTTGAACAACGGGCACAACAAACAGCTATAAAAAGACCAGCCAGATGGTATCGTTATGTAGAAGATACATTTGACGATACATTTGTTACATGGACCTATGGGGAAGAGGAACTGGATGCCTTCCTGTTACATCTGAATAGCATTAATCCAAGAATTCAATTCACTATGGAAAAGGAAATCAATAGTTACACGAACTTCTTAGATGTGACTGTAATTAAACGAGGGGATGGATCATTGGGTCATAATGTTTTCAGAAAAGACACACACACTGATCGTTATCTGCAGAAAGATTCTAACCGCCACCCAAGACATAAAAGAGGGGTGATTAAAACATTAATAGACAGTGCACACAAATTATGTGAACCAGCTCACTTAGATGATGAGATTGAACATAGGAGAAATTCTGTAAAGTTTGGAAGGTAGGAGACGAGGTACTGGCAGAAGTAAAGCTGTGAGGACGCGGGGCTGAGTCATGCTTGGGTAGCTCAGTTGGTAGAGCACTTGCCCGCGAAAGGCAAAGGTCCCGAGTTCGAGTCTTGGTCCGGCACACAGTTTTAATTTACCAGGAAGTTTCGAGATTGAACATCTTAGAGCGACCTTCAGGAAGAATGGGTATTCCAACAGACAGATAGATCGTGCACTACGCCCTAGACTGAAAACCAGGACGGAAGAGGATCGACACCAACCCAAGGGCAAAGTGTTCTTACCATTCATCAGTAAGGTCACTGATCGCATTGGAAAAATTTTAAGCAACCACGATGTGGAAACTGTTTTCAGACCCACCACGAGAATAAAAGATCCACAAAAGATAAACGACATCCTCTAGCTACACTATGTAACGTTGTTGTATTAATTTGCTATGAAAGCGGTACTGATAGACAATAAAAGCGGGTTAAAAGCTGTGAGCTGTCTGGGGAAGTTAACCTTGCATTACTGAGCAACTGTTTCACCAGGTATCCAGTCTAGCTTACCAAATTCTCAACCAGACTAGCATTAATTATAATCTTTTAATAGTGATACAACAACTGGTGATATATATATATATATATATTATTTAAATCCTCATATATATATATATATATATATATATATATATATATATATATATGAGGATTTAAATAAAAAGAAATAAATCAGTTTATATTTGGAAATTTATTTTAACATTGATCATTGAAATTTCAGCATATTAAACTTGATTCATAACTAAACTGGTGCCTTATTTAGGATTGTGAAAATGTGAGTTTGTAATCTTACAGAACACATCAAATATGGAGCCAAGATTGGGAGACTGCATACAACACTGCATTCATAAAATAACACACAAAGAACGTTGAAACATATGCAAGAGGAAATTAACCGCTACCAACCGATTCATTTTTCACCCAAAGAAGTTACGTTCGTAGCGCAATCCTGTCCGTCATGTAATTATCACACACTGGTATACTAAATTCATACTAACTCTCTGTGAAATCTTCCTGAAAAGAATAGCTGAGGGCTACTTTGATGCTTTCACCACATGCTTCACGTGGTCAACTCGGTTTACGCAAAGAGTGTAACTCCACAATAATTTTGATAATTAAAATAAATTACGTCGAAACGCAATTTACTAAAGAAAAACCTCAAACTGGTTACTATCGTCTTACTATTAACCTGATGGGTCAAACAATTGTATAAGCACGTGATACTGGTCTCACAAAGTACACCTCACGTGGGTTCAACATAAAGAGAAGTTGCTATATTGAAAAATATTGTCAAGGCGAGACGCTATAATCTCACGCACATTCGCATTTAAGATTGATGATCTTAGTTAGAGTTACTGATCAACACGTGGTTCCACTTTACTCACAAAGTAGTGACAAAGCAACTACCAAAAGATATTCTGAACTTCAGACTCGAATTACACGGCGTTGCAATTTAAGATAACATAAGATATTTTAGAGCTAAACCTGAAATAAAGGTGATTAAATTTTCAGTTAGGCTGAACTTAAGAAATCCATTGTCCTACGGAATTAGCAGACACGTGCTTAGCCGGAGATCTTACCACTTCAGACGCTCGCCGCGGACAGACTGACCTGGTCCCTTCCTGAGGGTGCCTCACAGATACAAACGGAAGTGACCAGAAAGGAGCTTTCTATACCAACATGACAAGGGACGGACAGGACCATACTAAGAATAGAAACCTCTCTGCTTTTAGAAAGCGTAGCTACCTGTTCCGACGTTGATGTTACTGCTCTCTAGCAGACAGGCTTGTCTGCTACCATCAAGCATGCAACTAGAAATACATTTGCTCATTCATCCTCTCACACAGAAGGGAAGGGGGATGACAGTATCTTATCATATACATATATAAAAGAAAGCGGATGTGGGTTCCGTATGAGACTGTGTGACATGAATTACGTATAAACTGTGTTTTAAAGTGTAGTAGTGTGACAGATCGTTCTTGTTTATGTGTAAAAGTAACACGTTCCACTGCTCAGTCTCCTCCCAGATAGTCAGAGACACCACAGTAAATTTAGAAGAGGAATTTATGCCGTAAATGACAACATATTTAAGAAATTAACATGAAAGGAATCCAACAGAGACCTTTCAACTAGGTGTCTCTAAAATTCCGTGCAGTTGTGGAAAGGTCTATATAGGCACAACAAAAAGAAGCGCCAACACCTGTGTTGGTGAACATAAAAGGAACTGCCGCCTCGGACATATTGATAAATCGGCTGCAGCGGAACACGTGTTTCAGGAAGGTGAAGTTTAGTGACACGACCGTCATAGCAAAGACGTCGCATTATTATGCGCGAATGTACAGAGAGGCCATTGAGACTGCCAAACACTGCAATAATTTTAATAGAAAAGATGAAGGCATTAAGGTGGATAAGATATGGATGTCAACATTGCAGTAACAGCATGACAATCGATTAAATTCAATTGAGAAAGTTGGCAATATCATAGATCGTAGCACAGCCGACGTCAGGTGACTGACAGCGGCGCCCTCTGGATGGCTTACTCGCGCTCTCGTAGCAGTTCGCCGATTCTCCTCGGAGGATGCGTTCCGCAGTCGAAGGCGAACCGCCAGGGGAGAGAGACTCTTACGTATGGACCACGGCATCTCAGCCCGGAAGTGTTAAGTGATGACAACACCTGCCGCGAAAGCCTTCATTCTATAAAGATGTAGACTGTTAATAACGTTTATTTTACTCAAAAATCTTAAAGAGGTTTCACGTAAAAAATACGGAGGGAGCACTTTTCAGCACGCCCCCGTCCCTCACCCGTCCACAGCATGGCTGCAGCAGGCGGACATTAGGATGTGGTGGCGCTGGTCTGGTTTGAGTGGTTCAAGCGGCCATACGCGCTGACAGCAATGGGTAGTGCTCCCTTTCAATTGGCTATCAGTTTACCTCACTACGGCAATTCATAGGCGGTATGCTTGATTTGTTATCGGAATGCCAGATGAACACGCTAGTAAATTATGGAGATGTTACGTGAACTGAAGTGGGAATCCTTTGAGGGAAGATCATATTATTTTCACGGAACACCACTGAGAAAATTTAGAGAACCTACATTTGAAGCTGAATACAGAAAGATTCTACTGTCAACGTAAGAAATCATTCACGCAGGAGGATCGTACAAACATACCGTCGCTTGACCATCGAACATACTCCCGTATGGACGACATAGTAGGAAGCATCCCTGGCGTAGAGAAACAACTGAAAGAGTTGAAAACAAGTAATTCGTCAGGTCTGGATGGAATCACAAATCAGTTTTATAAAGAGTACTCTACTTCATTGGCCCTTTACATAGGTTGCATTTATCACTAATCTCTTGTCAAGAGCGCCAAATGGTAGTAGTCTATTATTTCCGTGACGTATTTGGTGGGCCACCATACCGGCCAAATATTACTATCTTCATCCTTACGCATGTACAAGATATGATCGTATATCTTGTAATACTTCCTTAATTTCTCTCCTTCTGGACTCCTTTCGTCATGTCGGGTTTTCACCATATTTAAACAACCATCCTCTTTCTGATGACGACGTAGATTCTTACACATGTTCACTATTAATTTCCGTCCCTCAACTTCTTTAAAATAGTATAATTTGACCACTCCATCTGACTCATCTTTCAATATATCTTGATTAGACTCGGGCAACCGCGACAGCGCATCCGCTACGCAATTGTCGGTCCCTTTTACGTAACAGATGTCATAGTTAAATTGCTGTAAATACAGCGACCACCTAGTCAGTCTTTCGCGAAGTAGTTTACAATCCTTCAGATAAGTGAGCGCCTTATGGTCCGTATGAATAATCACCCTACGGTCCCATAGGTAACCCTTGAACTTTTTGAATCCCCAACGATAGCGAGACACTCTTTCTCAGAAATCGTGTAGTTTCGCTCACTTTTTGATAAAGTTCGACTCGCGAACGCTATCGTCCGGTGTTCCTTATCCTCTCCTTTACCAACTTCTTGGAACAGTTCTACTCCCACCCCGTAATTCGACGAATCCGTTCCCAGATGGAAGGGTAGCGATAAATCAGGATGAAATGGTATGTTAGATCTTAACAACTCGTCTTTTAATCTCTCGAAAGCGGCCTGACACCCGTCAGTCCACACAAACGGAACATTTTTGCGTAAGAGGTTATTCAAATTTTCATCATTAAACACTTGTCCTTTTACAAATTTACGGTAAAATCCTGTGAGCCCTAGAAAACTTTTTAACTGTTTCCTAGACTTGGGTGGAGGACAATTCCTTATTGCCTCTAGTTTCTCTGGGTCTTTCGTAATACCAGCAGTGGTAATTACATGCCCTAAAAATTTCAGTTCCTGCTTCACAAATTCGCATTTCTTTAGCTTTAGAGTCATTCCGCCATGGCGTAATGCTCTAAAAACTTCATCTAACAGGTCACAATGGTCATGCCAAGTGGCATTGGCCAACAATAGGTCGTCAACATATACAGTTAATCTTGAACTCAAAGCCGGTCCTAGCACTTTATCTAGGGCCCTGATGAATACGGACACAGATATATTAAGTCCAAACGGCAGTACTCTATACTGATAACACCTGCCCGCGAACAAGAAGGCGGTGTATGGCCTAGATTCTTCTTCGAATTCTATTTGCCAGTAACTAGCCGTCAGATCGAGGCTAGTCATGAACTTAACGTCATGAAAACGTTGCAAAATCTCCTCCATACTCTCTGGTCTGTCTGTTTCTCGTTGAACGACCCTATTCAATGTGCGTGCGTCAATCACAATACGCACACTACCATCCCGTTTTGCTACAATGACCAAACCGTTACTGTATGGACTCTTACTTCTTTCAATCACTCCCCATTCGATCATCTTATCTATCTCCCGTTGCACTGCTTCCTTTTTGGACAGCGGTATAGCATACGGTCTCACGAAGAATGGTTCGTGCGGAATTACATGCAACTTGCATTTATATCCTTCCACAAGTCCCGGTCTGTCTGAAAACACACTCTTATTCCTCATCATCACTTCATACAGGTCTCGTCTTTGTTCGTGTGTTACGTTTGACACACCGTCTACAATACTTTCCAATTCACTTTCTACACTATTGTCAATGCCGAGATTCCTCACATTACAGTAGTTCAAATTCATACCTGCATCAATACCATCCGGCCAGTTAAGAATGTGTATAGGCTGGTATTGCCTATGCACACCGTCTCCTGTCTCGTCAAAGCTAACTACTGTTGTTTTATCTTGTGACGTACATGTCAAAGTTTTGCTTTCGCAATTAATCACTGCACGGTACTTTAATAGCCAATCTAACACGATAATTACTTCCGTAGTTAAGTCTGGCACGACGACAAACTCTTGTTCAAATCGTGCCCCACATATCTCGAAGTTGACAAAAATCTGTTTTGTGACCGGTTTACTGGCCTTCCCAGTAGCACCGATAATTTTCACTCCTGTTACTGGCATAACTACGATACCAGGTCTGCCTTTCAGTAACTCAAATATTTTCCCAGATACAGCACTCAATTCTGCACCGGTGTCAATCAACACGTTTAGTTGTAGGTCGTGCATATTAACAGACACTACTACCTGTCTACACTTGTCCTCGACTGTTTCTTTATTTTCCCACAGTAAATCCTCGTCTATATCCAGGTCATTCCAGAAAAAACTATCCGGCTTTGATCCTAAATCCGGCATATCTGGCGGCGTTTTCAGCTTCTGTTCACATACAGTTTTAATTTCAACACGTTTGTCCTGAGGCTTAGTCTGTAGCTTCGCCTCCAATACCGAAATCTTTTCCTGTAACTCGTCAACTAGTGAGTGTTGCTTTGCTATCAATTCACTAATTGTCACCTTCGTTGATTCCACTTTGGTCAGATTGATCTCATCCGCCAATCTACCTGGAGGAATGTGCCCAGTAGTATCTGCAATTACTCCCTCTAGATCTGCGCAACCCACACTGCTACCGTCTGACCGTATAACGTCAGCTCTAACCTCATACACGCTGTAATCTACGTGCTGTTCTACCAATCGTGTCCGGCTATCACTAAAATTCTCGTAATCTTTCTCCTCAATACTCTCGCAATGTTTAAACTGGAGGTTTGCGTTGGATGGGTCGGCTACTTCTACCACTATAACTTTCGGTAAAGTCTGCCGGTCAGGGCCAGAACTTTCCGTTACTACTTCAACATCCAACTCCTGCGGGACGAAACACGACGAATCTTGCTCGTGCTCCCCATTAACATCAACTATTTCTAGTAAAGTCTGCCGGTTAGGGCCAGAACTTTCTATCACTTCATAAACACTATCTTCCTGTGGGACGAGACGCGGAAAATCCTGCACGCGCTCCCCATAAACACTTCTCCCATACAGGCCCCTATAATCTCTTCGTTCGTCGTATAAGCGACCGAACTGCCTTAACCAGACCCCATCCCTCTCTGCATCCCCTCGCTCGATGACGGACGTTTTATCCGACATCTGATCTTCTCTCAACACTTGCGAATCATTCTTAAACTCAATCTCCAGTTCCGCTGTGGGTATTACAGCTGCCACTTTATAATCGATTTCCGGAACACTACTTAATTTGTTCTCACTGACAGTGAATGTACTTTCTACTGCCGTGTATACAGCTGAACTACTACTTGTGGGCGCACTCCTTTCTCTTAACACTGGCACACTCTCCCGCCGTTGATTATTCCATACGGAATTTTCATAACGACGACACCTGGGTTTTCTCTTGTTATTGGGCCTCCAAAATTTCTCCACGCCCGGTCGGCCCCTCACCGGCGCGGCTAATGGTTTCCCTGTCTCGTCCCAGCAGATGCGCTCCCCGGATGCTGCTGAGGCGGCTAATCACACCCTCTGGCGTTATTACTATTCTGCGAAGCCCGTATCACGCTAGTATGATACTGGTTTCCGTCATTCCTGTTATTATTTGCATTGTACCGATTGTCATTACGGCCCAAACCACTATTGTTATTGCTGCCATGGTTGCGGTATGCATTATTCCCATGGTTATCGTTGTTGTGGTTCCCGTTGTTGTTACCACGGCCTCTACCACTGTCGCGATTATTGCGCCAATTGTCCTCGTCCTCAACTCTATCCAGGAAATCACTGATTGTCTTGTAATTGCTTCCTACGTAGCGTTTTGTATCATCTGGAAGCTTCTTCTAGAGTTCCCAGACTATTTCGGATTCCGTGCGGCGATCACGCAAATATTCCAATTTGCGGATCCAGCCCTCACAAAACTCCTTCATCGAGCCGCGCGAATTCGCATCGAAAGGCCTCGATGCGACAAATTCGCGCCAGACACTTTGCTGTTTTTGCTCTGACCAGTATTCAACCAGAAACAAATTTTTAAACTCGTCAAAAGTCAGGTTCGTAATGTTGAGGTTTAAGCCCCAACGCTTGGCATCACCAGCCAACACATCAATAACCGCATTAATTTTTCTCTCGTTAGTCCATGATCTGTGTAAAACTCTTTCACAATTTTTCATAAAATCCGTCGCGTGTATACCGCCTTTTTTCAAGGGGTCGAACCGCCCCTCTTTCGTCAACAATTCCGAACTATGTGCACAGATTAGCACATAGCTCTGTTTTTCGTCAAGTTTCTTTTCTAATTCCGACACCCTCGTAATTACTTGGCAAGTGGTTGTCGCAAGCGTTTCTACTTCCCTTTTTTTCTCTTCGCAGGTATTAGCCTGCTTCGTCACTTTGGTATCTACTTCGGATACTAAAGCCTTTAAAGTTTCCACCTTCTTGTGATCCTCTCTTTTCACTAATTGAATTTGTTCCGTCACCTTATTCTCGATGATCAGAGCAACTGCTTCTCCTACACTTTTCTCGATTCTGCTAATTTCTGAATAAAAACGAGTATTTATGCTCGCAATTTCCGCCTGAACTCCTATCATTTCCTGTTTAAGGTTACCGATTTCGGTATTAATCACAACAATATCTTCTTTGATTTTATCAACTTTTGTGTTAACAACTCCAACATTGTTGTTAACAACATTAATAGCTTTGTTCTGATTGTCTAGCATCCGTTCAATTTTTTCAGACTGAGCTTGTTGCTTGGCAGCCCGAGCTTCTTGCTTGGCAGCCTGAGCTTCTTGTTTGGCAGCCTGAGCTTCTTGCTTGGCAGCCTGATCTTCTTGCTTGGCAGACAGAGCTTTAATTTCTGCCGATTGACTCTTGATTTCGTTAATCAAAACATTCAATAAATCAGTTAAATTCCCGGAAACTACCGGTTTTACTTCCGTAGCGGCTTCCTCATTAATTGTCCCCCCGTATTCGTCATCAAGGGATTCGGATTTGATTTTCACTTCCGATTCCGAAACATTTTCTAAAGTTTGGAATTACATTTTTGCTCTTTGTCGCGTTTCGGCGGTCGCGTCTTTCATGCTAGCCGCCTGCCCCTGAACAATGGGTACCGCGGTGCGCGTTTCCCACTGTTCGACCGATTGTTCCGTATCCAAGTCTACCAAATTTTGGCAATTGTTGCCTTCACTCATTTTAATAATTTTCAATATAAATGCCAAATCTCAAATATAATTAGCAATATTCTCGCTGACGTATCGATCATTTCGTAACCAGTACTTTGTTACGAGATTTGCACAATGCAAAATTCGCGTCCAGAACAACCTCAGATCTGAAGATTATCCTGTCACCAGGTCGCCACGTGTAACCTCCTCCTCACTTATCGACCTTAATGACAGTGAAAAATTAAACCGCGTGTACCTAATGGAAATTTGGGAAACAGCAATCGTCGCCGAAGTCAATTTGTCGGTAAAGCGGGAGGAAAGGGTTACATCTAGATGAAAGGAGAAATGCAAATGAAACTGGTGGAAATTAATTTTGAAAAGGGGTAAAGTTAATAAAGAAAGTAAATGTGCTGCCATTACGTTAACAATTAACTAGAGGTAATTAGATATTTGAGATTTGGGGGAAATTACGGTCGCCAGTCCTAAGGACAATTACTATAGTAACTGAAAAAAGAAAGGTTATTACACATATAATTAGCACTAGAAGCGTGGCAACTGAAGGTTGATACGTGTAGTGTGAAAACTGAAAGTTTGTCACAAGTAATAAATTTCGCTACACTCTGACTTAATTTAGCAAAAGAATTAATAAAACCGGAAAATCGAAAGTTAATTTAGTGACTGAAGTTAATAGTGAGC
This sequence comes from Schistocerca americana, assembly GCF_021461395.2. Taxonomy (NCBI): domain Eukaryota; kingdom Metazoa; phylum Arthropoda; class Insecta; order Orthoptera; family Acrididae; genus Schistocerca; species Schistocerca americana. The sequence continues at coordinate 633,391,768 of NC_060125.1, forward strand.
TTTCTTTCTGAAGCACATCGAAATTCAGTAAAATACGGTTAGTCTTGGACTACCTCAACAATCATTTCAAAAGATACTTGAATCTACGCAGTTTAGAAATAAGAGATTTAACTTTGAACTTGAATTAAATGATTCTGAACAATTAACAATAGTAAAATTTAGTACGTACCAAGCTGAGCTGCAGTCACAGGTAAGCTAAAATACGGTAACAAAACTCGCACTCTTAATTTGTGCTTTAGCAATCTAAATATTGTAGCCAGCTATGAATACCTTAACTGAACTTTGAAGTTAAAGCAGTGAAATCGAATGATGCCGGCGTTTGAATTTCAACGACACTCGGGTTCATTACGGAAAAGGAAGGGACCCTGCTTGGCAATGCAATTGGGACAATGAGCAACAAAGGTTCATGCTAAGTTGCTGTAATTTTGTGATGCAACAATTTTAAAAGTTTGAAAAGCTGAGGTCTGCCATACAGTTCTAAAACTTTACGTGCTTCCAGTCTTCCTTGTTGGCTGATTGAAGGTTTGAAGCCGTCGATCGAGGAGGTGGCGACAGTCACTCATAGTCGGCCGTCGCTGTTGTAGAAGCTGGATGTTGGCGCGCCTTCTTCTCGACACGGTCACCAGACGAAACGGGCTCTTGATGTGCGCCAGCTAATGCTTCCCGTCCGCGACACCGTGTCAGAAACTATCATCGCAAGTCGCGCGCAATTACATGCTGCCAAACCCCGAGAGCGCGGCAACTCGCGGGAGCTTCACACAACACACCTGCTCCACTGCACCACCCCAGCCAGACTCCCTTCTGCTCTGGCCGCGCTCCACGCGGCAGAGTTAACACTACGAAAGATCCTAAACAATTTGGTTCTCCACACGACCTATCGATGTAATGGTTCGATACCATAGTTTCCCTAGGCCAGACCCAGCGTAAAAATACAAATAATCTTTACACAAAAAATCAATTATACATCGACATAAATGCATATATATATATATATATATATATATATATATATATATATATATATATATATACAATTACAATACACAAAGACACAGAAACGTCATATATTCAGGTAACAAAATAAGGAAAAAAAATTATAGTACAATAGATGGAAATACGAGGATATGCATTTCCAGCGTTACAGCGTGAGGCAATACTGACCGTACGACTTACTTTAGAAGCTAGATTAAGAAAAGGCAAACCTACGTTTCTAGCATTTGTAGACTTAGAGAAAGCTTTTGACAATGTTGACTGGAATACTCTCTTTCAAATTCTGAAGGTGGCAGGAGTAAAACACAGGGAGCGAAAGGCTATTTACAATTTGTACAGAAACCAGATGGCAGCTATAAGAGTCGAGGGACACGAAAGGGAAGCAGTGGTTGGGAAGGGAGTGAGACAGGGTTGCAGCCTCTCCCCGATGTTATTCAATCTGTATATTGAGCAAGCAGTAAAGGAAACAAAAGAAAAATTCGTAGTAGGTATTAAAATTCATGGAGAAGAAGTAAAAACTTTGAGGTTCGCCGATGACATTGTAATTCTGTCAGAGACAGCAAAGGACTTGGAAGAGCAGTTGAACGGAATGGACATTGTCTTGAAAGGAGGATATAAGATGAACATCAACAAAAGCAAAACGAGATTAATGGAATGTAGTCGAATTAAGTCGGGTGATGCTGAGGGAATTAGATTAGGAAATGAGACATTTAAAGTAGTAAAGGAGTTTTGCTATTTGGGGAGCAAAATAACTGATGATGGTCGAAGTAGAGAGGATATGAAATGTAGACTGGCAATGGCAAGGAAAGCGTTTCTGAAGAAGAGAAATTTGTTAACATCGAGTATAGATTTAAGTGTCAGGAAGTAGTTTCTGAAAGTATATGTATGGAGTGCAGCCATGTATGGAACTGAAACATGGACGATAAATAGTTTGGACAAGAAGAGAATAAAAGCTTTCGAAATGTGGTGCTACAGAAGAATGCTGAAGATTAGATGGGTAGATCACATAACGAATGAGGAGGTACTGAATAGAGTGGGGAGAGGAGGAGTTTGTGGCACAACTTGACTAGAAGAAGGGATCGGTTGGTAGGACATGTTCTGAGGCATCAAGGGATCACAAATTTAGTATTGGGGGGCAGCGTGGAGGGTAAAAATCGTAGAGGGAGACCAAGAGATGAATACACTAAGCAGATTCAGAAGGATGTAGGTTGCAGAAGGTACTGGAAGATGAAGAAGCTTGCACAGGATAGGGTAGCGTGGAGAGTTGCATCAAACCAGACTCAGGACTGAAGACAACAACAACAACACAAAGTTGCAAAGCGATATAATATGGAATGACCATGTGAGGGTTGTTATAAGGAAGGTGAATGGTCGACTTCGGTTTATTGGGAGAATCTTGGGAAAGTGTGGCTCAACTGTGAAGGAGACCGCACGTACGACATTAGTGCTGTGTATTCTTGAGTGCTGCTCAAGTGTTTGGGAACCGCTCCAGGTCGAATTAAAGGAAGACATTGAAGCAATTCAGAGCCGGGCTGCTAGATGTGTTACCGCTATGTTCTAACAACATCCAACTGTTACGCAGGTGCTTCGGAAACTCAAGTGACAATCCCTGGAGGGAATGCGACCTTCTTTTCGAGGAACCTTACTGAGAAAACTGAGAGAATCGGCATTTGAAGACGACTGCAGAAAGACTGTACTGCCGCCAACATACATTTTGAGTAAGTATTGCGAAGACAAGAGTGGAGAAATCAGGCCTCATACGGAGGCACATAGACAATCGATTTTGCCTCGCTCTTTTTCCTAGTGGAAAAGGAAAGGAAATTACCAGCAGTGGTAAATTCTGGTTGGTTTGCGTTAGGACATTCAAACTGCACTGTTGGCCGCGGGGGATTATAGGAATTAGTATGATTTATCGACGAAACACAGTTTCATTTAGATGAGTTCGTCAATAAGCACAACTGGCGCATTAGGGGGCGTGAGAATGCGCATTTCGAGATAGAGAAGCCTGTTCACCCTCAACGAGTGACTGTGTGGTGTGCAATGACCAGTCACGGAATAATCGGTGCGGTATTCCTCGATGGCACGGTGACTACCGAACGGTACGTGAAGGTTTTGGAAGATGATTTCATCCCAATTATCCAAAGTGACCGTGATTTCTACGGGATGTGGTACATGCAAGACGGAGCTCGACCCCATCGAAGCAGGAGAGTGTTTGATGTCCTGGAGGAGGACGTTGGTGATTGCATTCTGGCTCTGGGATACCCAGATGCCACTTCCATGGGCTTCTATTGGCCGCCATATTCTCCGGATCTGAACACATGTGACTCCTTTTTGTGGGGCTGTATTAAACAGAAGGTGTACAGGAATAGCCCCAAAACCATTCAGGGGGTCATCGACGGCGTCGATGTTCCGACACTTCAGCGGCTCATGCAGAATTTCGCTATCCGTCTGCGCCACATCATCGCCAATGATGGCAGGCATATCGAACAGGTAGTAACCTTAACCTGAATATTTTTAGTGATGTTTAAATGTCGAATAGAGTGTGCGCAAGCCGTAGTTTGTAACTAATTTTCGTTTTTTTTTCATATAGTTCAATAATTGTGACCCTGCGTGTAGCTGCAGAGGCGTCCCTTTTGAGCTATTCAAACACCATGAGACTTCCAATAACACATCATTCAATACAGAATATCTCTGTAATATGATTACGATCCAGAATACGCGAAAACAGAATAGTTTTCAAAGCTGACAATCCGACAAGCAAGTTTCAAACTACAATGTGTATATGTCATTTTCTGACGATTTGTTCGTCTTAACTACATTAATTTTAAAGATGAAATTGTGCAGATTCATCTTCTTTAATGCGTAAAACGTTTTGTATTGTATTTTACAGAAATAAAACAAGATCCCTGTAGGATGACCAAGTGGTTTCGAAAAATGTCTGAGTACAGAATTAAAAAATTTGAAGAAAAGGAAACACAGTTTTGTATTTCACAAAGTATGAACTTTTAAAACGCAAAGTTATTTCGCAAACGTGGGAAAACAGCAACAGGAGCATCCACCCGTAGCAAAATCATTATACGAAAGCACATGCAGTGTCTGTCAGAGGAACAGTGTACGCCAAATGTAGGTCTCTCAGACACTGAGGCATTCACGCGACACGATAGTTCTGTGACGTGGCTGCTTCGCTATGCGTGTAATGTGACTCCGCTGGTCCGCCTGTGAGCTCGCTGCCTGCCTTTGGGCGTGCACAGCTTGTACAAAATGGGCTTCCGGTTTGCTGCCCAGCTGTTTGGCGCACTTCCGTGAATATTCGGACACGGCAAGGCCAACCGAGCGACGGACGCCTCGCTCATTGAGTTCCCGAGTGTGTGCGCAGTGAACCTGTGGTGCAGTAGGCTGCTGTCTGTCATTGTGGACTGTATTAACCCTCTGTACATTAGGGGGATTGCAAGAACGTTAACAACAAGTTCAGGTGGAATACCACCTTCTGAAATACATTTGTATTTTTAAGCATAATGATATGTACCATGATTGATATTAATAAATCAAATGTTTGTTGAAACTGATAGGGCCGGCCGGGGTGGCCGAGTGGTTCTAGGTGCTACATTCTGGAACCGTGCGACCGCTACGGTCGCAGGTTCGATTCCTGCCTCGGGCATGGATGTGTATGATGTCCTTAGGTTAGTTAGGTTTAAGTAGTTCTAAGTTCTAGGGGACTGATGACCTCAGAAGCTAAGTCCCATAGTGCTCAGAGCCATTTGAACCATTTGATACTGATGGGAGAAGAAACAATTAAAAAAAAATTTAACATGCAACTATACGCCCAAAAATCTTCTGTCTTACATACAGCGGTGTCCGAAATTAAAGCACCAAACGGAATTTTTGCAAGGTTGCGTTTATATTGTCATAAAGCAGTATAAAAAGGTAGTAGTGAAGTAGAAACAACGTAAAGAATACAGAACGTAAACAACAAAATGCGTACGGTAGACAAAAATTTCTTCGTTTCTTCCAACTTAACGTATTTGCACACACATTACGACAGCTGATAAATGTGCTGAGTATGGGGTGTGACTGCCTCTGGCAGCAACACAGGCCTGACAACGACGGATCATGCAGTGAATCGTGTCATCAATCTCGTGATGGGGCAATAACGCCCATCCTTCCTGCAGAGCTGCTCGAAAGTCTTTGGTTGGTGGATCCTGACGTCTCCTCAGTGCATCCCAGACATGTTCTATGGGATTCAAATCGGAAGAGCGACCAGGCCACGCCATGCGTGCAGTATGTTCCAAGAAAACATCACCCACCCGTGCTCTATAAGATCGAGCATTATTGTCCATGAATACAGAGTCTGGGCCCACAGCACCTCGCAACACCCGGGCATGAGATCCCAAGATCTCGTCACGACAGCTGACAGCAGTTAAATGTTACAGGTTCACCCGTGCAGTTTCTTAAAGAGCTGTTCAAGTGGGCAACCTACTCCCTGCGCACACCTTTAGGGATCCTCCTCTATATCGGTCTATTTCCGCGATGTTTGGGTCCCGAAATCGTAGGCCACTTTCCCTCCAGACGTGTACCCGTCGATAATCACTCTCCAGACTGAATCGGGACTTACCTGTGAAAAGAAGCTGTAGGACTTATGTCATTGGCATGGAAAGGCTCACTGGGCCTTTTTGCTTTGGTTCCTTCCCAACGTAAAGAATTCCATCCAAAAAATTAAATGTTTGTGCGTCATATATGCTGAACATTTTCAAGCCATGTTTTCCAGGTTTTATTTTTTTATTAATTTTTATTTAGCATCAACATTTTGGAAGGACATCGGCCTCTAAAGCGAAGTAACATTTCATCTACAACCAGTTATTCAGATGTCTTCGGGTAGCTGTCCTTCTTCTTGAAGGAATTCCTCCTCTGTTTGAATTCATCGTCGATGGTCTCATCATCAGATAATACGCCATCGATGTCTGTGAGCAAAATTTGTCAAAATTGTCTTCATCCTCGTCATCAGAATCCATCGCCATTTTCATTTTTTAACTCCTCTAAAACCCCATCTTAGCTGGTGAACGGAGTTTTGTAAGCCACTTAATCATCATCATAATCATCATTTAAGACTGATTATGCCTTTCAGCGTTCAGTCTGGAGCATAGTCCCCCTTATAAAATTCCTCCATGATCCCCTATTCAGTGCTAACATTGGTGCCTCTTCTGATGTTAAACCTATTACTTCAAAATTATTCTTAACCGAATCCAGGTACCTTCTCCTTGGTTTACCCCTACTCCTCCTACCCTCTACTGCTGAACCCATGAGTCTCTTGGGTAACCTTGCTTCTCCCATGCGTGTAACATGACCCCACCATCTAAGCCTGTTCGCCCTGACTGCTACATCTATAGAGTTCATTCCCAGTTTTTCTTTGATTTCCTCATTGTGGACACCCTCCTGCCATTGTTACCAATTACTAGCACCTGCAATCATCCTAGCTACTTTCATATCCGTAACCTCAACCTTGTTGATAAGGTAACCTGAATCCACCCAGCTTTCGCTCCCATACAACAAAGTTGGTCGAAAGATTGAACGGTGCACAGATAACTTAGTCTTGGTACTGACTTCCTTCTTGCAGAAGAAAGTAGATCGTAGCTGAGCGCTCACTGCATTAGCTTTGCTACACCTCGTTTCCAGTTCTTTCACTATGTTGCCATCCTGTGAGAATATGCATCCTAAGTACTTGAAACTGTCCACCTGATCTAACTTTGTTCCTACTATTTGACACTCAATCCGTTTATATTTCTTTCCCACTGACATTACTTTGGTTTTGGAGATGCTAATCTTCTTACCATAGTCCTTACATTTCTGATCTAGCTCTGAAATATTACTTTGCAAACTTTCAATCGAATCTGCCATCAAAACTAAGTCATCCGCATATGCAAGACTGCTTATTTTGTGTTCACATATACTTAAGTATACCCTAAAATAGAACAAAAAGTCCACAATATTAATAAGGTTGGATGGAAATCCGAAAAGCTACTGTCACCTCCATAACACGTTTTTGTGGAATCTCGGATAGTACTTACAATGGAGAAGGTGACCCCTCTAATAGTGTGAGCTTGCCGGACTAGCTGGGGATAAGACCTGACCTACGTCGCGCATATACACTAAGGTAGGTAGGGCGGCCGGGTGGTTTTCCACCCCACCTTGTGGGAAGAGGGATAATGCTACAAACAGCAAAAACTGAAAAATGCAGGAAACAAGATTAGGGCTAAACGTTCCATCAATGATGAGGTCGTTAGAGACAGAGTGTAAGCTTCACTTGGGAAAGGAAATAGATCTTGTCCTTCTCAAAGGATCCTTGAGAGGATTAGGGAAACCTGAATCTCGATAGTCCGAATGCAAGTTGTAATCTTATACTCCCACACATCAGGAGTGATTTTCAGTCTCTTCATTAGCTTCAAAAGCTTCGAGAGGCGTAAGATACACAAAATTTTTTTTACTTATCTTCATTTTCTCATCGTTGGCTGCAGAACGTCTAGGGATAGATTCTTGAGGCTGCAATTTTAACTTTGTGTGTTCCAGTTGACATAATAATTGATAAACTGCTTCCTGCTTCTATGACTTTTTTTTATTTTATCCCATTCTTCTGTATCACACTGACTTAACAGTCTCCATTTCCATCAAACCAAAAGTTACATTATTACTGCCAAAATTAAAAACATGTCCATTTCCATCAGAGGCATGCCCACTACGATTAACTCTTTCTACGGCTCTAACATATTCCAAAGACTTTACAAAACAAAAGAGTTTACAAACTACCTTGACAAAAAAGATTAATCACCAAGTTATATCATTATTTAATAAATGAATTCCGAAATAAATTTAATAATTAGCGCTAGATTTTGCTTTTAATAACATGAATTTTAAGTATGCCAGATACTTCGTAATTTCAAATATTTCTAAAAGAAGGATAATTTTAGCTATACAAACAGAGCTAGTAAATACTGATTGTGGCAAATTAATTTCTTTTTATTCGTTTTAGCGTGAAATTCAACACATCGTATACAAAAACATATGGAATTCTTTCAGTGAAACAGCCGAGATAATGTTCACCTATACGAGATTCGAAAATATCCCTGGTATTTCTATAAGGAAAGGTAATGTCAGAGGAGGGTGTCCCATTACGAAGTGCAGATCTTACCACTGCAGCAACTCATTCGGTGGAACTACACTTGTTAAAGCGCTTGTTACATCACACAGGCATCACATATTATGTCAGAATAGGTTTCATCATCGTTATGGCGCTCTACACGTCTGGGTATACTTCCACGGTAGTTCACGTGTTCAACAAAAAGAAATAAGAAGTGCTTTTTAGCACAGCTGAGTAAATGTTGTGTCCGTCGGTGTGAGGTGGATGAACACACTAGAACACATGAAACACTACAGGTTGTCCGGGAGGAAGGAACAGTATTCAGGGGTACGGCGGGGACGCTCATTTGAAGCAAAAAACTTCCACACGACGTACGCCCTACTCCCAGTGGTCTCCGAGGTGAAGCACATTTCGTGTACATTTGTTTTTGGGATAGTGGCTCGCAATTACGTGACTCAGCCACCCAACCACTTTGACATTCTGTTCCAGCCCAACGTTCCATTCAGTCTCCTTGCTCGGGATGTCTGTTCGCCATTAAACTGGCCCGTTGAACGGGAAGTTGTCCATGGTGTGTTGCGAGTGAACTAGTGCGACAGACCGAGAGAGTCTCTATACACGCGCTGACTAAAATGCCGCACATTTACATTAATGAAGGAGATGCAGATATGGTGTGTGTTTAGGGTTTCTGCGATGATAACGCTCCTGCTGCTCTCGAAGAGTACCTTCTACGATAATGGTTGAGGGTTGGATGTGCTAAAAATATATATTTTGAAGTGGCTGTTTGTAAAACGCATGTTGTATTATTCACTATCTGTTGTAGATGTATACACGTGTAAACCCGATACTGTTCGAGGGTAATTCGATAATTAAAGAGACAAACAGGACTGGAGAACAAAACATTAATTTTTACAAAACAATATTTTTTCTACTTTTCAACGTAATCCCCTTGAACATTTATGCACTTTGTAAGTAGGCTGTTTATGTTTTCTTATTGGCAACGTTACGTAGCGCTCTGTATGAAAAGCACTGGCTGTGCTGTGTGCAGTCTGTGGCTAGTTTGCATTGTTGGAATTTGCTATTGTAGTGTTGGGCAGCTGGATGTGAACAGCGCGTAGCGTTACGCAGTTGGAGGTGAGCCGCCAGCAGTGGTGGATGTGCGGAAAGAAATGGCGGAGTTTTGAAATCTGTAAGACTGGATGTCATGAACTGCTATGTATATTATGACTTTTGATGATATTAAGGTAAATACATTGTTTGTTCTCTATTAAAATCTTTCATTTGATAACTATGCCTATCAGTAGTCAGTGCCTTCCGTAGTATGAATCTTTTATTTAGCTGGCAGTAGTGGCGCTCGCTGTATTGCAGTAGTTCGAGTAACCAAGATTTTTGTGAGGTAAGTGATTTGTGAAAGGTATAGGTTAATGTTAGTCAGCGCCATTCCTTTGTAGGGATTTTTGAAAGTCAGATTGAGTTGCGCTAAAAACATTGTGTGTCAGTTTAAGCACAGTCATGTACAATTGTTCAAACGGGACGTTTCATATGTCGACCCTTAGCCGAGGATACCTCACTGGAATCTTCTGATTTTTTCTTGTAGTTTGTGTAATTAGTGTAGCTTTAGTTTATTGCTAGCGCCTAATTATAGAGAGAATTTCCTTTGTAGTTGTAGTTTTCATTGTTGTACAGTAAAACAGTTGTGGCATGCATGTAGATTTGCAGCACGTATTTCGCAGCTGCGCTTGCAATTAACGAGATATTATTTTCAGTGTTACGTTAATGTGCACTCTTATTTTTGCTCTTCAAATTGTGCTTTTCTGTGTTATTGTGTGAAATATTGTGACAATAATGGCGTTTGAAAAACGTAATACTAGGCTCCAAAGTAAACTGAGAAATGACAGTGAAGACGAAAGCAGTGTGTTAGCGCCACCGAGTAATGAATTAACTAATGTTCAAAGTAGTAATTTGGTAACTGTGCATAGGGAAATGGAGTGGGCTGCAAGCAATGGTGAAGGCAGTGAAACAATTAGTGAACAGGGAAGCATTATCGATCGATCGGTCGGCAACAGCTCGCGTCAGGAATCCGAAATGACAGGACGCAATCTTGCAAATACTGTAGATTCAGGTTTTGCGTCCTCACCGTTTTCTCAAATAAATCAAGACACATTTTCTGCTTTTCAAAATGCGAATATTGCCGGTTCAAATGGACTGCCGAATAGCACTGAGGAACATGTTTCAGAGACCAGTGCACTGTTATTACAGTTAATGCAACAAATGGGACAAAGGCTACAAAAGTTAGACACAACGCTTGAACAAAATCAGAAACAAATGGGACAAAATCTTCAAAAGTTAGACACAATGGAACAAAATCTTCAAAAGTTAGACACAATGGAACAAAATCAGAGACAAACACAGCAAAAGCTTCAAAAGTTAGACACAATGGAAAAAAATCTTCGGAAGTTAGACACCACGCTTGAACAAACACGTGAAGATTTAACTACTGAGTTACATAACATTGAATCGAAATGTCAAAAAGTCTGTAATGAAGTAAAAACAAAAATTTGTGAGCATTTTCAACCTATTTTTTCGCTATATGAAAATGCATTACAGAATCACGAAGCATCCATAAAAGAACTGCAAACCATTGTTCATGAAAATCACGACACCTTGCAAGCTAAAATTGACTCAGTTGCATCTACCGATTCGGTTACGCAACTTGCAAAAACTCAGGAAAACTTAAAGGACACAGTAGATACTCTGAAACTTGGTTCAGAAAAACACACAGAGGAAATGATTTCACTAGCGGATAAAGTAGCCGAACTTTCGGATCAGTTCACTAACTTATCTACAAAGGTAGATGATCTGAATGACACAAGACCCGTAGCCTTCACTGACACAGAAGATTATGAACAAATTAGAAAATTCAAACAAAATCGAAATCAGATCAATACACAGTACAAAAGAGAAATCCAGGAAGTACAAGATCAGCTGACACAGGTAATACAAGAATTACGTATTTCAGAGGACACTCGCGCTCCAATACGAGAAGAGGGACATAGAAATACGGAACAGCCACAAAATAATAACACAGGGCACTTCGGAAATTATGAAAGAAATTGGCAAGGTACACCGAATTTTGAGATGGAACCGCCGAAACGACGTAACAATGACTGATATGCGACTCGCCGACATGATGATTTTGACTATAAGCTGTTTATTACTACACGTAAATTCAAAACATTTAAGAATTCCGGCAACGACATTCATCCACAAGCATGGCTTCATCAATTCTCTCATTTTTTTCCTCCCAACTGGTCATTAGAGCACAGATTTGAATTTATGTGTGTCTCTTTAGAGAATGAACCAGCTGTAAGAATGCGATCGGTCATTCACGATTGCCACAGTGAAGGAGAATTTTATCATACCTTCCTTTCAGCATATTGGTCTCAAGCTACACAAGACCGAGTAAAACATAGCATCATAATGATGAAACATTTCGAACAAGCTGAATTTTCCAGTCTTGTGAAATATTATGAAGACATGCATAAGAATCAATATCTTTCAAACCCATACAGCCCTTCAGAACTCATCCGCATTTGCTTAATCAAATTGCCTGAACATTTACGACATATTATTTTAGCAGGACGTTGGAAAGACGACATTGAAGCTTTTCAGGGACTCTTACAAGAATTAGAAATTGACACTGACAACCGCGGAACGCGAAAACAGGAACGCAACAGATACGGGTCACATCCATCACATTTCCGCGATGAAAGAAATAATAGGTGGACACGACAAGGCTTTTCTTACAATGCAAATTGTGACCAAAACAGACACCACCCGTATGACAACCATTGGCAGAGTAATAGTTACAGAGGAAGATCGCATTTCCGTAGTAATGAACATAGCAGAGATAACCATCAGAGAAACAGACAATTTGGGAACCAAAATAATTATTATCAAAGGAGACAGAATAACTTTAGACGCAACGGTCCAGCACGCAGTTATGGTTCAGGGAGAAATTCTCCACCACGTGACCGACAAGAAAGAAACTATGGAATCTACCGACATGACGACAGACGATATGATCGTAACGACAGAGCTGAATTGCATCAGAACTGGCGGGATTCAAACAGAGCAGGGCCCTCTCGACAAGGTGAATTTGTAGAAGTTAGGTCTCCTAATCCCAATAACGACGCACGCCAACAAAGAGACAGACAATGACTCGCACCGCAGGCAGCCACGTGCGCCGGCTAGGTCAGAGAAAAATAACATAGACGCTAACCTTGAGAAAAATTTTAGCATTCCTTACCGACATATACAACATGAAAATTACTTTGAAGTTGAAACTCTGCGCACTAGAAAGGGTAAAGGATTGCACCACATTTCACATGTAAAACCGCTTATTGAGAGATAATCTGCTTTTTAATTTAGTCTTTGCCATAAAAAATTTTCACTGCACGCTACTAGTACAATTTGTCACACTGAGAAACTGTTAACATGTAACAATGTTTTGAAGTTAACTATCCAGTCTAGAACCTAGGGAACATATTTAGACACTATTTACGAGTGTATTATTATAGTGAACAGACGACACAGTGTTATTGTGTGCACATTCTTGCTTGTTAGTTGCACTATTATGTAATGACTGTAAGGCTTACATACTTAGAACATATACAGGTACTGCTAGTGAGATTTTGGTTTACTTGAAAATACAGTCTTTCTTTGAAGTACTTTCTGTGGGATTAAAGATGACTTAGCATTTGGTTTCTTTGACAGCTACACGATTATATCACGACGCTACCAATGTGTGACACAATTTACATTGTTGCTTTTGCAGTGTATCTGTTTTTCTGTATTATTCTGGAAAGTAAAACATGTTTTAGTAATAACTTTTGTGGTATAGCTACAATGAGACTGCCTTTTCCGTAGCACAACAATACTTTACAGCACAGTACTTTCTTCATCACGGCAATAAGCGTAATAACTAAGATATATATATACGCAAAGCATTTCACCTTGGTTTATCATGAGGTAAGTACATTGACTTTTGCGGAACTTAGCTTTCGGAGGACGATAACTACCACACTTCCACAGAGATTATCTTACAACAAGACGCACAGTTAAGCGCTACAGTACACGTATTTGCGTGATTAATTTTGTACTTAAAACATTTATTTTTAAAGATATTTGAAGTACAATGATACAAAGGTTTTCCGTGATACATTTCATTCCATTGCTGTAATCTGTAACACCTGAGGGTATAATTACATTAATCCTCAGGGGGGTACACACTTACTTTGTGTATCATGTGTTTGGCAAGCACAAGGAGCCCTAGCTAATAAGGTATTTGCTTATACAACTTTACACATCGGTACCATATTTCTCTAATACACAAATTACACAGCTATCTGATCATTTAACTGAGAGAGACAAACCTTTTTACTACGGCAGTGACAGATGTTTACGTAATTACACAGTTGGGTAACTTCATTTGCTAACTATGCCTATCAGTAGTTAGTGCCTTCCGTAGTTCGAATCTTTTATTTAGCTGGCAGTAGTGGCGCTCGCTGTATTGCAGTAGTTCGAGTAACCAAGATTTTTGTGAGGTCAGTGATTTGTGAAAGGTATAGGTTAATGTTAGTCAGGGCCATTCCTTTGTAGGGATTTTTGAAAGTCAGATTGCGTTGCGCTAAAAACATTGTGTCAGTTTAAGCACAGTCATGTATAATTTTTCTAAGGGGACGTTTCAACTTGTTCCAAGGGGCCACAAGCTTTCTTATTCCGGGTGCAAAGAACTCTTTATCTTGATGTTTGAACCAACTTCCCATAAACTTTTTTACGTCCTGTGATTCTTGAGTGTCTCCCGGCGTATTTGATAATGAAAATATCCATGGCTGTACTGCGGGCACAATATTTCGGCGATCATACATGTTGCCATCATCAGGTGAACTGACGGATTGAGGTCCTGTGAACGTCCCGGCACGGAGAACCGTACGCTATGGCTGCTCAGGGGGAACTGGGTTCGGCCGCGGCGGCGGCCGATTTAAATATCCTCCGCCCGCGGCGCGCTCCCTCCGCTGTCCGCGCCCCGCGCAAGGGTCGCACGGTGGAACAGATTGCGACGGCGTCTGAGATGACGTCGGTGTGATGGCTCTGTCCGCCGTGGTCGTCACAACTATACATTTGCTCGATTTACTCTCGATTAACCCAATCGCTGGTTCCCAAGCCTTGCTAAGATTATAGCCACAGTCACGGTTTATGAGGTCGTCATTGGTGCGAATTTCGATGGCCTCTCTAACAACGCTGTCCCAGTATCTCGACGTCTGTACCAGAATCCTCGTGCGTTCATACTCCATAGCGTGATTTTCCGACAAACAATGTTCAGCGACCACCGACACGCTCGGATACATCAGTCGAGTGTGCCTCTGGTGTTCACGGCATCGATCCTCGACGGTACGCATCGTCTGACCGATATACGACTTGCCACATTGACACGGAATCTGGTACACGCCGGCCTTCCTCAAACCAGTGCACGAGTTATATGCGGAGGACAAAACACAGTTCCGACCCGGTGTTTCTTCAAAATGCGGGCGATTTTCCCCGAGAGTGCGCCTGAATATGGAATAAACGCAGTGCCTACCTCTTCCCTCGTGATTTCATCCATCTCCACAGGTTGTGTTGTAGTGGTTGGGTGGAGAGCGCGTTGAATCTGCCACTCTGAGTACCCATTTTTTTTAGAAATACAGTTCTCAGATGTTCCAATTCCTGGGGTAGACTCTCAGCATCAGAGATAGTGCACACCCTATGTACTAGAGTTTTAAGTACCCCATTCCTCTGTGAAGGGTGGTGGCGGCTGTCTGCATGCAAATACAGATCAGTGTGCGTTGTCTTCCGATACACCCGAGGAATAGGAGCAGATGGGGGAAAGGAATCAGGTTGTAGAGGATCCGCAGGGGGGGGGGGGGGGACGGAAGGGGTATGCGGAAGGGGAGGTGATTTCGCTTGAGGATCTGGAGGGATTTATTGAAAGGGCTCATCCTGGTAATGCCAACTTAAAGCTTTAAGAGTACCAAACTTACCCTACTAACAGTTTTTTCCCCAGACCAATTTGTCTATTCCTCGAACATATCCATATACTCTATACCTCCCGCTGCTTTGATCCCCGTCACCCCCTGGTTGCTCCTCTCCTCTCCAACTGTTGTGTCCCCCCTACCCTCCATCTCTACACCCATTGTCTCCTTTCCCAAGGTGGCTTCCGTCCACTCCCTGTCCCGGATCATGCCCTCTCTCCCACCATTTATCCCTCCTGTCAACTCTGATCCTCACCTACCCCTGGTTTCCTCTGTCCTTTCCCTGGGCTCCCTCTCTGCCCCCTTCCATCCTGTTTTTTCCCCTGCTACCCTCTCTCTGCTTCCCTTCTCTCCCCTGAGTCCTTTCTGCTCTCCCCTCCACTGCCTTTCCCACTCCTTCTCACGTCCGCCCAGCCCCAACATTTTTCTCTGTCCCATCCCTCCATCAGCTCCCCCTTATTTCTTTTCCTCTCCTCCCCCCTTTTCCCCCTCATAGGTCTGGGTCCTCCATCCCTCCCCCCCTCCCCTCCCATCTGCTGCCGTGTCACCTATATAGTGATGTGCTCAGTGTTGTGCGTCCCCTGTCACTGTTGCCAACAGCCGCCATACTGTCGCTAGTTGTGCCTTTTATTTCGTGCGGACAGAAACCGGACTGTCGCCGTCTTTTTTAATTGTGTCTTCATCTGCATCGCCACCGTAGTGTATTCATTTTTTAAATTCCACAACTTACCGCCATTTTACAGTTCTTTACAATGTCACTGTTTTATTGCCTGTTTGTCTTGTTTGTTTCTGTTCTCATTACGTTTTTTAACTTTTCTGTAGGCTGTAGAGCAGCAAATTACGCTGCTGCCAGCTGAATTGAAATCCAGTATAGGAAACAAAGAAGATTTGTCCTGATCAACATTGTTTTGTTTATAACCTCAAAAATACATTTCAAGATAGCGAGTCCGCTTGAAATGTCCACATTAGTTGAACAACGTTCTGTTATTGGATTTTTACTTCCTGAAGCCGAAAAACCAGTCAATATGTACTGTAGAATGCTTGAAGTTTATGGTTAAGATTGTATGAATCGTGCAAATTTTTACAAGAGGGTACAGCAGTTGAAAATTGATCGCGACTCAGTGACTGACGAACTCCGTTCTCGCCGTCCAGTTGCAATTTCAACTCCCTCACTTGAAAGTCGAATTGATGACATTATTCGTGTCGATCGCCGTGTGACTATGGAAATGATAGTTGATAAGGTTCAAGTTAGTACTGATACATTTCATAACATAATTTGTAACAAGCTGAAGTATCACAAAACATGTTCAAGATGGGTCCCAAAGAAGATGACACGGCTACACAAGAAAACAAGGTTGAGAGTGTGCACAGAGCTAAAGGAACGTTATGAAAGAGAAAGTGAGCACTTCCTCAACGAAATTTTAACTTGTGATGAAACTTGAGTTCACTATAATGAGCCAGAATCGAAAAGACAAAGCATGGAGTGGAAGCACACAAAGTGACCTGACGATGTTTTGAGATGCTGAAGGTCCAGATTTTTGTGATTATCTCTAAGTGCAGAGTACAAGTAACAGCCAATACTACTCTGATTTGTTTTAAACAAGGTGAAGCCAGCCATGAGAGAGAGATATCATGGATCCCAGAGGAGAGGTGTATTTCTCCAGCAAGAAAACGCACGTCCTCATATTGCTCAACTAAAACGTGAAACCATCGACAGTATGGCTGGGAAGTACTGCCTCATCCCACTTACAGTCCTGACTTAGCATCTAGTGATTTCCATTTTTTTTTTTTTTTTTTTTTTTTTTTTTTTTTTTTTTTTTTTTTTTTTTTGGTGCGCTGAAGAAGGCATTACATGGAAAGAGGTTACAAGACAACGAGGACGTGGCAAAAATTATGCGAAATTGGTTCAAACATCAAGATACGGAGTTCTTTGCAGCCGAAATAAAAAAGTGCATATAGGTTCTAGGGGATTATGTTGAAAAGCAGAAAAAGTATAGTTTTGTAAAAATAAACGCTTTTTTCTCCAGACCAATTTGTCTCTTTAATTAATTAATTACCCTCGGATATTATCAGGTTAAACGTGTATACATCTACAATAGATAGTAAATATTAAAAATGCGTTTTACAAACAGCCGCCGGCCGGGGTGGCCGAGCAGTTCTAGGCGCTACAGTCTGGAACCGGGCGACCGCTACGGTCGCAGCTTCGAATCCTGCCTCGGGCATGGATGTGTGTGATGTCCTTAGGTTAGTTAGGTTTAAGTAGTTCTAAGTTCTAGGGGACTGGTGACCTCAGAAGTCCCATAGTGCTCAGAGCCATTTGAACCATTTTTGAACAAACACCCACTTCTAAATATATATTTTTAGCACATCCAACCCTCAACCATTATCGTACAAGATACTCTTCGAGAGCAGCAGGAGCGTTATCATCGCAGAAACCCTAAACACACACCATATCTGCATCTCCTTCATTAATGTAAATGTGCGGCATTTTAGTCAGCGCGTGTATAGACACACTCTCGGTCTGTCGCACTAGTTCACTCGCAACACACCATGGACAACTTCCCGTTCAACGGGCCAGTTTAATGGCGAACAGACATCCCGAGCAAGGAGACTGAATGGAACGTTGGGCTGGAACAGAATGTCAAAGTGGTTGGCTGGCTGAGTCACGTAATTGCGAGCCACTATCCCAAAAACAAATGTACACGAAATGTGCTTCACCTCGGAGACCACTGGCAGCGGGGCGTACGTCGTATGGAAGTTGTTTGCTTCAAATGAGCGTCCCCGTCGTACCCCTGAATACTGATCCTTCCTCCCGGACATCCTGTAGTGTTTCATGTGTTCTAGTGTGTTCATCCACCTCACACCGACGGACACAACATTTACTCAGCTGTGCTAAAAAGCACTTGTTTTTCTTTTTGTTGAACACGTGAACTACCGTGGAAGTATACCCAGACGTGTAGAGCGCCATAACGATGATGAAACCTATTCTGACATAATATGTGATGCCTGTGTGATGTAACAAGCGCTTTAACAAGTGTAGTTCCACCGAATGAGTTGCTGCAGTGGTAAGATCTGCACTTCGTAATGGGACACCCTCCTCTGACATTACCTTTCCTTATAGAAATACCAGGGATATTTTCGAATCTCGTATAGGTGAACATTATCTCGGCTGTTTCGCTGAAAGAATTCCATATGATTTTGTACACGATGTGTTGAATTTCACGCTAAAACGAATAAAAAGAAATTAATTTGCCACAATCAGTATTTACTACCTCTGTTTGTATAGCTAAAATTATCCTTCTTTTAGAAATATTTGAAGTTACGAAGTATCTGGCATACTTAAAATTCATGTTATTGAAAGCACAATCTAGTGCTAATTATTAAATTTATTTCGGGATTCATTTATTAAATAACGATATAACTTGGGAATGATTCTTCTTTTGTCAAGATAGTTTGTAAACTCTTTTGTAAACTCTTTGGAATATGTTAGTGCCGCAGAAAGAATTAATAATAGTGGGCATGTCTGTGATGGAAACGGACATGTTTTTAGTTTTGGCAGTAATAATGTAACTTTTGGTTTGATGGAAATGGAGACTGTTAAGTCAGTGTGATATAGAAGAATGGAATAAAATAAAAAAAAGTCATAGAAATGGGAAGCAGTTTATCAACTATTATGTCAACTGGAACACACATAGTTAAAATTTGAAGCCTCAAGAATCTATCACTAGACGTTCTGCAGCCAAAAATGAGAAAATGAAGATAAGTAAAAAAATGTTTGTGTATCTTATGCCTCTCGAAGCTTTTGAAGCTAATGAAGAGACTGAAAATTACTGCTGATGTGTGGGAGTGTAAGATTACAACTTGCATTCGGACTATCGAGATTCAGGTTTCCCTAAATCTCTCCAGGCTCCTTTGAGAAGGACAAGACCTATCTCCTTTCCTAAGTTAAGCTTACATTCTGTCTCTAACGACCTCATCGTTGATGGATCGCTTAGCCCTAATCTTGTTTCCCGCATTTTTCAGTTTTTGCTGTTTGTAGCATTATCCCTCTCCCCACAAGGTGGGGTGGTAAACCACCCGGCCGCCCTACCTACCTTAGTGTATATGCGCGACGTAGGTCAGGTCTTATCCCCAGCTAGTCCGGCAAGCTCACACTATTAGAGGGGTCACCTTCTCCATTGTAAGTACTATCCGAGATTCCACAAAAACTTGTTGTGGAGGTGACAGTAGCTTTGCGGATTTCCATCCAACCTTATTAATATTGTGGACTTTTTGTTCTATTTTAGGGTATACTTAAGTGGCTTACAAAACTGCGTTCACCAGCTATGATGCGGTTGTACCGTAGTTAAAAAATGAAAATGGGGATGGATTCCGATGACGAGTATGAAGACAATTTTGACGAATTTTTCTCACAGAAATCGATGGCGTATTATGTGATGATGAGATCATCGACGATGAATTCGAACAGACGAGGGATTCCTTCAAGAAGAAGGACAGCTACCCGAAGAGAACCATGAATATGGTAGATATTTTACGCTAGGGAAAGTTTTAGGAACAATATAGACCAACACACCTCTAAAGACTAAATATGCCAAAACGCCTAAAAAATATGGTGTTACCTCTCGCCTCACCTGCGAGTATCACTAAAGCTATTCTTATAGTTTGTAAATGAAGTTATTAATATGTTGGGGAAATACACAAATCAGAAAATCGAACTGATTGCTGGACGATTGAATTCTGTCCAACGGTATACCGCACCTACATGCGAACTTCAGATGAAAGCCCTTTGTGGTTACTACAGATATCCAGGAGCGGATACCAGAAGAATTTCCATTTGAATACCGAAGAAATATTTTCACAAACTGACGGACCAACGATTTTTCGATTTACTGTGTCTGAAAACTGGTTTAAATATCTTACCTGTGCCCTTAGATTCTACATCAAGAACAGACGAAATCAAAAGAAACAGAACGACAAATTTGCGGCCTTTGGAGAGTTCCGGGCTCTCTTTACCACTCACTATAAAGGCCATTACACTCCATCCGAATAACTGGTTGTAGATTAAATGTTACTTAGCTTTAGAGGCCGATGTCCTTTCAAAATGTTTACGCCAAAAAAAGACCCGGAAAACGTGGCTTGAAAACTTGCAGCATATATGACGCAAAACATTTAATTTTTTGGATGGAATTCTTTACGTTGGGAATGAACAAAAGAAAAAAGCCCAGTAAGCCTTTCCATGCCAGTGAGATATGTCCTACAACTTAGTGACTGTGAAAAACACAAACAGAAACATCGCGACAGACATATGTTTATGTTTAGTTTTACACACTGGAACGTGCTTCGTGCATGGTTTTTTCATTGTCGGGCTTTTATGCCTGAGTCTAAATTAATCTACAACTCTTTCGACCACTTTTTCTGTTTCTGGAGTGGCTATTGGTATATTTGGGGAGAGGGGGGAGGGGGTGGCAGCGAGTGGTCATAAACCGATGTCCAGCGTTGTCTTCTACTGACGAGGAGCTATGCCTCTTTGTTGTGGTTGATACTACTGCCTGTACAGGATGCATCGTGCAAACCCTCATTCGACCGATTCTTGAATATTGTTCCCCAATATGTAAGACAGTATCCAGAGAAGATCGAACTGTGGCGAGAGAGCGTGTGGTGGTGGTGGGGGGGGGGGGGGGGGGGGGGGGGGGGGGAAGGAACGCCACCTACCAAATGCCGGAGTGCTGGACTTGACTGCACCTACTTGCCTTCCGAGCTGACTGCACTACTGGTCATTAAAACTGCTACACCAAGACGATGACGTGCTACAGACCGGAAATGCTGTGATATGCAAATGATTAGCTTTTCAGAGAATTCACACAAGGCTGGCGCCGGTGGCGACACCTACAACGTGCTGACACGAGGAACGTTTGCAACCGATTCCTCATACACAAACAGCAGTTGACCGGCGTTGCCTGGTGAAACGTTGTTGTGATGCCTTGTGTAAGGAGGAGAAATGCGTACCATCACGTTTCCGACTTTGATAAAGGTCGGATTGTAGCCTACCGCGATTACGGCTTACCGTATCGCGACATTGCTGCTCGCATTGGTCGAGATCCAATGACTGTTGGCAGAATATGGAATCGGTGGGATCAGGAGGGTAATATGTAGCGCCGCGCCGGATCCCAACGGCCTCGTATCACTAGCAGTCGAGATGTCAGGCACCTTATCCGCATGGCTGTAACGGATCGTGGAGCCACGTCTCGATCCCTGAGTCAACAGATGGGGACGTATGCAAGACAACAACCATCTGCACGAACATTTCGACGACGTTTTCAGCACCACGGACTATGAGCTCGGAGACCATGGCTGCGGTTACCCTTAACGCTGCATCACAGAAAGGAGCGCCTGCGATGGTGTACTCAACGACGAACCTGGGTGCACGAATGGCAAAACGTCATTTTTTCGGATGCGTCCAGGTTTTGTTTACAGCATCATGATGGTCGTACCCGTGTTTGGCGACATCGCGGTGAACGCACATTGTAAGCGTGTATTCGTCATCGCCATACTGGCGTATCACCCGGCGTGATGGTATTGGGTGCCATTGGTTACACGTCTCGGTCACCTCTTGATCGCATTGACGGCACGTTGAACAGTGGACGTTACATTTCAGATGTGTTAAGACCCGTGGCTCTACCCTTCATTCGATCCCTGCGAAACCCTACATTTCAGCATGATAATGCACGACCGCATGTTGCCTTTCTGGATGCAGAAAATGTTCTAATGCTGCCCTGACTAGCACATTCTCCAGATCTCTCACCAATTGAAAACGTCTGGTCAATGGTGGCCGAGCAACTGGCTCGTCACAATACGGCAGTCACTCCTCTTGATGAACTGTGGTATCGTGTTGAAGCTGGATGGGCAGCTGTACCTGTACACGCCATCCGAGCTCCGTTTGACTCAATGCCCAGGCGTATCAAGGCCGTTATTGCGGCCAGAGGTGGTTGTTCTGGGTGCTGATGTCTCAGGATCTATGCACCCAAATTGCGTGAAAATGTAATCACATGTCAGTTCTAGTCTAATATATTTGTCCAATGAATACCCGTTTATCATCTGCATTTCTTCTTGGTGTAGCAATTTTAATGGCCAGTGGCGTATTTGTCTCACCCTGTTTTACTAGTGTTGTTCCCACGGCTGTTCATTCTCTTTTTTGTTCATTTCACATCTACTATTACTGACTTATTCTCCAACCAACCAGAATTAATTACCTGTTCCGTTACTGCCTTACCTGTGCATCGGTTTGGCGCGTGGTCAGACGTCTGGGAGGTGACGAGCCCTGGAGACCTTTCGTCTGCTCTCTGCCTGCCTCTCGTCAATCTATTTTTCATCCCAGACCCAAATACTGCTGCATTTTGTCACTTCAACATACCATCACAATCCTATCAAATTTCTGACCGATATTATTAGCTCCAGATGGACGAATGACCTCACTTTTAGTACCTGTCTACCCCCTTCCCTCCCCCCCCCCCACCCCCCCCAACCAACCAACCAAATCAAGGCTGCCAACACACTGCCTTCGGGCAAGCTTGACGTTACTTTTACATATGTCGATGACTCTCCATTCACGATAACATGCTGCATCTTCCCTATCAATAAATCTTCAACTTAGTCCTAAATTTTATTTGATAGCCTACACAGTCGCATCTTTTTTTAATGAATATTGGTGCGGTACCGAGTCAAAAGCTTTTCCAAGTCAAGAAATACTGAATCCGCCTCAGTATCTTGATCCATGACTTTCAGGAAGACAAATGAGAAAAACGCAAGTCGGGTTCGCATGATCGATGTTGTCTGAATCCACACTCGTCTGCAGGTAAGAGGACTGTCTCTTTTTAAGGTACTTCATTTCGCCGATCTCAGAGAATGTTCTGAGAATCTACAAGAGATAGTCGTCGATTATACTGGACATTAATCTTTTCATATTTTTGTGCCACAACCATTTAATAATGTTTGAATTATACTGAATTTGTCTCGAATGAAAGACAGCCCACAGTTGCAGCTGCATTTGCATATGATAGTCTGGTTTCTGAATCATGCAGCAAATTATGATACGACAAACTTGGTTACATGAAATTGTTAATGTTCTACCACTCTACGAGGTGCATTCAAGTTCTAAGGCCTCCGATTTTTTTTCTAATTAACTACTCACCCGAAATCGACGAAACTGGCGTTACTTCTCGACGTAATCGCCCTGCAGACGTACACATTTTTCACAACGCTGACGCCATGATTCCATGGCAGCGGCGAAGGCTTCTTTAGGAGTCTGTTTTGACCACTGGAAAATCGCTGAGGCAATAGCAGCACGGCTGGTGAATGTGCGGCCACGGAGAGTGTCTTTCATTGTTTGAAAAAGCCAGAAGTCACTAGGAGCCAGGTCAGGTGAGTAGGGAGCATGAGGAATCACTTCAAAGTTGTTATCACGAAGAAACTGTTGCGTAACATTAGCTCGATGTGCGGGTGCGTTGTCTTGGTGAAACAGCACATGCGCAGCCCTTCCCAGACGTTTTTGTTGCAGTGCAGGAAGGAATTTGTTCTTCAAAACATTTTCGTAGGATGCACCTGTTACCGTAGTGCCCTTTGGAACGCAATGGGTAAGGGTTACGGCCTCGCTGTCCCAGAACATGGATACCATCATTTTTTCAGCACTGGCAGTTACCCGAAATTTTTTTGGTGGCGGTGAATCTGTGTGCTTCCATTGAGCTGACTGGCGCTCTGTTTCTGGATTGAAAAATGGCATCCACGTCTCATCCATTGTCACAACCGACGAAAAGAAAGTCCCATTCACGCTGTCATTGCGCATCAACATTGCTTGGCAACATGCCACACGGGCAGCCATGTGGTCGTCCGTCAGCATTCGTGGCACCCGCCTGGATGACACTTTTCGCATTTTCAGGTCGTCATACAGGATTGTGTGCACAGAACCCACAGAAATGCCAACTCTGGAGGCGATCTGTTCAACAGTCATTCAGCGATCCCCCAAAACAATTCTCTCCACTTTCTCGATCATGTCGTCAGACCGGCTTGTGCGAGCCCGAGGTTGTTTCGGTTTGTTGTCACACGATGTTCTGCCTTCATTAAACTGTCACACC
The DNA here is from genome assembly GCF_021461395.2 of Schistocerca americana. NCBI lineage: Eukaryota > Metazoa > Arthropoda > Insecta > Orthoptera > Acrididae > Schistocerca > Schistocerca americana. The sequence continues at coordinate 633,416,082 of NC_060125.1, forward strand.
CACGAACGCACTTTCGACACATCCATAACTCCATCACCACATGTCTCCTTCAACTGTCGATGAATTTCAATTGGTTTCACATCACGCAAATTCAGAAAACGAATGATTGCACGCTGTTCAAGTAAGGAAAACGTCGCCATTTTAAGTATTTAAAACAGTTCTCATTCTCGCCGCTGGCGGTAAAATTCCATCTGCCGTATGGTGCTGCCATCTCTGGGACATATTGACAATGAACGCGGCCTCATTTTAAAACAATGCGCATGTTTCTATCTCTTTCCAGTCCGGAAAAAAAATCGTAGGCCTTAGAACTTGAATGCACCTCATATGATCGTATGCAACAGCTTTTCATCTGTTGGACATTCGTATTATTAGGTGTATAGTCCTTCATTTTCACATGTAGGCTTGTTATTAATTTAATGCCGTACGTATTGACCAGTTACCTTACAGACTGTGCGATGTAGCTCACTGTGGTGAGCGCCACGTGTGGTGTGCGGGGTGCGACACACTCGACGACCGTGCGCCCAGTAGTGTCGGAGGACACATGGTGCCATGTGTCATTTTACTTATGTTCGAAACGGGCTTATGTCAGCTGAAGTTATTTTATTGGTCTTGACGCAGCCGCTGGGCTAAGACACTTTTTATTTATTAGTGTGTATGTAAGTAATACGAGGGTAACTCCAAAAGAAATACACACTATTTTTTTTAATCCATCTCTTATTCAACATGTTTGAAAGTTTTACAGTGTGTAGATACAATATTTTCATTTCTCCACGTAATTTCCATCCCTCTCAACTGCCTTACGCCATCTTGGATGGTTCAAATGGTTCAAATGGCCCTGAGCACTATGCGACTCAACTTCTGAGGTCATCAGTCTCCTAGAACTTAGAACTAATTAAACCTAACTAACCTAAGGACATCACACACATCCATGCCCGAGGCAGGATTCGAACCTGCGACCGTAGCGGTCACGCGGTTCCAGACTGAAGCGCCTTTAACCGCACGGCCACACTGGCCGGCCTCCATCTTGGAACCAGACCCTCACGGTAAAATTATGGACCAACCTGTTGGAGTCACTGTTTGGCAGAGTGCACAAGGGAGTCATCATCTTCAAATCTTGTTCCACGAAGAGAGTCTTTCAGTTTCCCAAAGAGATGATAGTCACATGGAGCCAGGTCAGGACTGTAAGGCGGGTGTTTCAGTGTTGTCCATCCGAGTTTTGTGATCGCTTCCATGGGTTTTTGACTGACATGTGGCCGTCAAACAACAGCAAAAGATACTGCTTTTGCCGATTTGGTCGAAAACGACTCAGTCGAGCTTGAAGTTTCTTCAGTGTCGTCACACATGCATCAGAATTTATGGTGGTTCCACTTGGCATGATGTCCACAAGCAATAGTCCTTCGGAATCGAAAAACACCGTAGCCATAACTTTTCCAGCAGAAGGTGTGGTACTGAATTTTTTTTTTTTTTTTTTTTTTGGGGGGGGGGGGGGGGGTATTTGCATGATGTCACTCCATTGATTGCCTCTTCGTCTCTGGTGAAAAATGATGGAGCCGTGTTTCGTCACCTGTCACAATTCTTCCAAGAAATTCATCTCCACCTTTCTCGTATTGTTCCAAAAGTTCGCTGCATACCGTTTCTCTTGTTTCCTCGCTGCATACCGCTTTTCTTGTTTCTTTGTGAGCCACTGTCAACTTCCTGGGAACCCACCTGGCACAAACCTTTTTTAACGCCAGCACTTTCAGTATTCTGCAAACACTGCCTTCCCCTATCCCAACGTAGCGTGACAATTCGTTCACTGTGATGCGTCTGTCAGCAGTCACCAATTCGTTGACTCTCTGCACATTGTCTGGAGTGTGTGCAGTACGAGGCCTGTCGCTGCGAGGACAATCCTCAATATTGCCGCGCCCGCTATCATCACGTAACCTGCTTGCCCACCGACTAACTGTACTGCGATCGACAGCAGCATCTCCATACACCTTTTTCAACCTCTTGTGGATGTTTCCCACTGTCTCGTTTTCACAGCACAGGAATTCTATGACAGCACGTTGCTTCTGACGAACGTCAAGTGTAGCAGCCATCTTGAAGGCATGCTGTGACGGCGCCATTCACCGGAGCAGGTTGAACTAAGTTTGAAAACAAGCGGGAAGGATGTATCTACACACTGTAAAACTTTCACACATGCAGAATGAAAACTGTATTTTTACAAAAATATTATGCATTTCTTTTGGACTGACCCTCGTATGTTACCACTTACGTAATCTTGAAGTTTATGTGTAGATTGTATCACTAGGCTAGATGTCATTTTGATCATTTCTTTGGACTTCTGAAGAAGGCTATATTGTTATAGCAGAAACCATGGTCAAGATTTAAAATAAACGTGGGCTGTTTTTCATTCGAGACAATTTCATAACGGTTGCTGTTGTCGCTGCCATGATGAAAATAATGATATATTGAATTTGTTTGTATGGACCTGTTCCTTTTATATTGCTGTCATGATTTCGGCCTTAAACCATTGTCAAGTACAACAATGTCAGGTGTAATTAGAATGTGATAAATGATGTCAGCTTGAGGCTATATTGTACTGGCGTGTAGATAAGCACAGAATCACCGACATGTATAGCAGACAGGTAGCAAACATGTTTTCCAGTCATAGAAGAAGTGAGACGCAGAATGAACACCAATGCCGTAGTTACATGTGCAGAGAATATAGTCTGAAGATATGCTAGGAAAGATACTGGTTCTTAGCAAACCAGTGGACATATTCTGAAAATATGTTGTTGTTGTTGTTGTTGTCTTCAGTCCTGAGACTGGTTTGATGCAGCTCTCCATGCTACTCTATCCTGTGCAAGCTTCTTCATCTCCCAGTACTTACTGCAACCTACATCCTTCTGAATCTGCTTAGTGTATTCATCTCTTGGTCTCCCTCTACGATTTTTACCCACCACGCTGCCCTCGAATGCTAAATTTGTGATCCCTTGATGCCTCAGAATATGTCCTACCAACCGGTCCCTTCTTCTAGTCAGGTTGTGCCACAAACTCCTCTTCTCCCCAATCCTATTCAGTACCTCCTCATTCGTTATGTGATCTACCCATCTAATCTTCAGCATTCTTCTGTAGCACCACATTTCGAAAGCTTCTATTCTCTTCTTGTCCAAACTATTTACCGTCCATGTTTCACTTCCATAAATGGCTACACTCCATACAAATACTTTCAGAAACGACTTCCTGACACTTAAATCTATACTCGATATTAACAAATTTCTCTTCTTCAGAAACGCTTTCCTTGCCATTGCCAGTCTACATTTTATATCGTCTCTACTTCGACCATCATCTGTTATTTTGCTCCCCAAATAGCAAAACTCCTTTACTGCTTTAAGTGTCTCATTTCCTAATCTAATTCCCTCAGCATCACCCGACTTAATTCGACTACATTCCATTATCCTCGTTTTGCTTTTGTTGATGTTCATCTTATATACTCCTTTCAAGACACTGTCCATTCCATTCAACTGCTCTTCCAAGTCCTTTGCTGTCTCTGACAGAATTACAATGTCATCGGCGAACCTCAAAGTTTTTATTTCTTCTCCATGGATTTTAATACCTACTCCGAATTTTTCTTTTGTTTCCTTTACTGCTTGCTCAATATAGAGATTGAATAACATCGGGGAGAGGCTACAACCCTGTCTAACTCCCTTCCCAACCACTGCTTCCCTTTCATGTCCCTCAACTCTTATAGCTGCCATCTGGTTTCTGTACAAGTTGTAAATAGCCTTTCGCTCCCTGTATTTTATCCCTGCCACCTTTAGAATTTGAAAGAGAGTATTCCAGTCAACATTGTCAAAAGCTTTCGTTATGTCTACAAATGCTAGAAACGTAGGTTTGCCTTTTCTTAATCTAGCTTCTAAAATAAGTCGTAGGGTCAGTATTGCCTCACGTGTCCCCATATTTCTACGGAATCCAAACTGATCTTCCCCAAGGTCGGCTTCTACCAGTTTTTCCATTCGTCTGTAAAGAATTCGCGTTAGTATTTTGCAGCATTGACTTATTAAACTGATAGTTCGGTAATTTTCACATCTGTCAACACCTGCTTTCTTTGGGATAGGAATTAATATATTCTTCTTAAAGTCTGAGGGTATTTCACCTGTCTCATACATCTTGCTCACCAGATGGTAGAGTTTTGTCAGGACTGGCTCTCCCAAGGCCGTCAGTAGTTCTAATGGAATGTTGTCTACTCCCAGGGCCTTGTTTTGACTCAGGTCTTTCAGTGCTCTTCACGCAGTATCGTATCTCCCATTTCATCTTCATCTACATCTTCTTCAATTTCCATAATATTGTCTGAAAATATACTAGAGAAATTATTGGCTGTTGTCAACCAATAACTTCTATAGTATATTTCCATATCACGTTCACTGTAGATGAAACTACTGTACTGATGTTAATTCTGTAGCTGAACTGTTCTATGGCTAAAAACATGTTTGCTACCCGTCTGCCATATGTGTCGGTGATGCACTTATCCACAGCTGGGACACCCAGTTCTGTAGATCTTGACAATGACTTCATTTAATAAAATCTAATTATACCCAGCATTGCTGTACTTGATAATAGCTTAAGACCAAAATCATGATAGTAATATAATGTAGAGAAGTTTGTAGCCAAATGGGTTATTATGGATTGCCTCTCCCACCTGTCTTGTAGATGAGCGTGTCGTGTGCTTTCTTACAACAACGAGTCACAGTTTTTTGTTCAAGTGATGCGCCGTATACTGTGGTTAAAAGAGGAGGTACCTCAACTGCAAATTCGTATAGAATCACTGCTGTGTTACGCGTGGAACTAGGACGAGGAGTTTCTAGTAGCATCGATACCGAGTATTTCCTGTCAGTAGCACGGTAACGATTGCCAACTGCACTGCAGGCGGAGTCGGCAACAACTCGCGCAGTTGGCACGCCTGAGCGCGCCGCCGCGGGGCTTCCCCGGCTCCCGAGCGCGCTTGCCCATTGTTACCTGCCACTATCTCCGCCTGCGCGTCGCGCCATCTGGCCCGGGCACCGCACGCCGTGTGCCCCCGTCCCTCCAGCCGCCTGCTGTCCTTCTTAGCTGCTGCTACCACCCACGTTCCCTTCCCTTCCTCTCTCCCTCCCTCTCTCTCTCTCTCTCTCCTCCTCCTCCTCCTCTCTTTACAGACAGCGAACAATAGGCGGGGCGGTCCGCCTACAAATCAACAATATCTCGCAGATAAATCTGAGCGCGGAAGAAAAAGAAAACCCTGAAAGGCTGCTACAAGAGGGTGGGAGCGAGTTAGAGGGACGGAGGGGTGCCGCGGGGAAAGAAATGAAAGGAACTCCTTCGCTAATTTCCTCTCGAGACGGCGGCCGCGGCGGCGAAGCAAGCAGCAGCAGAGAGCGTGTTCTCTTTTTGGAGCGGCAGCCTGTGCGCCGCATTTGTCATCGTCGTGGTTTCTTTGGCCCTCCTCTCCGCAGACCACCGTGTGGTGTAGTGTGTTGTGGTGTGGTGTGCGGTGAGCTCGGGTCCTCCTTTTTTTCTGATGGCCGCACGCTGCCTTGTGGCCGCGTATAAATCTATTAGCCGGGCCCTCGCCTCGCCTGGCCTGGCCATGCAAACGAGTCACGTCAGGTAGCTACGTAGCTGTGGACGCGCACACTCGTGACATTACGACGCTCGTGCCGCGCGTGCCTGCGCGCTCACACACACACACACACACACACACACACACACAAGGAGCTGCCAAGAATAGAAGGCGCGGCGCCCTTGTCCGCGGCACAACCGCCGCTGCCTGCACTCTCGCTTAGTCCCCCCCAGTCCCCAGTTTCCTTCTCCTCCTCTTTTTCTCCTTTCAACAGTGGAACGCAGTTCATCCGACCCTCATTAATCCCGATCTCACCCTTTGAGTCGCAACAACATGAAAAACAATACTGCTCTCACACTTTTCAAAAAATTAACCGAAATCATCACAGTAAGCAAAGAAAACAAGAAAAAAGTGGCAAAAGTAAACTATCAGTATGAAGGGTATAATCCAAAAACTTGCCAACTGCCAGAGAGCTGTTTAGTAGTCATATTAAAAAGATGTACCACAAGAGCCGTCATTTTAAATTCTAGAGTGAAATATAATGTATACTGAATAGAAGGACAATGGTAGATAGATTGTTATATTTGATTCATGATACGATGATACAAGTAGCATGAATTGTTAAAGACAGAAATATTAAACATAGCTAGGTGTCTATACCCTTTTACTCAAAAATCAGTTAAGTGCAAAAAGTAGCTTCCATTTTGGCACCAGTACACTTGAAACGTCTCTGTGAAGTCGTTTCATAAGACGCTTGTCGAATTCGGCACAACTTATTCACTTTACTGCCTGATTTTAGCTCAATTCATGAACTCTTCCAGAATGACTGAGCACTCAAATAAGGCCTATTGAATATTATATGTGTGTTTTAATGTGGGGTTTCGTTTTGGTTTGTGGGAATCGCTGAATTGGTCATCGTCTGCTGGGAGCAGACGATGTTGCTTCTCGTTCAAAGGAGAGCACAGGATGACCAACTTAGGTTTCCAATACCTGAACAGAGAGGTTTACCCATCTTAGTTGAAGGCTGTGTCGAAGGCTGTTTTTCTATGTGAGGTTGGTGACGGGTGGCTACCAATCTGGTAGCTTCCGCTGCGCGGGGAGCTAGGTAATCTCGAAAGAGAAAGCGGCACTCTTAGGTGAACGCTTGGTGAGTACGGATCGTAGCTCTTAAAGGGGGGTTTCAGGTGTTAGGAAGCAGGTTGAGTTAGGACTTCGTTATGTTTCAGTGTTGAAATACTTAAGAACTTCAGCTTAACTGAAGCGTGTGAAGCGAGTTTGATTTTTAATCTTAGATTTTGTGGAAGTTGCTTTTGTGTTTGTGTGTCGATTTTGTGCCACGTGTTTGGTAATAAATGACCCTTCTGTTCCACCACGGCACCAAAATAGGTTTTATTTTAATAGTTTGATTGTTTAATGAGCTACAATTTCTGCAAGAATATCTGTTCTTTTGTGAGCTTTCTACAGAGCAGCACAAGTTTGATTCGGAATGCACCACGTGCTCTAGTTCGGCCGTTTGCAAGCAGCAGACGCAGTTAGTATGTTGAGTAATTATCGCACAATCTCGTGCATTGGTTAAACCTCTGTCCAGAATAGTGCATGCGTAGAATCGTAATGCGAATCTCACTTAGATATTTTTATGGTATGAATGCAAAGGAGATGATAGTATCATTGTCTCCCACCTCCGTTTTTTTTGTGTTTCTTCTTGCTGTAGTTAAATTGTGCTCTGTTACATTCTCTCGCAATTCTTACTTAAATATTTCTAGTCAGGCACCAGTTATATGTAGTTAGGACGTGCAACCAAATACTTAGATACAATAAATAATCTACGTGAAAGATATATTCTATGGTATTGATCTTACACACTTACTCCCATTTCCAATCCGGAATTAATCAAGTTGCTTCACGCACGACATGGAGTGCTAATTATCTCGCTACTTAAAGAAAGTTGCATACTTATAATTAAATTATCGAAGTAATTAAACTAATAATTTTCCAGCTCCGTTTGTTTCTAAATGGTTAGGAAGAGCTTGGGCTGGTGGCGACCCTCGATTTCTGAATATGTTTATCATTATTTGTGTGAGAGAAGCAGCCAGAAATGCGAGATAACGTATATGGCTCGATGAGAAACGTAGTAAAGACAGTAATGCGTTACACACTGTTTCAAAGAAATTCAAAGTACAAATCAGTCCACAGTAGTATTATACAAGATCTCATAAAATGGCCTGTAATTTCATCCAAATATGGTATCATTGATAACAAGTCATTTTTTTTTTTTAATTTACTGAGTACTCTTTGCCCTTCAGTTCCGTTGCATATTACATTTCCGATGTCAGAAACCTCGACTACGGTTTCTTTTTTTTTCTTTTTTTTTAATATTAACGTTTTTCCAAGTTTCTGATTCTCTGAAAGCATATATTAGTTATATGACTTCAGGATTCCTTGCAGAGATTACCTTTGACATCTGCAATTTTTTGTTGTTACCCTAGAGTCGTCAGCAGAATGGCTATTGATGATCTTTTTCTGACAAGTTAACGCCTTCAGATGTTGTACCTTATGTAGCAGATTTTACAGTATCATACAGGTCTTCATGTACATATACCCTGGGCAGCCTCTTCCTCATCTCGAAATCGCTATTGCATGGCAAATAGCTGTGGCCAGATACAAAGAACTCTTGTTCAGTGATGTCAGACTCCCAAGTGACACAAGGTAAACAAAAAGGAGGATCAACGTCCCATTTTTATCCAAATCAGCTACTAGCAGAGGTTGAAAATACCGCTTCAGTTGTAAATTACTTTATTTTCACACGACTGGTTTCGGACTGTTATAAGCCCATCCTCAGATGTCGTACTGGAAATAGTAAAAGACGGGAGGTAATTTTCACACACCACAACACACATAACAAACAGAAAACAAATTTTTTCCAAAAAGTTTTAAAAACTTTAAAAAAACATTTCGAAACCGCTGGTCAGGCTAGGTGCTATGAAACCTATGTCAATGCGCAAGTGGTACCAGACAATACTACGGACCTAGTCAGACTGACTAGCAGAAACCAAGAATATTATGATACAATTTTTCCAGTGTTTCATTTTGTCGACAGCCTAATTTTGAACTTGTTTGATTTGCTGTGTAGGAAGTTAGGAGAGTTATATTTCAAAGGGGCACTCAGTTATGACCTTACTTTATCGTAGGCGACTTTACCTTTCTATATTCTGTAACTTATACTTTTGTTTTAATGACTAGAAACACGTCATTGACAACGGATCGTTGTGCTCACGATTGCCCCTGTTCCTAATGCCTTGATGTTTGGGTTGTTGGTTTAGTACGCGTACGCTGTGCAAGTACTATAAAATTTAGCTACTTTACTCCATACATCAGTTTTAATGACATATTTTCACTTGCTACTTTATGTCATAAGTTTATATATTTGTTGTTTTATATAGGGATACCTTCATGTACTTTTGGTTTCATGCGGCTGCAATGTTTCGCTTACATGTATCATAATTTATTAGGTTTATGTAGCCTTTGTATTTCGTAAATGTGCTTACGTCGGTCACCCGCGCCAAATGGGAATCTCTTGCCACACTCAACGGAATGTTTGCATCTTGATCGGTCACAGCAGTGTTTGTGTGAACAGCAAAGGGACATTGTGCTGCGTACTGCATGCTGCTCTTATTGCGTTTATTTTGTAAAAATGGCCCTATTTTGTACTATAATTGTGCAGTCTGCAGGTGTGTTCAAGCTAACATGCGATAGTCGGTGGAATTTTCTGCCACCTTTCTGTACCTTCTTGATGATATATGCAAGTTTGTATCACTTTCAGGTCATTTTATCTGCTACTCGTGCAGGACAGAACCATGCCCTTCCTCCGTTTGTTACTAATTGACTGGTTCTGTTGTTTTTATAGACAGTCTGATGATGCCCCAGAAGAGTGAAATGCGTCATTGACATTAAAGAATTTCGCAACCAAGACTGTTTTTATTTTTCACTATCGTTACTTCTTATATAGTTAATGCACCACTGCCCTTTTTTGTAGTTAACTGTGTACGTCAACATCTGTCGTCATACAGGCAGACGAAAATGCTGTCGTGGATGCAATAACGCCAAACAGTGTCTTCTTGTGTAAAACTAGAACCTAGTCTGCAGTGAAAGTAAATCTGGATAGCTCCACGCGTTCTGTAAGCGACACTGTATTTTCGTGTGTACCTAACTATAGACATTTTCGTGTAAAATAGCATTACTGAGAAATAATTAATTTTTCGACAGAGCTTGAAACTGATTTTATACGCACCACTTTGTGACAGGTTACGCTCTTGTTTGAAATGCGAGTTCTTCGTCCATGCCGTGAAGGTCTAAGGGCTACCTATTGGCCACCCTGTCATCGTCTGCATTCCGGCGTCATGCGGACGCGTGTGGTCAACACACGAGCCACCCGGCCGTTTTGCAGACGGAGGAGCCGCTAATACCAGGTCAAGTGGCTCTTCAGTTGGCTTCACGGCGCTGAGTGCCCACCGTACCAGTCCTCCCGCCGAGTAGAAATCCTTGACAGTACCGGCAGTCGAACCACTGTGTCTTTCGTGCTGAATAACATCTTTCCCTCCGTCGGATGTTCGAGTCCTCCCTGGGCATGTGTGTGTGTGTGTGTGTGTTGTCTCTAGCGTAAGTTAGTTTAAGTTAGATTAAGTAGTGTGTAAGGCTAGGGACCGACGACCTCAACAGTTTGGTCCCATAGCCAACGCCATGGCACAGTGATTAGCACTAGACTCACATTCGGGAGGATGACGGTTCGAACCCGCGTCCGTCCATCCTGATTTAGGTTTACCGCGACTTTGCTAAATTGCTTCAGGCAGATGCTGCGATGGTTCATTTGAAAGGCCACGGCCGAATTCCTTCCCCATCCCTCCCTGATCCGATGAGACCCATGATCTCGTTTTTTGCTTCCCCCCCCCCCCTCCCCCCACTAAATCAACCAACCAACCAAAAACCAATAATACCTTCGCCATGTTATTATCATCGTAAAATGCAGTATATCGCTGCGAGACGCTAAGTTTTTGTTCATTACAGGACGCGATTTAAGACTCCAGCCCGCAGGGTCGTCGTCCCCTGTTTTCTGTGCCTGCCAGCGCCCCCATCGTAAACTGGGGATGGCTGTTCCGGTTATGTCGGTTCTCTAAAACGCCAGGTTTAACCTGACTGTTAAAACCCCTCTAAATATCCGGTTTCTGAAACAACCGCTTTTCAGTTTTTTATTCTTATTATTTTGCTTCATTGTAGCGCACAAGCGGCTTGTAGTGAAATAATGTGCTTATGGAATATCGTCTTAGTTATTCGTGATTTCCTGTCTCAGAGGTCACAGGTCGTAGTAACTGACGGATAGTCATCGAGTAAAACAGAATTGATTTCTGGCGTTCCCCAAGATAGTCTTATAGGCCCTCTGCTGCTCCTTATCTATATAGACGATTTAGGAGACAATGTGAGCAGTCGTCTTAGGTTGTTTGCAGACGACGCTGTCGGTTATCGTCTTGTAAATTCATCAGAAGATCAAAACAAATGATTTAGAAAAGATATCTGTAAAATGGTTCAAATGACTCTGAGCACTACGGGACTTAACATCTGAGGTCATCGGTCCTCTACAACTTAGATCTACTTAAACCTAACTAAGCTAAGGACATCACACACATCCATGCCCGAGGCAGGATTCGAACCTGCGACCGTAGCGGTCGCGCGGTTCCGGACTGAAGCGCCTAGAACCGCTCGGCCACCGTGGCCGGAAAGATATGTGTATGGTGCGAAAATAGGCAATCGAGCCTAGATAACGAAAAGTGTCAGGCCATTCACATTAGTGCTACAAGGAATCCGTTAAACTTTTGTTACACGATAAATCAACCATAAATTCAACTAGATACCCAGAAATTACAATTACGAACGGTCTAAACTGGAAAGAACATGTAGAAAATCTTGTGGGGAAGGCAAACCAGAGACTGCGATTTATTGGCGTAATATTTAAAAAATGCAACAGATCTACTAAGGAGACTGCCTACACTACGCTTGTCCGTCCTCTTTTGGAATACTGCTGCTCGGTCTGGGACCCTCACCAGATAGGATTAACGGAGTACATACAGAAAGTTCAACGAAGACCAGCACGTTTTGTACTATCGGCAAATAGGGGAGAGTGTCACCGGATACGATACAAGATTTGGGATGGACAGCATTAAAACAAAGGCGTTTTTCGTTGCAGCGGAATCTTCTCACGAAATTCCGATCACCAATTTTTTGCTCCGAATGCGAAAATATTTTGTTGGCGCCGACCTACATAGGGAGAAATAAGGGAAATCAGAGTTCTCACGGAAAAATATAGGTGTTCGTTTTTCCTGCACGCTAGTCGATGAATCCTCTCTCGCGCACTTTAAGTGTGGTTTGCATAGTATCCAGTTAGATGTAGATGTAGACTTAGTTTGAAGGTACATAGAATAAAAACATTAAATTAAATAGGCAAAAAAAAACCTTAGTTCGTCCACCGTTCACCGCTTTTCTCAAGAAGTGGTAAGTGCTTGACTACCACAAAAAAATCATTTCCTTTAACTTTTAAAGGAAATGATGCATCGTACTTCACTGCTATATCACTTCGTAAAAATATGCCCAGACTAGGGTTGGTGCCATTCTACAATGCAACGGATGTCCGGCGACAACTGAGAAACTGCCGTACAGACCATGTGGGGGGGGGGGGGGGGGGGGGGAGGGGTGAAACCATGCACACTGCACATACCCGCGTGCCTTACAGCATGACACACGGCAACAGCACATTATTGTCTCAGCAATGCTGCCCCAATTCTTATGCCACGTATTTGTTGTTTGTTTCTGTTGGCATTGTTACTCGTATTAAAATAGCACTGACCGCTCTTTCCGCTTTCAGCAAATTTTACGAATAAATAATGGTCTTATTTCTTTGTTTAAATTATTCATTTGAAAACGATAAAATTTTTAGCACTTATATATCCGAGACAAGACTAATATCGAAACATACCGCAGAGTAGCCAACATTCCATTAGAACTACTGACATCGTTGAGAGACCCAGGCCTAACAAAACTCTACCGTCTGTTGAGCAAGATGGATGAGACAGGCGAAATACCCTCAGATTTCAAGAAGAATATAATAACTCCAATCCCAAAGAAAGCAGGTGTTGACAGATGTGAATACTACCGAAATATCAGTTTAACAAGCCACGGCTGCAAAATACTAACACGAATTCTTTACAGACGAATGGAAAAACTGGTGGAACCGACCTCGGGGAAGATCAGTTTGGATTCCGTAGAAATGTTGGAACACGTGAGGCAATACTGACCCTACGACTTATCTTAGAAAATAGAGTAAGAAAAGGCAAACCTATGTTTCTAGCATTTGTAGACTTAGAGAACGGTTTTGACAGTGTTGACTGGAATACTCTCTTTCAAATTCTGAAGGTGGCAAGGGTAATATGCAGGGAGCGAAAGGCTATTTAGAATTTGTACAGAAACCAGATAGCAGTTATAAGAGTCGAGGGACATGAAAGGGAAGCAGTGGTTGCGAAGGGAGTGAGACAGGGTTGTAGCCTCTACCCGTTGCTATTCAATCTGTATATTGAGCAAGCAGTAAAGGAAACAAAAGAAAAATTCGGAGTAGGTATTAAAATCCATTGAGAAGAAATAAAAATGTTGAGGTTCGCCGATGACATTGTAATTCTGTCAGAGACAGCAAAGGACTTGGAAGAGCAATTGAATGGAATGGACAGTGTCTTGAAAGGAGGATGTAAGATGAACATCAACAAAAGCCAAACGAGGATAATGGAATGTTGTCGAATTAAATCGGGTGATGTTGAGGCCATTAGATTAGGAAATGAGACACTTAAAGTAGTAAAGGAGTTTTGCTATTTGGGGAGCAAAATAACTGATGATGGTCGAAGTAGAAAGGATATAAAATGTAGAATGGCAATGGCAAGGAAAGCCTTTCTGAAGATGAGAAATTTGTTACCATCGAGTATAGATTTAAGTGTCAGGAAGTCGTTTCTGTAAGTATTTGTATGGAGTGTAGCCATGTATGGAAGTGAAACGTGGACGATAAATAGTTTGGACAAGAAGAGAATAGAAGCTTTCGAAATGTGGTGCTACAGAAGAAGGCTGACGATTAGATGGGTAGATCGCGTAACTAATAAGGAAGTATTGAATAGAATTGGGGAGAAGAGAAGTTTGTGGCCCAACTTTACTACAGGAAATCGGTTCCAAGATGCTACTCCAGGCGGGTATAAGAGGAATGTGCACAGCGGAAAATAATAAACGCTAAAATTAAGATTTAGCCCTGTCTGACTACCCCTTGAAGCGTATCTTAGGATCTCTTAATTCTATAAATTACAATTGAACATAAATGAATGATGAAGGCAACTAATCCTACTAAATGACCAACGTTGTTCCTGCTTATACAGGGTGTTACAGAAAGGTACGGCCAAACTTTCAGGAAACATTCCTCACATTCAAAGAAAGAAAATATGTTATGTGGACATGTGTCCGGAAACGCTTACTTTCCATGTTAGAGCTCATTTTATTACTTCTCTCCAAACCACATTAATCATGGAATGGAAACACACAGCAACAGAACGTACCAGCGTGACTTCAAACACTTTGTTACAGGAAATGTTCAAAATGTCCTCCGTTAGCGAGGATACATGTATCCACCCTTCGTCGCATGGAATCCCTGATGTGCTGATGCAGCCCTGAAGAATGGCGTATTATATCACAGCCGTCCACAATACGAGCACGAAGAAGCGTCTCTACATTTGGTACCGGGGTTACGTAGACAAGAGCTTTCAAATGCCCCCATAAATGAAAGTCAAGAGGGTTGAGGTCAGGAGAGCGTGGAGGCCATGAAATTGGTCCGCCTCTACCAATCCATCGGTCACCGAATCTGTTGTTGAGAAGCGTACGAACACTTCGACTGAAATGTGCAGGAGCTACATCGTGCATGAACCACATATTGTGTCGTACTTGTAAAAGCACATGTTCTAGCAGCACAGGTAGGGTATCCCGTATGAAATCATGATAACGTACTCCATTGAGCGTAGGTGGAAGAACATGGAGCCCAATCGAGACATCACCAACAATGCCTGCCCAAACGTTCACAGAAAATCTGTGTTGATGACGTGATTGCACAATTGCGTGCGGATTCTCGTCAGCCCACACATGTTGATTGTGAAAATTTACAATTTGATCACGTTGGAATGAAGCCTCATCCGTAAAGAGAACATTTGCACTGAAATGAGGATTGACACATTGTTGGATGAACCGTTCGCAGAAGTGTACCCGTGGAGGCCAATCAGCTGCTGATAGTGCCTGCACACGCTGTACATGATACAGAAACAGCTGGTTCTCCCGTTGCACTCTCCATACAGTGACACGGTCAACGTTTCCTTGTACAGCAGCAACTTCTCTGACGCTGACATTAGGGTTATCGTCAACTGCACGAAGAATTGCCTCGTCCATTGCAGGTGCCCTCGTGGTTCTACGTCTTAACCAGTCGCGAGTCATAGGCTGGAATGTTCCGTGCTCCCTAAGACGCCGATCAATTGCTTCGAACGTCTTCCTGTCGGGACACCTTCGTTCTGGAAATCTGTCTCGATACAAACGTACCGCGCCACGGCTATTGCCCCGTGCTAATCCGTACATCAAATGGGCATCTTCCAACCCCGCATTTATAAACATTGCACTGACTGCAAAACACTAACCTGTTGATGCTACCTACTGATGTGCTTGATGGTAGTACTGTAGAGCAATGAGTCGCATGTCAACACAAGCACCGAAGTCAACATTACCTTCCTTCAATTGGGCCAACTGGCGGTGAATCGAGGAAGTAGAGTACATACTGACGGAACTAAAATGAGCTCTAACATGAAAATTAAGCGTTTCCGGACACATGTCCACATAACATCTTTTCTTTATTTGTGTGTGAGGAATGTTTCCTGAAAGTTTGGCCGTACCTTTTTGTAACACCCTGTATATTTATTGCAGATTAAAAAAAGAAACCTTTATATTACAAATTTTACATTTCCTAAGTAAAATTACTACTCAATTGCCCAGTTCAGCCCCTTATTATGTCTGTGCAATCTAAGTTCAATAACGCGAATTGACTGACGTCGCCTACGTACCAGACACTAGAAGACACTACTTTCAAAGTTGATCTACGGTGGTGTGGAACCTCAGTGGAAATAAACTGACGTGACCACAGCTGTTTAGCTTTTATAGCCCTAATAAGCCGAAGCAATTTGCGATATCACCGTATGTACTGCGTCCAGTGCGTCGAAGTGATGGTTCTCGTACACTTCTGCGACGATGGAAGAACTCCAGCCACAAATAAACTCTTTCAAAGACCAGGACGGCAGAAGGCGGTCCTCTGACTAATATACATTAATACTGTCTTCTTCTCTCTGTGTTTTACAGACAAGAAACGCGAACTCCCAGCCACAAGGACGGAGTTCAGATAACGTCTCAACTTAAGTAAGGCAGATGAAGTGCTCTCATTTGCTGAACGCTGCGTACTCAACGACGACTTCCACCGCAAAGGTGAAGTCCAGAATCGTATAGGTTCAAACCAGTACAGTGTCTAACTGTTCTAACTATAAACTCTACTGAGAGCAAGGAGAGCAAGTCCGTCTGTCCCAACAAAGCTGATATCGAGCGACCGTCACACACGGGCGCTGACAACGGAAGACCCCGTCTCTCCAGCGCTGGCTTCCCAGCAAGGCTCAACTCCCCACCATCGTAATTCCAAAAACGAATCATATTACCGAAACCACGCAATATTCTCCCTCTCTACAGATTCTTCCGAACGCCGACCAACCATATTTTAGTCTATTGTCGTCCAGCACGGAATGTTTGCGAGGAAAAACCTATACTCGTACAATGGTACGCTTCTGAGTAAAAATCCTTGGAAATAACCCAGCCTGCATGGTTTCCCAGGTGGCGCTTCTTTGTTCCTCTCACGTGCGCCCAAGATTTGCAGAGTTCGGAAGTATTATTCGGTTATCCTTCCGGCACTACTACAATAGCGGCTGGCTGTCACCGTATTGTGCTCCAGAGCTCAGGCGCCACGACGTCCGTATAACTACTTCCTGTGTTTAATCAGGACCTACACCTATGTGGGCCTTCCACCCAGGGCCTGAGTTCCGACTGCCGTTTCATTTCCACTGTCGCTCCAACCTCTACTAGTATGATAATAAAGACACTCCGACACCTTTCATGCAATAAAAGGGAAAGGCGTTCGTGACAATGTCAGTCTCCTTTACAGATCATGACGAAGTATATGGATGGGTGCTTGTAAGGTGCGAAATTATAGCCACCTTACACGGTTGGTAGGATACATTCTGAGGCATCAAGGGATCACCAATTTAGCGTGGAGGGTAAAAATCGTAGAGAGAGGCCAAGAGATGAATACAGCAATCAGATTCAGAAGGATGTAGGTTGCCGTAGTTACTCGGGGATGTAGAGGCTTGCACGGGTTAGAGTAGCAAGGAGAGCCGCATCAAACCAGTCTCTGGACCGAAGACCACAACAACAAATGACTGATAGTCCTCTGACTGTCGTTCGACGTCCGTTCCAGAAGTTGTCCACAGAAGTTAAAACTCTTGACCATTGGCGCACTTTGTGGAGTTGGCTTTACGGTAGTACTTGTAAAATTGCTAAAATTGTTGCATCCTGTGTGTTAAGACTCTCACGACCATCACAAAATGTTATTAGTTTTTTTTTAAATTTTGGATTTCCAGGATGCAGGTCTGCAGATGTCCATACGTCTGGGAGGGATCACCCATTCATATGGTCCGATTTGGGATCTAGTACACAGAAACATTTAAAGGACAGCAGTTTATGGCAGAGGGAAAAAACTGCAACGGTAAGCGATGGGAAGAAAACCACTACGGCAGTCTGGATGGCTTTTGCCACTTCATGTTGCGAGAAGTTACAGCTCGTGCAATGGTGCGAGGGTTGTCGGTGGTGCAGAAGTTGCCGCTGCTATTGCGCTTCGAGGGCGCCACCTAGACCAGCCACTGCGGTCTCTGGCCTGCGACCCGCCAACGTTTTTGTCATAGACATCTATCTGATTACAAATCTGGTTACTCAGTGTAAACTATCGCGTGGTTTGTGCGTGAGCTGCTTGTTGTCAGATTGCTTGTTGTACTGTGTCACTGCAGCTAGAGGAGCCAGTGAGTGTTCCTGGGAGGCAGGGTCTTGCCTGCATTCTGGTATTGTACAGCAGCTGTAATGTTTCGAAGCAAAGTGGTATTGGCAGTTGATGCAGGATTGTTTGGGATGAGGTTCCGATACACCAGAAGAAATCCACTGAAACGTCCTACACAACAATTCGACATTATCGGCTGTATTGTTTTCTTCTCTGGAAACTTCCATCAAGTCTTACCAGTAATCGCAACAGGGACGAGATCAGACCAAGTCAACGTAATCTGCAATTCCCAGTCAGCATATGTTAATATAACTCCAAAAATAATAAAATAAGTGAAAAACTACAATAACGAATGCGGAATTATACAAAAGATTTAAACTTAAAACTTAAAATTAAGACATCTTCGAAAGCCTTGGAATTTCTGGGACCGATACATTGTCAATATCGATATCTATATCAGGCAAAAATCGTCGATATACTCGGTTCCCCAGGACGGATGAACTGTCTATGTACAGTAATTGAGTTTGTACGGTACACTCGGTGCGCGAGTCCTGCTCGCACTTACCAGTGTTTTTTTGTGTTTTTAAATGCTTTTCTTGAAAAAGAGTACCATCGGGAAATTTATTGATTAGTGCGGCGTCGAGTTCAGTAATGAAATTTACAATACCCAAAAAAATTTGAAGATTTGAGAAATCATTTGCTCCATCTCAGCCACGAACTGGTAGCTCAAAAGCTCTGCATAAGTTAATGATATCCACTGTTTTGGAAAAGGTATAAATATGTTTCAGATCTGGTCAGAATACCGTACAAACGATATTGACCACCCATTTCTCTAAATTTCTGTGATTATTGCCTAAGATCCCCAACGTTTGTTATTGACAAATACAATTTATACCTAATTCGTTCTTCAGATTAAAGATAGGGAAGCAGTAAAACTTACAACTGATAATACAACACCTGTTTTCCAACATACATCCTTTCCGACAGTTGCAACCAGTATATCCGTGGTAGTGACAAGAATCCGTGATTCTACAATTACGGTTAAGTTTTGCTAATACCAGTCATAAAATTGTAGTTGAAGCAGACAGTGATAAAAACTAACTCTCAGAATTTCCTTACTTTTATTTTTAAGTAGCTTGTCTTCAATCAAAACAGGAAACGAATAAGTTGCGCTAAGCCATGGAGCTGAATTTCCACAATATTTTCGCCAGCTTCTGGACGTTGCACATCTGAGAACACTTGTGGTCAAACTTAAAATTTAAAAATGAATTCTTCCGTGTGACGCACATTACAAAGAAAGAAAGGTTGTCGTAGTATCGGTTTGTAACAGATAACGAGACTTTCTATTCCAGCTTCAGAAATACATGTAATTGCGTGTAGGAAACATCCAGTAATTTTTATTAAGAACAGCCTTCCATGATAGTTTTTCCTGTACTTATCACTTCCTTCGTCCCAGGGTAGCAACTATCTTTACACCCAGCTACGTTGATTATTCGTTGTATGTCTTCCAATCTCTGTCTTCCCCAAACGTTTTTCCCCTTCGATTCCATTCTTCCAGTTACTGTGTCGCACGTAGCCCTCTCTTCATTGCTTATACAGTCTAGGGATACTGCCTTAGGAAAACACACTGGATGCTTCCACATTCTTTTTGATAATGTATTTCAGTCCCTATCTTCGACTTATTACCAGATCATCATCACGTGATGTTTCGACTTATTATTACGTCGTCATCAATTGATGATTCGAGTTATTACCAAGTCATCATCAAATGATGTTTCAAACTATGGCCAAGTAATTATCAGATGATGTTTCGACTTGTTACAAAGTCATCATCAACGACGCTTCGACTTATTACCAAATCATCATAAGGTGATGTTTCAACATATTACCAAGTCATCATCAGGCGATCGTCTGCTAAATCGTACGAACTGGTGGTGATACCATTTGTGTGACCTGAAGCTGAAATATACAATTTAAAAAATTCCATTTCTTATCTGCCCGCATAATTTTTAGCATCCTTCTGCAAAGCAACATTTCAAACGTTTAGATTATCTTCTTTTGCGTTTTTCTCACAGTAGAAGGTTCAGTTCCATACAATGGTGTGTATCAGGCATACATTCTCGGATGTTTATTCTAGAAGGTAATGGCTTCTTTCGCTTAGAAGTGCTTTCTTTGCTTGCTCTGCTCCGTTTCTTCCGTCGTGCATTACTTTATTTCTGTGCATTAAAAAGTATGCTTTGTGATAACGAAACGAGAATACATTGGAACTGAGACAGGCGGAGGATTGTGAAAATCGTGAAAATTAACTGTTGAGCCCTAAACTTTCTGTACTCATGTAATTATAAGTTTCACAAACACATGTACCACGGAGTTCGTAAGTAGTATGATTTATAAAGAGCCTGGCATTAGCGGTCAGCAACTGAAGGCGCACATCAATCGAACATGCAATTGATCACTGACCACCTCGTGCATATTAGATAGAGCTGAGGGCTTGTAGACATTTATTCCAGAAATGAGTGAGGCAAAAAACATAGTAAATGCCCTTACATAAGGTGCGCTATAAATCCTTTCAGGAGGGATACTGAGGGAGTCATTTGCACTTTAACAGAAGATCTTAGCACAGTGGCCGTCATGTGCATTCCTGAGTGATTCCACAACTCATAATGTCTCTGTAAACACAAAATAGTGGGAAAAGTAAAGCTGCGGTAAGGGATGCGCTACGCAGTGATATTTGGAAAAGCGTTGGCTTTGAAGAAAGAGCCAGTTCCAATCAAAACACCTGAAACCACCATGTGCACATGTTAAATTTATACGGATTGTGTTGTCGTATTGCACTGTACATTTAGTTGTGGTGCTTTGGTTTGTGATTTTATGCATGTAGCTGCGTTCGATATGGAATGTTCGGAAGTGTCGTAGGTGGCGGCATAGTCTGTACATCAGTGGGGGCTTCTTCGACTCACAGTGCTGTGCCTCTCATTAAATAACTTGCAAGCGCTTCTGTCGCTTAGTTTCGATTGTACATCACGTGTCTCTTCAAAAGAGCAACGGATTTTGCCTAATGTCTATTAATTTCACTCCTCCTTTTTCATACGTCGTTTTTAGAATTTTAAGCAGTCTTTCATTATTTCCGTTTTCTGCGCAATCCGCAGTGCAGGCATTTATTGAACACCTGACCTTGTAGCATTTGCATACGTGGGCCAAGTATCATTTCCTTAGGAGGACTGTGTTAGGTACCCACTCTACTCTCTGCAGCACATTCGGTCCTGCCTGTGAGTATTTTTGTAGCCTTCTCTCACTGCTGCTAAATCTGCTATACAGCTTAAGGCAGAGGCGTTATATAAGGTCTGTGGGAATACATTTCCTAATGCTACGCACCGAGACACACGTAAGTAGTTGTAGTAGATAGTAAAACGATTCTTATCCCTCTGTAGCAAGTGACAGGACCGTTTGGACAACGTAAGATGATAAATCCTCTCTGGAGATCAGCTAAGTGGCAGCATCGTCTTGTAGCAATGTTTCAACTAGTCTCCTAGTGGTCATCTTCAAAGTGCCAGGTTCCTGTGCTGTGCAGTCCTTTGCAGCTTAGGCTATAAAAGGCGGACCGGTCATATGCCCAAATGGGGAGGGGGGGGGGGGGAGGCGGTAGGGGGGAACGTGTCGTAGTGTCTGTCCATTTTATCCACCGCTTTCAGAATGGCGCGTTCTCGACGAATTTTCGCTATCGCGAAATACCACGAAGAGCTTAGCTGAAATTGTAAGATTCTCATTTACTCATATTTCCACCACCTCTTTGAAGACAAGAGTCACGAACCATTTGTCGAAAAACAGTACCTCCCTCTGCTCAAAGCCGAACATTGTTATTCATATTATGTAAATTGATGTTGGAGCGGAGAGAGAAAAGCGAAGAAATGGAAGGAACTAATGATATCAGCTGCATCGGGAGTTTCTGCGGAATCAGCGGTGACGAGTGAAAACTGAGACTCGAACCTGGGATCTCCTGCTTACCACGCAGGTGTGTTAGCCGCTGCGCCATCCCGACAAAATGTTTACTGCAGATGCGCACACTACCTCGACAAGCCCCCCGCCGCGCGGGATTAGTCGAGCGGTCTTAGGCGTTGCAGTCATGGACTGTGCGGCTGGTCCCGGCGGAGGTCCGAGTCCTCCCTCGGGCATGGGTGTGTGTGTTTGTCCTTAGGATAATTCAGGTTAAGTAGTGTGTAAGCTTAGGGACTGATGACCTTAGCAGTTAGGTCCCATAACATTTCACACACATCTGAACATATCTGACAAGCCCCCCGATCGACTCACGTTGCCACGTAGTGCCATCTGCCTGCAGTCCCTGTCCACGTCCCCCATGCTCGCTAACTTTAGATTCACGCCGGAGATCGAACGTAAATGTGCATTTGCGGTGAAGACTGTGGATTCATTGACCATCAAGGAGAATCACTTACACATATGAAATCTGTCTGTTCTTTCGGACATGATGACACCATTCATTCGTATAACATTTGATGTCATTGAGAGCTTGTCTGTTTGGCAAAGGCGGACGCTCTTAATATACTCTGTATAGCACTGCGAGACGCAATGCTGTCTGTGCCTGGCCGATGTACTGCATGCCTTGCCACACTTCCATCTGATCTGTAAATGACTTTGACTGAGACAAGTGTAACGTATTACTGTGTTTACGACGTTGCTCATCGAACAAATACGTTATCTCGCATTTCTAGCTGCTTCTCTCACACAAATAATGATAAAAATTCAGAAATTCAGGGTCGCCACCAGCCCAAGCCCTTCCTAACCATTTAGAAAAAACGGAGCTGGAAAATTATTAGTTTAATTACTTTAATAATTTAATTAAATATGCGCAAATTTCTTTAAGCAGCCAGGTAAATAGCCCTCCATGTCGTGCATGAAGCAACTTGATTAATTCAGGAACGAAAATCAGAGTAAGGGGGTAAGATCGACACCAAAGAATTTGTCTTTCACGTAAATTATTTATTGTAACTAAATATTTGGTTGCACATCTTAACTACACATAACTGGTGCCTGTCTCGAAGTATTTAAATAAGAATTACGTGAGAATGAAACAGAGCACAATTTAACTACAGCAAGAAGAAACACAGAAGACGGAGGTGGGAGACAATTATACTATCATCTCCTTTGCATTAATACCATAAATATATCTAAGTGAGATTTGCATTACGATTCTACGCATGCACTATTCTGGACAGAGTTTTAACCAATGCACGAGATTGTGCGATAATTACTCAACATACTAACTGCGCCTGCTGCTTGCAAACGGCCGAACTAGAGCACGTGGTGCGTTCCGAATCAAACTGTTGTGCAGCGTTGTAGAAAGCGCACGAAATAACAGATATTCTTGCAGGAATTATAGCTCATGAAACAATCAAATTGTTAACATAAAGCCTATTGCGGTGCCGTGGTGGACCAGAAGGGTCATTGATTACCACACAAGTGGCACAAAATCGACACACAAGACAAAAGCAACGTCCACAAAATATAAGATTAAAAATCATACTCGCTTCACACGCTTCATTTAAGTTGAAGTTCTTAAGTATTTCATCACTTAAACGTAACGAAGTCCTAACTCAACCTGATTCCTATCACCTGAAACCCCCCCTTAAGAGCTACGATCCGTACTCACCAAGCGTTCACCGAAGAGTGCCCCTTTCTCTTTCCAGATTACCTAGCTCCTCGTGCAGCGGAAGCTACCAGAGGGGTAGCTCTCCGTCACCAAACTCACACACAAAAACAGCCTTCGACAGAACCCTCGACTAAGATTAGTAAACCTCTCTGTTCGGGCATTGGAAACCTAAGTTGGTCATCCTGTGCTCTCCTTCGAACGAGAAGCAACATCGTCTGCTCCCAGCAGACGATGACCATTTCAGCGATTCCCACAAAACAAAACCGAAACCCACATTAAAACACACATATAATAATCAATAGGCCTTATTTGAGTGCTCAGTCTTTCTGGAAGAGTTCATGAATTGAGCTAAAGTCAGGTAGTAAAATGAACAGGTAGTACCGAATTCGACAAGCGTCTTATGAAACGACTTCACAGAGACGTTTCAGAAGGATGCGCACGATTATGCATTTTCGGTGGACAATGTTTCTTTTTTATTCGGGTTTCTCCACCATCCTGGCAGTCGTGGAAGTGGGAGACGTTTGGTAGACGTTCCCTTTCTTCTTGCAGCTTGTCTTCTTTCTTCTTGTTCGGCTGGAGAGGCCGTTTCATTTGGATTTCAGCGTAGGAATTCTTCTAGGCAGACCCTTCTTGTAGCATGTGGCTCTGGGTGACACGATGATAAACATAGTATTCCACTGCGCTAGCTGATGGCAACTTTTAGAGTTAAGGTATGTATTTCAAGCGAAGCAAAGCGAAAGAGAGAGAGAGAGAGAGAGAGAGAGACAGCAACTAATAATGGACTGGAAGCCCCTAGACACTAACTTGTGGTATGAGCATGAATATCTTAGTAGACTTCCAAAGCACAAAGAAGCCACAGGGTGAAGAATGTTTAGTTATCCAGAGTGAGGGACGAGCGCATGCTGTCACAACAGGTGCAGTCGCTTTGTAGAGCCGTCGCGTGTGCCAAATGTCGGCCGAGAACAATGGAGCGCCCCAGTTAATAAAGGTAGCGGCTAGGGTGGGTGGTGGGGTTGAGGGCACACCCTCTTAAATTAACCTGCCCAGACGGCGAGGGCGGCGCGGAAAATTAGGAAATTGCCGCGCGTCACTTCTGCGTGACGGCGCGCCGCGGCGCGTCTCATTAAAAACGCGTTTGGACGTGTGCCGCGCGTATTTATCACCGGCTGGCGCGCACGCGGATGCTGCCGCGTCCTGGCAGGGTCGCCAGCTGCGGGTCGGGAGGTCGCTGCCTGCTGCCTGCCGCCTGCGACTCATCGGGTCAGCCGCTCGCGGCGCCGAACAGCAAGGAGGGTTGCCTAAGCGCCAGGCTGCTCTGCTCTGCTCCGTAGTGGAGACGCTAAGGGGAAGGCAGTGTTGCGCTCTACCAAAAATACTTTCCGTTAGTTTTGGTACACTAACTAAACGACGAGGTAAATAGTAGGGTTACCGGTAGTACTGGTACAATTTGTAGAATTTTTCTTAGACATAATTAGAACCGCACACGATTCAGCATTAGTGTATTCCGTGTTTTACGTTGATCGCGTAATTTCTGCGCTTTTATGCAAATGAAGCAATTACTTTTTATGTAGTGTTGTTTGCATGTACAAACATCAAAAAATATATAAATGTCGTTATTTTGTACTCAATGTAACGTTCTTCGTCAGGTTCATGGACAAGTGTTTCCTGTTATTATTGCCAAATGCGAAACTTGAATTACAGAAATAAGTCCGACGGGCTATTGAACCGGTATTTCAGATATTTTTGTTTTGTGTGTGTGTTTTTTATTTTAACTCTTTGTTGAGAAAATTGCGTTTTCTACTTATTTATTTATTTACTTAACCTGATCAGATTAGGGCCATCAGACCCTCTCTTACATCGGACCAGTGTTCCACACATGCAGCATTTTACACGTCCTAGTTACATCATGACAGTAGTTTGAATAAGAAAAATAGATTAATCTAGTGACAATATGAATAAAGAGTAATGACTAAGACCTAATAAAGTAAATATTGGCAGTATTTTTACAACAGCTGCTATACATAAAAATTATGGTAAGAGCAATAATAATAACAGCAAAAGAAAAAATGAAATAGTAATGGTAAACATGAGAAAAATTGGCAATAGTAATGAAGATTTGTGCAGATGTACATTAATATATTGGTGTATAATGTAGATGTATCCAGGTATAGCGAATTTTGGAGAAGAGAGATTTAAGGAGGCGGCATCAGTGAAAAATAACTGGGAACTGAGGAAAATCTAATAGGAAATAAGGAAGTAATGGGGAGAAGTGTATTCATGTACAGAGGAAGGAATTACTGTTGCTCAGGTAGATACGTCATTAACTGTCTTTTGAAGCCGGACATACTTTTAATTTCTCTAATATAACGAGGGAGGTTATTCCAGAGTCGGGTTCCTGCTACTGTAAGGGACTTCGAGGAGGTGACTGAGCGATGTAGTGGAACAGAGAGGATTGTATTACGATGGGAAAGTGTGTTTCTGTCACGTTGTTCAGACATGAGCGTTAAGGACGAGGAGAGATATGAGGGACAGCGTACATTTATAAGGCAGTGGATGAGACAGAGTGCATGGAAATCTCTGCGTTTGTCTGCACGAGCCCAGAACAGTTGTGCATATGCTGGCGAAATGTGACCAAAAACGTGGAACGTCACTATCGTGACCAGTTCCAGACGTCACGAATTTGCCTGAAAGAGACTTTGTAGGATAATACTGCTGTAGTCAATGTTTGGGAGTAGAAGTGTTTGTACTAATTTCTTTTTCAGATCGAAAGGGAAGAGTTTTTCATAGTTTTGTAGGGCATGAAGGGATGCTGATGCTTTTTTGCACATTGCAGTTACATGCTCTGTCCAATTTACGTTTTAATCTATTATTACTCCCAAACTCTTTGCTGAGGCAGAGAAGTTGATATTTGTTCCATTTAGGATTAGAGATGGTACGGATTCCCGGTGTTTTGGGCTAAAGAGCTTAGAGTGACCAACAAGTACCGCTTGGGTTTTAGATGGGTTGAGTTTTAGTCCTATGTTCTGTGGCCATTTTGATAGTGCATCGAGCTCAGTACTAAAATTTTCAATAGCTTTCTTAAGATTGATTGGTTTTGCACTTAGATACAACTGAAGGTCATCAGCATACATGTGATATTTGCAATAGGCCAGAACCGATGACACATCATTGACATACAGAGAGAAGAGTATACGACCTAATACTGTGTCTTGGGTAACGCCCGACACTACCTCTGCCATTCTGATTTTATATTCCCGGACAGGAAGTGTTGCTGACGAGACGTCATGTATGAGAGGAACCACTGCACTGCACTTGTTCCGAAATGTAGACTGCTGAGTTTGGCAAGTGAGATGTCGAAGTCGACAGCATCAAATGCTTTGCTGAAATCTAAGAAGCAAATGATAATCGCTTCTTGTCTATCCACGGCAAGTTTCAGGTCATCTGTCAACTTTATCAATGCGGATGTTGTGCATCGATGTTTACGGAAACCTGATTGGTATTCGTCTAGTAGGTTGTTAGTAGTTAGGTAGTTGGTGAGCTGGTCATCGACTAAATGTTCTAAGGCTTTTGATAGTGCGGGAAGAATGCAGATAGGCCGGTAGTCAGAGGGTGCTGTGGCAATGCCCTTTTTAGGCAGTGGCTTAATTTGCCCCAGTTTTCAGGCCTCAGGGAAAACTCTTGTAATTAAGGAGTCGTTGAAAATGTCTGTAATAGAGGGCAGTAGTGGATCAACAGTAAGTTTTACCATCTGCATAGTGATGCCATCATGTCCAGTAGATGCTGATCTAATCCGCATGATGGATTTCTTGACAGTATTGCAAGTGACGTGCTGGTAGATACAATTTTTCTTTGCTACAGTCGCTCATCCCCATGAAGTAATCAATGATTCTCTGTTTTTTGCGGTTCAATTGTGGTTGCAGGTAATGTGAAGACTCGGTTTAGTTCTTCAGCTGGGACCATGGGATTTTCTGCAACTTTTATTTTGCCTAAACCGAGACTGCGGAGATTTTTCCACAGAATAGCTGGTCTACATTTATTGTCAGTTAACTTAAGGGCGTGCCTGAACTTGGCGTTTCTCACCGCTTGACTGACTTTGTTTCGTTTCTGCTCGTATACAGTATGATTTTCAGGTGTAGGGTGTATCTTGTATGCTCGATGTGCAGCGCCTCTGAGATTCATGAGCTGTTTTAGTTCATCAGTCAACCAAGGTGCAGGTTGCCTTTTTACTTTTCTGGTCTTTATTAGAGCATGTTCGTCATATAGTTGAGTAATTTTGTTAGTGAAATCCTGAGGTTTTCCGTTTATGTCCATGAGGGGAGTAGAGGTCATCCCCCAAACTATTTCTTGTGCCTCAGTTACGAGTTCAGGCAAATTTATGCGTTTGAATTCTCGGCATATAGACAGCTTTCGTTTCTTTATAGGAGATTCTAGTGAATAGACCATGAAAATAATGTGATGGGCAGATAGCCAGGCGCAGGTATTTGAGAAATGCGGATTACTCTGTTTGGAGATTTCGTTGCGAATATATCTATGAAAGTGTGACTGGTGGTTGTGTGATGAGTAGGTGCCAGCTGAAGTGGCGTCGTATTTGAGGAAGAAAGCATCCTCTTAAATTTCCCACTGGAAGGACTATTGAGCAGAAAATTAATGTTAGTGTCACCTGCTATAATTACATGTTCACACGACAATTCGAAACTTGAGAGCGCAGTTTCGAAGCAGGCGAACCCACCTACTTTAGGAGGTTTGTAAAGGACACATATTAAGCACTTTCTGTTATGAGATTTGATCTCTATGAACATATATTCCTGTTGTATCTACATTATTGTCGGATGTATGTAGCATAGTAGGTGAAAAGTCGGAGCGTATGTACGCCACTAATCCACACCATCGTTTGTTGCGTCTGTCGTGCCTGAGAAAGACATAGCCGTCTAGGTTTACGGTAGTTGTGGGAATACTTGGTTTGAGCCAAGTCTCTGACAAGAGTATTACCTGTGTATCAGTAGTTTGAAATATATATTTGAACTCGTCGAAGTGAGCTGGCACAGACTGGACATTAGCATGTGCAATATGCAGGTTGGTGGGTTCGGGTGTTGATTGCCCGAGGAGGCTGCCGAAGGACGGTTGCGGGTCGTGGTTATGGCTTGCAAGAGGGTCTGGCATGTGGAATGCGGAAGACGTGAGGAGGAGGAGGGGGAGGAAGTGTCCTCCCGGTTCTGTGCAGGGGGGGTGGGGGGGGGGGGTAGGTCCTGGGGGAGGCGACGGGACCTGTGGCCAAGGTCAGCGAGGTTTGCAACGGTCTGACAGAAGCCTTGTGCTAGCAAGAGAAAGAATCTCGCTAGACACAACGGGAGTAATCTGCACGTAACGGCTTTCAAGACGAGAACAGAGTGTGATATTAATGGCACTTATGAGGACAACAACTGAAATATGAGTTGCTAATTAAAAATGGAAGTAAGACTAACTTATGTAATAATTAACAACGTTACATGAGAAAACAAATAGAGATAAAAATAGTTATGTGGAGAAACGAAAAGTTGATAATACAAATAATAACGAAATTACATGAGAAAACAATTAGAGATAAAAATAGTCTAGATACGACTCTGACAGGTGACACGTACGTAAGCATCCTGTCTGATCACCTGATCCATTCATGTCTATTGTGCATTCCGACGGGCAATTCCAGCAGGACAGTGCGACACTATACATGTCCAGAATTGCTACAAAGTGGCTCCAGGAAACACTTCTTTGAGTTCAAAACACTTCCGCCGGCCACCAAACTCCCAACACATGAACGTTGTTGAGCATACCTGGGATGCCTTACAACGTGCTGCTCAGCAGAGACCTCCACCCCCTCGTACCCTTACGGATTTATGGAGCGCCCTGCAGGATTCATGGTGTCAGTTCCCTCCAGCACTACTTCAGACATTAGTCGAGTCCATGCCACGTCGTGTGGCGGCATTTATACGTGCTCGCGGCGGCCAAACACGATATTAGACTGTTGTACGAGTTCCTTTGACTCTTTAGTGTAACCATTCCTTTCACCCCAAAACAATTTTAGTGCTACTTGAGGTTACGGAGCGTACAGCAGTTTTTTCTGTGCCTTTTTGCGGTCGATAAATGCACTCCAGCAACTTCAAGTAGGCGTGCGTCTGTAAGATGAAATTCACCACCAGGTGAGTGGAACTTAGCAAAACAAGTTGAGTCGCCGCAGTCTGCTGAACGTGAAATACCTGTAGCGGGACCGGACTCCCCGACTCTCTCAGTTCCACCTGCACCTCAGCTTCTGCGTTCCGCGGCAGGCCGGCTGCGGTCCTGGCGGCACCTCTGCAGGGCTGGAGAGGACGGTTCGGCAGGACGCACAGCCCGGCTAGGTAGGCCCTCGCCGCCACCTCACGCCACGCCACGCCACGCCATCCTCTCGCAAATTGACTATTAAGCGGCGGCCCACCGCCGCCCTCATTTGGCCGCCACGCCTCGGCCTTTAGGGCGGTCATTAACGCGCCCCTCCACCTCGGCCGCTGCCCTCTAAACGGCCAATACCGAGACAGACGCGAATTTAATTACCTTACTCCTTTCGCGGCCGCACACACCCCTCCCGTCGGCCACTTGCTCTGGTGGCCGAAAGCGCGTCGGGGAATGTCACTCCGCGCCGTGGCGCCGGTCCAACTACTGTTTACTGCGGCGTCACTCACCTCTGCTGCTGCTGCATGCCCATAAGGTGGTGACCCTGACAGCTGAATCTACTGTCGCGGCGTCAGCCTCTTACCTGCCACTGCTTCTGCAGCTGTACTTCGAAACTATAGAAACGAGGAATAGCGATCATGATGTCTCTGTAGCAATTATGATTACGAAAGTTGATAAATCAGTCAGGTGGACAAGGGGATGATTCTGCTAGATAGAGCACATAAGCAATTGTTAACAACTCACTTAGACAGTGAACTGGCATCACTTAGTTCCAGTATGATGGATGTAGAGGAATTATAGGCAAAGTTTAAGCAGATTCTAAATCGTGTTGTGGAGAGTTACAAGCATACTAACTGTATAAAGGATGGAAGAACCCGACATCGTTTAATAAAACGCTAAGGAAGCAGACGCTCTTGCACTGTATATTCAAAAGGGGACGCACAAATGACGACAAGTGAAGGTTAGTAGAGATTCGTGCATCTGTGAAAAGATTGTAAGTAGGCTGTTTAGGTTTTTATGTTGGTAACGCCACGTAGCGCTCTGTATGAAAATCACTGGCTGTGCTGTGTGCAGTCTGTGACTGGTTGGCATTGTTGGAATATTCGCCATTGTAGTGTTGGGCAGTTGGATGTGGGGACAGATGGCAGAATTTTGAGAGCGGACGATCTGGACGTGTGTCCATCAGAAAGAGTAAATTTGTAATGCTGTATATCATAAACCGATATATATATGTTGACTTTTGAATATTATTAAGGTGAATACATTGTTTGTTCTCTATCAAAATCTTTCATTTGCTAACTATGCCTATCAGTAATTAGTGCCTTCAGTAGTTTCAATCTTTTATTTAGCTGGTAGTATTGGCGCTCGCTGTATTGCAGTAGTTCGAGTAACGAAGATTTTTGTGAGGTAAGTGATTCGTGAAAGGTATAGGTTATTGTTAGTCAGGGCCATTCTTTTGTAGGGATTATTGAAAGTCAGATTGCGTTGCGCTAAAAATATTATGTGTCAGTTTATTGATGATCAGAATAAGTAAAGACAGAAATGTCTGAGCACGTTCAGTTCTGCTCAGCTGTTTAAAAATCAAATAACGTAAGGGGTTTATCAGCACAGTAATTCTTAAACTTTTCTAAGGGGACGTTTCAAGATCTAAGCGTCACACTTTAGCAAAAGGTCTGGCAGAGAACCCGAGAAAATTTTGATTCTACGTAAAATCGCTAAGCGGGTCTAAGGCTTCCATTCAGTCTCTTGTTGACAGGTTTGGTGCGGCAGTTTAAGATTGCAAAACGAAATACAAAGTTTTAATTCTCACGCAGGAGAACCGTACGAACATACCGTCATTTGACCATCGAACAAACTCCCATATGGACAAAATAGAAATAAGCATACCTAGCGTAGAGAAACAACTAAAAGGCTAGAAAACAAATAAACCACCAGGTCGGGATGAAATCCCAATTCTGTTTTATAAAGAGCATTCTACGACTTTGGCCACTTACCAGATGTGTGTGAAATCTTATGGGACTTAACTGCTAAGGTTATCAGTCCCTAAGCTTACACACTACGTAACCTAAATTATCCTGCGAACAAACACACACATCTATGCCCGCCGGGACCAGCCGCACAGTCCTTGACTGCAGCGCCTGCGACCGCTCGGCTAATCCCGCGCGGTACTTTGGCCACTTACCTACCTTGCATAAAATTACAGACCAATATCCCTAACTTCTGTTTGCTACAGAATCCTTCAACATATTCTCAGTTCGAGAGTAATGAACTTTCTTGAGACTGTCCACAAATCAGCATGCTTTTAGAAAGCAACACTCGTGCGAAACTCAGGTTGCCCTCTTCTCACATGATATACTGAGAACTATGGACGGAGGGCAACAGACAGATTCCATATTTGTAGATTTCCAGACCGCATTTGACACGGGGCCCATTGCAGGCTGTTAACGAAGGTACGAGCATAAGGAGTACGGTCACAGATATGTGAGTGGCTCGAAGACTTCTTAGTAGAAGCCAGTATGTTTTCCCTCGATGGGGAGTGTTCACCAGAGGCCAGAGTATCGTCAGGAGCGCTCCAGGGAAGTCCGGTGTTGTTCTCTAGAGTAAGTAGCCTGTTTATGTGTTTGTATGTTGGCAGCGCTATGGACTGTAATTAATATCGTTGACAGCGCCCTGCGCCGTCGGTAAGAGACTCTGTGGTTGGACGGACTAGCAGTTAACAGTCAGCGAGCGGGCGGCTTGGACATGTGTCCTTCGTGGAGTCGCGGTGGTGGTAGGACATGCATTGTAAAATGATAATGGATGTAGTTGGTAATGTTTGGATAGTGCAATTATTGACTTCTGTATAATTTTTGGAACTGGATGTCACATGAATAGTAAAATCTCCTAAACACATTGTTTGCTCTTCAACAATATCCTTCTTTTGCTAACCATATCCCTCCTAGTAGTTAGAGCCTATAGTAGTTAGAATCTTGTTATTTATCTGGCTGTATTTGCTGCTTGCTGTAGTTGCTGTAGTTCGTGTCATGGAGATTATCTGTGAGGTAAGTGACTTCTGAAAACTATCGGTTATTGTTTCGATTTCTTCCAATTCAGGGCTATTCTTTTGTGTTAATCATTTGAAGTCATGTGGTCATTTTAGAGCAGGCAGATTGCGTTGGGCTTGTATATTGTGAGTAATAAATGAATAGGTTAAGTTTGAGACGTCATTGTCAGCGAAAATTCCGTAGGTCAGTGTTGAAATGATAAAAATAAGTAACGACAAAGTAGGTTCAGTTTCACTCAGCAGTTTAAGTAAACGCTAAGAAGTTTCTCCTACTCAGTTATTCCAGTGGACAGACACAAAGAAGTTTCACTATATATACAGAAATGATTTGGCGGACAGGGTGGGCAGCACTCTGCAGTTGTTTCCTGATGATGCCGTCGTGTACGGTAGGGTGTCGAAGTTGCGTAACTGTAGGAAGATACAAGACGAAGTACACAAAATTTCCAGTTGGTGTTATGAATGGTTGCTAGCCCTAAACGTGAAAAAAGGAAGTTAATGCGGGTGAGTAGAAAGAACAAACCTGTAACGTTCGGATACAGTGTTACTGGAGTCCTGCTTGACACAATCAAGTCATTTAAATATCTGGGCGTAACGCTGCAGAGAGGTATGCGGTGGAACGAGCTTGTAGAAACTGTAGAAGGGAAAGCAAATGGACTTCGGTTTACTGGCAGAATTTTAGGAGAGTGTAGTTCATCTGTAAAGGAGACCGCATACAGATTGCTGGTGCGACCTATTCTTGAGTACTGTTCCAGTGTTTGGGATTCGTACCAGGTCAGACTGAAGGAAGACATTGAAGCAATTCAGAGAAGGGCTGCTAAATTTGTTTACAATAGATTCGAACTATGCGTCAGTGTTACGGAGATGCTTCGGGGACTCAAATGGGAATCCCTGGAGGGAAGGAGACAGTTTTTTCGAGAAACACTACAGAGAAAATTCAGAGAACCGGCATTCGAAGTTGACTGCAGAACGATTCTACTGCCCTCAACATACATCGCGCGCAAGGACCACGAAGAAAAGATACGAGAAATTAGGGCTCATACGGAGGCGTAAAGACAGTCGATGTTCCCTCGCTGTATCTGCGAGTGGAACAGGAGGGAAAGTGACAAGTAGTGGTGCAGAGTACCCTCCGCCAAGCACCGTACGGTGGCTTTCGGAGTATCTATGTAGAAGTAGAAAATTAACAGTGGACCTTTTCCTCAACCTTCTAAGCGCGTTTAAAAAATAATTAAATTTATTTGAAATTCGTATTGATTTTTCCACACCCAGTTTTCTTCCACTCATTTAACATATCGACAGTGGTCTGGGATGTGATATATTTCCACTTTTGGTTTGCTTATAGTAACGAAAACAGTTCATTACGAAACATACATAGCAGCGGTCAAAAGCATTTTATGGGCGTGGTGTTATGTTGTCAATATACTGTTTGCATCCAGGCACAACAGAGCAATGCATTTAACTGTATTATGGAAAATCAGTACTTCAGCCGCCTACAGACACTGAAATAGATCAATGGTGATCGAACGGCGGCGAAGGCGCAGATGATCATCGGAACGGCACAACTGGCGGAAGAGGCTGGCTCTTATATAAAAGCACACGACTGTAGCGTCCGTTCCCACAGTGAGCGGCTACAAAACGCGTCTGTTCCACATGTTAGTGGCGGCCTCATGTATAATTCTGAGCTAAATGCTTGAATTCTAGTCACGGAAAGTTTCAACTATTTTTCTCCAAACTAAACTTTAACCTAAGGCATGATAGAAAATTTCAAAGGGAAAACTACGCCCGGAAGTAACCATTCTTCCATCGCTAATCATGGCGGTGCAGTTAAGCCTTTGGATTCTGGAGTGCCTGGAACATCATTTAAGGAAGGGTCGGAGTTTCCTAGAACTTCTTCAAAGATAAGTCCCAAGGTAAAACACCTAATGGGCCCCACGAACATCAACACACGTATGAAAGTTGGAAAACTAATATACCTAATTGACACCCTCAATAAACGCAACATGCATGAGCACTTCAAGAAACAAGGTATCTTGATGAAAATGCAATTGATTCAGATGAGTAAAAAAGTTACAAAGGATAATCAGCCATTAGAGATTCCAGTAATTGTTAGGGACAGGATTTATGGTAAAACACCAACTTACTGAATCAATAACTAGTTTATCTTCCCATCAAGACGAATTTTATTTATGACTTTCAAGTCAGGTAATAAACGTTACACCATTATAAATGCACATGAATCTACCAACAAACATAATAGAAAAAACGTTCAAAAGTGGAAGATTTTTGGGAAATGCTAGAATACGAAACATGCAAACTACCAAAAGAACATTTCGGTATTTTGGTAGGAGGCATTAATGCACAAGTTGGTAAAGGAAGAAAATTTAAATCAGCAGTTGCAGGCTATCCAGCACACGAAAGAATAAACAGAAATGGAAAAAGGCTCATACACTTTTATAAACAATTTAACGTAAAACTAATGACAAATTTTTTCAGGAGATTTTCAAGAAAGAAAAAAAAAAAAAAACATGGATATCACCTAACCCAAATCAAGTTGGCAATAACTACTCGTAACCACAAAGAAATCTTGGGTGTCAGAGTGAGGAAGGGCCTAAACATAAACAATTATCTAAAAGAAATAAAGACCAAATTTCAACCGAACAAACTGAAACGGAAACGAAAATGATTTCCAAGAGTAATCACTCAATTTCTCGTACAAAATCGGGATAAATTCCAATATATTAAATAATTAAAGAAACAATAATAGAGTCAGTTAAAGAAATGGGACAACCACGAAGAATACCAAGACACAGATGGTGGAATGAGTTATGTCATGAAGCAATTGCCAATCGACTAAGGGCATAGAAAAAATGTAACAGTAATAAGAAACGTGAATATTGGGAAGAGTTTAAAGAAGAAAGGAAAACAACAGCAAAAATCATCTGATCAGTGAAAAGAAAATGTGACGAAGACATACTAGAAGAAATGGTCTCAGACTTCAAAAGGAACAACACTAGAGACTTCTACGAGACTTTCAAAACAATTTTAACAGGGTTCCACTCATCATTTTAAAAACAAAAATGGAAACATTTTTTAAGCAATAAAATCTGCCAACGTTTAGCTGAATACATTGAAAATCTATTAAATTGTCAAGAGCCTATTGACAGATTACAATTTCAAAAACCACAAAATGAAAATACACAATCGGAACCACCTAAAGTAGAAGAAATAAAAAAGATAATTAAGTGTTGAAAAATAACAAGGCAACAGGAGAGGATGGGATAGTAGCAGAAATGTGGAGACTAGGGGGCTCATCCGCATGGCAGTTGGATAAAAGAAATCATACCCAGCGACTGGAAACAAGCACTGATCCATCCTCTCCACAAAAAAGGAGAAGAAACAGACACCAACAACTACAGGAATATCTTCTTGTTATCTGTAACATACGAAATGTAGTATCTAAAGCACTTCTAAATAGAACAGAGGAACAAGTACGATCTGATATAGGAGAGTACCAAGCAGGATTTACGAAAGGCAGATCATGTACAGAACAGATTCTTAATTTAAAAACCATTTTGAGAGTGAGAGCTATACAAAATAAAAACACAATAGTTATTTTCGTAGACTTCAAGAGGATTACGACTCAGTTGGCAGACAAACGCTATTTCAGATACTTTACAAATCAGGGATGGATGAAAACAACAGAAGACTTGTTGAACAAACGCTCACGGATACAACATCAAGGGTTAAGTTTCAAGGCGAAATTTCTGAACCGTTCAAAATCAAAACTGGTGTTCGACAAGGAGACGGACTGTCCACGATTCTATTTAATCTGGTTTTAGGTAAAACAGTAAAAACATGGGAAAACACATTAGAAAACAAAGGCATAAATGGTATAAACACAAGACAAGGAAAGACCAAATTTGAAGTAAAATGTTTAGCCTTTGCTGATGATATAGCATTAATAACTGAAAATCGAACAGACGCAACTGTTATGCTCGATCTATTGCACGAGACTGCTGAAAAGACTAGGCAAAAAATTTTGTTTGATAAACCGAGCATATAGAATACAAATACAATAGAGAAAAATGTATGAAAACAAAGTATGGAAAAATTAAAAGAGCTGACAAATTTAAATACCTCGGGGAATTGATCCAAGCCAACGGACTGGATAACATAACGAATAAAGACAGAGTAAATAAGTTAGAGTTTGCATACGAATTAACACAACATATCCACAATAAGATACCTATATCCATCCAAGCGAAGGTTAGACATTACAATTCAGTTATTAGGACATAAGCAACATATGGATCAGAATGCCTGACATTGGATAAGAAAAGCGAACTAAGACAACTAGAAAAAGAGAGAGTAAAATACTAATAAAAATTCTAGCTCCTGAGGAAAACAATGAAAATATATGGATTATAAGGAGAAATGAATATTTATATAAAAATACAGAAAGAATCACAGACACA
Organism: Schistocerca americana; assembly: GCF_021461395.2. Taxonomy (NCBI): domain Eukaryota; kingdom Metazoa; phylum Arthropoda; class Insecta; order Orthoptera; family Acrididae; genus Schistocerca; species Schistocerca americana. Next base: position 633,453,222 of record NC_060125.1, read on the forward strand.
ATGAGGAAGAGTTGGCTAAAATTGTATGGACATTTGAAAAGAATGGAAGAAACACGGATTACGAAGAAAATTTTTAATTACGTTAATAAACTGAAGAGGACTGTGGGATGGGTCGAAGCAGTGAAGAAAGCTGCAAACGAAACAGGTGTTACAGAACAAATAACACGTGACAGGAAACGCTTCAGGCTACTGGCGTAAGCCAAAACCTCGACCAAAGAGAGCGTGGACATATGGACAAATGATCAGAGACGAGCGGCTGAAGATAAAATGAAGAAGTGCTGTGAAGAAAGGAAGAAAAAGAAACACGTGTCTTACGCTGTATGTTGCCCACAACTTGCCAAATTCATGTGTGTGTGTGTGTGTGTGGGTGTGTGTGTGTGTGTGTGTATGTGTGTGTGTGTGTGTGTGAGTGAGGCCAGCTCTAAATACTTTCGGTGCAAAAGCACCACCCCTGCGGGTCTTACAAGGGGAGGCAGCCAATTGTGAAATTCAGATTCGATTCATACTGCGCATAATAAAAGGTCATGGCCAGAGATGTAATGTGGCAAAGCACCAAGATGCACTTCTCAGCCGTTATCGAGAAAATCGACAGTTAAAAGAAACCGTTGTGGTGAAATACTCTCGACGATTAATAATTTTCTACAGCGTCGTGGCGCAGCGGTAAGCGCTCGGGTTCGTAATCCGAAGATAGCCGGATCGAATCTCGCTCTATGCAACCTTTTCTTTTAGTATTTGATTTTTATAATTCAAATATATATATATATATATATATATATATATATATATATATATATATATAAGATCTTTAGATCTTCCTAGTTGTATAGGCTTCCAGTAATTTTGATTCTTCAGTTCTTTTTCCCATTCTCGGATGACTTTGTCTAAGACAAGGTTGAAGAGGAGTGGAGACAAGCCGTCACCTTGTCTGACGCCGGTTTTGATCAGGAAGGGCTCTGATATTTCACCCAGGAATTTTATCTTAGAAGTTGTGTTTGTGAGCGTTTCTGTGATAAGGTTTAGGGTTTTCGGATCGAGTCCTAGCTCCTCAAGGATAATAAAGAGAGATTGCCTATCGATTGAATCATAAGCCTTTGCGAAATCAACAAAGGAACAAATTGCCGCATATATATATATATATATATGCGGCAATTTGTTCCTTTGTTGATTTCGCAAAGGCTTATGATTCAATCGATAGGCAATCTCTCTTTATTATCCTTGAGGAGCTAGGACTCGATCCGAAAACCCTAAACCTTATCACAGAAACGCTCACAAACACAACTTCTAAGATAAAATTCCTGGGTGAAATATCAGAGCCCTTCCTGATCAAAACCGGCGTCAGACAAGGTGACGGCTTGTCTCCACTCCTCTTCAACCTCGTCTTAGACAAAGTCATCCGAGAATGGGAAAAAGAACTGAAGAATCAAAATTACTGGAAGCCTATACAACTAGGAAGATCTAAAGATGGTATTAAAATTTCATGCTTGGCATTTGCAGATGACGTGGCGATTCTAGCAGAAAACGAGACCACAGCAATTAAACAGATAGACATTTTCAAAGAATGCGCCGAAAAAGTTGGGCTACAAATTTCCTTCCAAAAAACCAAATTCATCTGCTCAAAATTTGAAACTCAAAAACTGACTACAAAATATGGACAAATTGAGAGAGTTCCATTCTTTAAATATTTAGGCGAGGTCCTAGAACCCACAGGGGGAGAGAAAACTGCACAAAACGTTCGACCGCAAAAACTGAAAAGAGCATACTGGAAAACCCACAACATCTACAATAAAAAGTGTCTCTCCATTCACTCAAAAATACGACACTACAATACAGTAATCAAGCCCGAAGCACTATATGCCAGAGAAGCACTCGCACTCCATAGAAAAGGCGACCTGGAAGGCATCCTGAAAGAGGAACGCAAAATTATCAGAAAGATTCTTGGCCCAAAAAGAACGGAAGATGGATACAGGTTACAGTCTCGGAAAACTACAGAAAAATTATCTAACCTCGCCGCAGACATCCGGAAAAGAAGACTAAAATTTTACGGTCATATCCACAGACTCCCAACACCCAGACTCTCCCACAAAATTTTAATATACATTGAAAAATTGAAAACCATACCCTGGATACCAGAAACCAAAACAGATCTAGCAAATGCACAAATAAATTCTTCAGAAGTTATAAACAGAAATGTATACAGGCAAAAAATCAATAGTTGGAAAGTACAACCCGAGAATGAAGTTTGCAAGAGACGGGGGACAAAATGGACAGAGGAAAGAAAGAGAATTCATGGGGAAAGAATGAGAGAAGTTTGGAGAATTAAAAAATTGAATCGGAAAAGCTTTGCGTGATCCGTATGGGTCCAATCGCACATAATATATATATATATATATATATATATATATATATATATATATATATATATATATATATTTATGCATTTATTTTACCTGGCAAGATTAGGGCCTTCAGGCCCTCTCTTACACCTAACCAGGCATACTCAGATTCAACAAATTTCAGTGTCTACAGAAAATTAGGACATATAACATGTTATACAGTATTAATGTTAAAGAAAAAAATAGAGATTATAAAAGTAGTACAATGATAATTATAACAATCAAAAAATAATTATAACAATCAAGAATAATAAAAATAATAATAATAATGATAATAATAATATATATATAATTCCCGGCAATCAGTTGCAACAATTATGCATATAATAAGTTGTTGAAAGTCGTTTGTTGTGGAAAAGCTGGCGACTTCGAACATCATTATGTTTTCCGCAAACAAAGTTGTATTTCACAAATGCTATTAATTGTCTTCATAATGTTAACCACGTATAGTTAACGGAAGACGTAGAAACGATATTCCGAAACGAATACGTATAGCGTAAGTCAAACGTTCGAATTAGAATAGAGACCCCACGAACACAAATTTGCTGTGGCAGGTATGAAATATAAACTCCGTTACTCGCTCGTTACACTTGAAGGACAGATGTTGAATGGGCCGAAACGAGCCGCCGCATAGCAGCGTAGTTGCCTGCTAACTTCGAAAGAAGGTAGATGCGGTCCCTAGCGCAACTTATAACATTGTCGCAAATCAGTGCGGGCGGGAGAGCTTTGGTACACCCTGTTAAAAAAAACGGAAAAATGGAGGCGGTACAATTGGAGAGCGATCCGCCTTCACCAACATGCATAAGCAATTCATTAATACTTTATATATATATATATATATATATATATATATATATATATATATATATATATTTGAATTACAAAAAAACTAATAATAAAAAAAATTGCATGGCGCAAGATTCGATTCGGCGACCTTCGGATTACGAACCCGAGCGCTTACCGCTGCGCCACGACGCTGTAGAAAATTATTAATTGTCGAGAGTATTTCACCGCAACGGTTTCTTTTAACTGTCGATATTCTCGACAACGGCTGAGAAGTGCATCTTGGTGCTTTGCCACATTACACGTCTGGCCATGAGCTTTTATTATGCGCAGTATGAATCGAATCTGAATTTCACAATTGGCGGCCTCCCCTTGTTAGTGAAAGAGCTATGAGCAGTGGAGCCAACGGAGGGCGTTACTTGCACGTCGCCAGTTGAGAATTTGGGCTGAACAGAAAGCGTGTCGGGAGGGCGTTAAGGCAAACATTCTAGAGAATTGAGACGTATGGGTTCGCGTCCCAATCCGCACAAATTTTTAACCTTGATCACTGATTTATGTCAGTGCCTATAGGCGGCTGAATTCCTGATTTCTCGGAATATAGTTCTATCACGGCCTTTGTACCAGCAGGGTATTCGTTCCGTCCGACATGTCTGACAGAACAGACACTACATATCAGTGCATATAACTCAATGCATATAACTGTGACACTCCATCAAGAGCATCATGCTGCCGTGGTTATACGTCTAATAGACAAGGTCTTACAATAACAATGCAAGTATATATTCCTTTATCGCAAAAGTATTATGTATTTTGCATTGAGGGAACAGGATCCATTGACTACTGTTACTTACACATTCACTCAGTATCTGCTTATTTGTAGAGACAGCTTGAAGCATACCTAAACACAAAGAATACTCGACTGATGTAACACAAACTGTTTTGCATGCCTTGAAGAAGAGAAAAGCGCAGTATAGGGTTGCAAGAAACTGTGACATATCACAGTGTGTGGAGTTGGCGGATAAAACTGGGAGGTACATAAGTCAATAAGCCTAGCTCAGGTCGTCCTCGAAAAACAAGAAGCTGGGAGGACAGAATGATGTCTAAGCAGTCGACTGGTGATCCAAGAAAATCGGCTCGACAAGTTAGTGACGATCTGGAGCAGCATCATGGACTGAACCTGCGTGCCTCTACTGTAAAACGTCGCCCAGTAGCAGTCCGCAGCTCGTGGTCTCGCTTCCCGAGCACGGGGTCCCGGGTTCCGGGTTCGATTCGCGGTGGGGTCAGGGATTTTCATTTGCCTCGAGATGACTGGGTGGTTGTGTTGTCCTCATCATTTCATCATCGTTAATGAAAGTGGCGAGACTGGACTGAGCAAAGGTTGAAAATGTGTACGAGGTCTGATAACCAAACATCATCATCATCATCATCGCCTTGTAGCAGATGATTTAAATCGCAGATGACCATCACCTAAGACACTCATTTTTTTTAAACAAAAGGACGCCACGACTGAGTTTACAAAGAGACATCAAACCTAGAATGCGACGGTCTGGTCTAAGGTATTATGGAGTGATGAAAGTAAATTTAATATATTTTCTTTTGATGGCGTGCAGCCTATACGTAGACCAAAAATGCAACGGAACAACGAAACTTACCAGGTACCGACTATTAAATACGATGGTGGCAGCATCATGGTGTGGGATGTTTTTCCAAATGTAGGGTTTGACCTCTAATCCAAATAGAAGACTAAATGGATCGTATCCTGTATAGCGACATTTTAGAAAAGACAATAGTCTTACATGGGAGCAAGAATATGCCACGTAAGTGGATATTTCAGCAAGTCAATGATTCAGAAAACACCTCCGGCCAGATAAAAACATTCTTTTCAGATAAAAAAAAAAAAAAAAAAAACTTTTGGAGTGTCCAAGCCAGAGCGCGGATCTAAATCCAACTAAACACCTCCCTGCATTCATCGTAAAAGCTGCTCAAACATGGACCAATTTGCTACTCTCTTATTAGACAAATGCTCAAAACTACCACTATCACAAAAACTTGTGGATTCAATGCCAAATAGACGTGCAGCTGTGATCAGAGCCCATGGATATGCAACGAAATACTGATTCGCTCTTTATTTTCCAAAATAGTTTTGTTTTATTCTTACATACTTAGACCTACAAATTGCTTTGAGCCAGAAGAATTATTATTTATGTTTTGATTTAAGATAACTTTGTTTAAACTAAACATTGTTCTATACTAAATGGATTACATAATTTTCAGTTATCCGCTGGCAGTTGTTCTATTACCCACCTGTCTTTATGCAATTGTACCTGACACTTTCTACAAAATAATTTAGAGCCCTACTGTAGGTGGGGAGAAAATTGAGGCGCTACTTTCGTTTTGCCTCAGGTTACAGTAGGAAGTAATCATGTTTTCTATATCGAGATATAAGTTTTTCTTTGATTGCTAGCAGCTTCAATACTTCGTTGGGTGAAAGGATTATTTGACGCGTTTGTTTATTTTTCATCCTTTCACAAAGAGTTCACACGCCGTTTATATGTAGCCCCTTTTTCCATCCTGTATGAGTGTGCTTAGGTATGAATGGAAGTCAAATGTAGCGGGAGCATGGACCAAAGGGAACAGTTTAAGGGAATAGCAGTCATTGCCAACATTACAAGAATAACGGCATGTAGGCCAGAGCAGCAGGCAAAGATGAAAACAGGTACGAGGGTAGGTTACAAAGTTGGTGCGGGGGTTAGGTGAGTCTCCCCACCACCGCGTCTGAATGGGAACGTTGGTCGGATTTTGGCGCGTGGAGAGCTCTGTGGGGCCAGCCATGAGACGGACCGGACGCGGGAGCACAGCAGCTCGCAGATTTGGTGAGACAGAAATGAGGTAATATGGCTAAAAATTCAAAACAGGGTATGCTCATAGCACGCATCCAACATACCTTCATCGGAACAGGTTACGGTTTTAATTTATTTGCAATAGTTTTCTCTGAAATGTGTTTGTGAAATTTTGCTTTGTGGTAGTGAGCATGCAACAGGAACCATCAGTTCATGTAGCTATTTCCCGAGTTATAAGCTTCACTTTTAGCTCAATGAGTGCCGATTGCGTATCGGATGGTAGATCGAGAAATTTCTGTCGCGAAATTTAATATTTTTGTTACTTTCTTTGTGAGTTCAGTTCGCGCTTTATTTTGGCGCCAATAGTACATCATTTTTGCCCAGAATCTTTTCTCTGATAGAGGTTATCTACCTTGAGCAGCGGCCTACCTTAAATTTCTAGTGGTGTAATTCATACATGACGATAAGTGAGTCTTAAAGAATGAATGACGATTTTCCCGCTAAAGACGGTGTGGCCCACTTATGTATTTTCTGTGTTATTATGAAATTATGTGTCATATATTTTTTGTGTTATTATGAAATTATGTGTCACATATGAAATCATTTGTGTAGCGTTTTCGTTTTGTCATTGTCCTACCCATGAGAGGTAACGCTGATCCAGACATAAGTTTTGTAACTAAAGAAAAATTGTAATGTGTCGGCTTCTAAAGTTTTCATCAGAGTAGAAAAAAAATCTATTAAATGAGAGACAGCATTACAGTTAAGAAATATTCCCCCAATCACCTGATACATGAAATGGGTAGGATGTATCTTATTCAGTTCGATTTTCTAAAATTAATGAAAGACAGAAATAATCTGCAATGTGAATTTAGATAGGCTACCAGCTGCTATAGGACGGCTTTGAGTTCAACCACTCCAGAACGTGTTAACTTAGAGAAACTCGCACCAGTTTCCGTTGCGCATATTTCAAAAATAATTAATTTGTTTATCAAGTTAATCAAATAAGTGTCACAATATAGACACCACTTCTTATGGGCCTGGTATATTAGCAGCCAGGACGCAAAGTCGAGAAAAATGCTCTAAGGTAACGCGAGGAGATGGTCACACAGGTTCAAAATAAATTAAAAATATATAAGGAACCATCATACAGCCAACGAGCAGTCATATAGCAAAATATAAAAATGCAGTAAATGAAGCAGGCAAAAAGTAATACAAACGTCTCAAAAATGATATCGAAAGGAAGTGCAAAATGGCTAAGCAGGGATGGCTAGAGGACAAATGTAAGGATGTAGAGGGAGACCAATAGATGAATACACTAAGCAGATTCAGAAGGATGTAGGCTGCAGTAGGTACTGGGAGATGAAGAAGCTTGCACAGGATAGAGTAGCATGGAGAGCTGCATCAAACCAGTCTCAGGACTGAAGACCACAACAACAACAACTGTAGGCATGTCGTTTTTACTTACAGCATTTCTGTCTAATTTCCACTTACATCTGATCGTGTAGTCTCCTTTTACATGTTCCAAGCATGTCTTCTCTTGGTACTTACGTTTGAGAGCTGCCTTTCAGTTTTTGCCCATGACGCATTTGCTTTTCTTAAATCGCGAGTTTCCCTTTGCAGTGCTTTGTATCTTTGCTCTATAATCAGCTTCGATTAGCCGAAACTAGATCTTTGATCGATCTCTGTGAGTCTACGCACATGCAGTTCTTATCTTTGGGGGCGTCTTTAGCCATTAGGCTACGGGAAAAGTTCGCGGGTGTCGAGCCACAAGGCGATATACTTTCGAATGAGTTTTCACCGTTCTGTGTCTGGATTTTGTTCCTGGTATTCAGTTTGAGTGGCAGCCTGGTCCATTTGCTTCTTCTTTTGTCTGTCGTTGATGCGAGATGACTCGGAGTTTTTTCAGTGATACAGACTGTGGGCGAGATATTTCCAGTTACTTACGTGGTGTCTAGTATGCGATGTATAGGTTATTTCAGTCGCACGTTCTAAATATTTTCACACTTACTGTGTGATCATTCCACGTACAGAACTTGCAGTGGTATTCTTCCATGTGGAAAAATGAAGATTCGTACTTCGCTCACTTTTCGTAAAAGAAGACCATAAGATCGAGTCGTATCTTTTCAGTCCGTCGTGTTGTATACTCAAACTTATCATCCTCTCCCGCATTACCAAAGAATATGTCATTTCCTCACTCTGTTCGAGAATTTACACTGTCTCAGCTACACGTGAATCCATGGTGCTTAATGAATCATCTGCACTGTTCTGGGACAATACTTACATACATACGGGAAAAGATGGCAACATCAAAAAATAATTAATCGAGAGTAATGAAATTTCGAGGATACCTTTGTCTAGGTAACATGTTTAAGGGATTAACATTACAATACCACAAGTTAATGTTTGCTCGGTATGAGGCATTGCCAGTGTGAAATGCTGGTACATTAATAATAACCAGTGTAACACCTAGAACGTTGAATAAAAGCATTCAAACGCGCATGCACTGTGTTGTACAGATGTGGAGAGCAGTTCCATGCCTGCTGCACCTGGTAGGTCATTGCAGGAACGGTTAATGTTGTTTGTGGATCATGGTGGAATTGTCCGATGATGTCCCATACTCGCTCAATTGGAGACAGGTGTGGTGACCGAGCGGTCCAAGGAAACACGTCGGCGCTCTGTGGAGCATGTTCGGTTACAACAGCGGCATGTGGGCGAACGTTATCTTGTTGAAAAACACCCACTGGAATTCTGTTCATGAGTGGCGCGAGACAGGTCGAATCGCCAGACTTATGTACAAACTCGCAGCCAGGGTGAGTGGTGTGACCACGTGGGTGCCGTCATACATAGTCGCACGCCGGGCCATGACTTCGTGCGTAGGTCCAGTGTGCCCACCACATAGACAGGTGGGTTGCAGTCTCTCAGCTGGCGTCCTTCGAACCAACACACGGCCATAACTGACATTGAGGAAGAACCAGGTTTCATCGGACAACACGACAGACCTGCCCTCCAATGAGCTATCGCTTGACACCACTCAAGTCACAAACGGCGGTGGTTTGGGGTCAGTGGGATGCACGCTGCAGGGCGTCTGGATCGGAGCTGTCCTTGGAGTAACCGATTTGTCACAGTTCATTGTCCATTTTGGTGCCAAGTACTGCTCAAATTACTGATGCACCACAGCCATATGCCGAATACGGTGGTCTTCCCTCTCGCTAATGCCACGTGGCTGTGTGGAGCCCGGTCTCCTTGCGACCGTACATTCTCGTGATCACCGCTGCCAGTAATCACGTACAGTGGCTACAAACCTGCCAAGTCTTTCTGCAGCACCGCAGAAGAAACATATAGCTTCTCGTAACATTATGACACGACCCCGTTCAAACTCCGTTAGGTGCTGATGATGGCGTCTTTGTCGCCTTAAGAGCATTCTTTGTAAGGTGCCAGGACATGGGCACTTGCACGTTAGCTTACCAACATCAGTATTAATAATAAAGGGACTGGCAAGGCAAGGGCATCAGATCATGCCTCTATTGAATAATGACAAATATGAGGCACTCTCGAGCAGTATTCCCTGCATGTCTGCATGATTGAGCCACAAAGTTAAAGCGTTGGTGAAAAGTGTCGGAAGTTGAGAATTGTGGAATATAAAGTCTGCAGCTGGCCGTAGCTCGCCGGGCCGCCGTGGCCTGCAGGTAGCGGTCACCGGAAACGCGGGGCAATACGGCGCTTTTGCGGGTAGTCCGGCAGCCGGAGCCACCTGTGCTGGGCAACACGTGGCCAAGACGGGAATTTCGTTTGCCTAGGGGCGTTATGACCTACTCGATCATTGGCTAGATCTCAGTGGAGGGATTTCGGCGATGATAGAGCGTTCGACATTGGCCGAAACTGAGTATTCTTCCGCCGCGTTTCCGTACGCGTGGGAGACGAGAGAATTGTGGAGTGAGTGGACTTCGCCTTCAGCCATCGACTGGTACGACCTTGTAGACGGCGTCTTGGCCGTCGTCTTCGAAGGGAGATATACGGTCTGTATCGCAGCACTGCACCAACTCGTGTTCCGTGCAGAGTTCTGCGGCTAGAGCTCTTTGTGTGCTCAGAAGCGAGATTTTCACCAACGCTTAACCACTTCCAAAAACTTTCCTAATATTCTTGATCTGGTAGTTATCCTTTTGAGGTACTGAGTATTTATCAACGCAGCTGCCGGTAATAGGGGCGCGTAATTGCAAATTGTTAATGTGCCATTCTCAGGAGTGTGTGGGTGGACAAAGAAATCACACTTTTTTTTCAGTTTTGTCAGTTGTGGGGGGGTATCAAATTAAAATGCCAATATTACAATCCGATTATCGACTTCATTGTAGCTAACATTTACCCTGTCCTAGTAAGCCTTACATGTACTCTAGTCACTGCACAGCTTGCCCAGACGGGAAGGAAAGAAGGTTTGCGGTCTTCTACGTCAGCGACGGACCAATAAGCTTACATCTTCACTGATAGAAACTTACCGCGTCCTATATCAAATGAATCTAACGTTCATAACCGTTACAACACGTAATTAAAGCTAATCTGATTTTGGTCCTCATAGTATCGCCGCTGGCGCCACTCTTAAGGGACTGGCGCGAAATTTAAATAGATATCATCTTTCAGATGTAGAAACAAGCGTACCAACTGTCGTTTATGTCGCACAACTCTTTCTCGGTGCTGCATTTTTTCTGTCAGTGTATATTTCGTAAATATGTGTACTACACTCGTGACGACAGCACAGGAACTACCTGATTGAGAGGCAGCGGCTCTGAGGTCGAAACGTCGACAACAGCCGGCTGTGCGGTGTGCTGACCTCATGCCCCTCCATACCGCATCCGATGTTGAATTATGAGGACGACACGGCGGTCGGTCGACTATCGCGTGGTATTCAGGGCCTGATCGCGGGGTTTCCTTTCCTTTCTGAATCACTGCGTTCAACCCCAGTCGTTTCATTTATTATCTTTTGTAATGTAGCTACAAGCTGCCGTGCCGCTGTCTCGTGGCCACACAACAAATATGTTGTTGACACTTGTTGCTGCAGGTTTCGTCATATCCGTCCTCGAGTATGACTGCAAATCATTGACAATAAACATTCTCTTCTTTGCACTGATTAAGATTGCGGTTGCAGAGCAGTAAGTCATCGGATACTATTCTAAAAGATTGATGATTTCTGAGTACATTGCACAGTATTCCAGTATATTAGTGAAATGTTCTGTGGAACACGTAATAGCAATGAGATCTCTATTTGCAACATTATGTGGCTATTTCACTCTTAAGCTGTGTTCTGTTCCACGTGAGCTAATGAAACATTTGGATAGATATTAATTTAAAGTCTACATCCGTTGATTATAGATATGAGTGATCATCCTCAATGCACAACTTTCGACTATTAGCTGAAAGCATACACACTACATAAATTTTGGACATGTTATTGGTGAATATTGATGTTGAGACATCCAGTTACGCAGAATTCATTCCCATTGCGTCTATGTTAAGTAAGTGTGTGCGTCTATAACTATTTAGTTAAACAGCAGTTCCAATTTGTTTTCTGGGGCGTCAATATTCACATCCTACAGCTTTACTCAATTGCTCATGGTATTAGTTCATTTTTGTTGCACAACACACACCTCATATGTTTTAATTTAATTTAACCGCACCTTACAGCATTACACATTCCTTGTCGTAAAGCACGACATAGTATTTAATCAATAGCGTAATTTTCGTTCCCATCTCTGTGATTTGTGAGTAGCGTTGTCAACTTACCTGCTAATCCTGGCTTTCATTTTATGTTAAAAATGTTATTTTTATCTGTGCTCTAGAATGTGTGTACTAGGTTTTTTATTTATGTTCATACGTATTTATTTAAAAACATAAGCGGGATGGAGGAGTGGTGCGAGGGAACAGGTGCCGAGGGAGGGGAAAGGGCAAAGAGGAGAATGAAGCAGTGCTTAGTGAACGCAAAGTAGGAGAACGGAGAGAGGATTTGTAGAGAGATGGAGTGGGAAATGGACGAAAAGGAAGATAGAGTGCCCGCATTTCACGAAAATTCAGTCTTTTCCCTTCGCCACTCTGAAAGGCTATGTCTCAGCAGTGCTATGTCACAGTCGAAACTCGGGTTTTCATAAACCTTTTCCTGATTTCTAGCCTGTTCCCTCTAGATATTCGATCTACACTGTATTTAAGATAATCTATTTCCAACATCGCCTTAGTTCAGTTAATTTCTGGTAATTTCAAATTTTTTTTGTGCATACGTAAATGAGTCAATTCGTTCAGCTGCCTGATTACTAATTGTGCTCGGACACTGCCTTTACCTCCGTGTAATAATCCTTTCGTGTTAACAATGCCTTTGTTCATTTTATGTAGCAACGAAATTGGAAATTTGTCGTAAGGACTATGGGACGACACTGCAGACGTCATCCGTCCCTAGGCTTACGCACTACTTAATCTAACTTAAACTAACTTATGCTAAGGACATCACACACAGCCGTGCCTGAGGAAGGACTCGAACCTTCGATGAGGGGAGCCGCGCGAATCGTGGCAAGGCGCCTCAGACCGCACGGCTACCCCGCGCGCACATGTAGCAAGTCTTCATGACTTTGAGAACTGGAAAAATTAGCAGTTTCGAAGCACAGACTCACAAACATACACAAAATACTGTTTGACGAAACAAAAGTTCTGTCCCAGGCGCCTACGCAATGGTATTCTGCAATTAAAGACGCTGTAGCAATAAGAACGTGCGAAAAGAATTTCAACCTTGACAGCGGATGTAGTCTTTGCAGCACACAGAAGCGAGCTTCAGTTGCAGAGCAGAGGCAGAGATACTCGACGCAATGTCCGCCACCAGCGGACAAGTTGATACCATCTGTAACAGTTCAAAAAATGGTCCAAATGGCTCTGAGCACTATGGGACTTAACTGCTGAGGTCATCAGTCCCCTAGAACGTAGAACTACTTAAGCCTAACTAATCTAAGGACATCACACACATCCATGCCCGAGGCAGGATTCGAACCCGCGACCGTAGCGGTCGCGCGGTTCTAGACTGAAGCGCCTAGAACCGCTCGGCCACACCGGCCGGCTCTGTAACAGTATTACGTAATTAACGACCAACCAGATGCCGTCTCTAGCCTGTATAAGACCACCACAGTAGCAGTTTTGACAGTCAGTCGCTCCTGACGAAGGCGATGGAGGTAGTCGTCGAAAGCTCGAGGTTTTACCCTGGACTGACAATGCAAGAAGTCGGAGAACGTTTTATGCTTCAAGACCGTCTTCACATCCGGGGAAAAAAGTATCATGCATATCCCAACAAACAGATTATTTCCCTTTGTATTATTATACCTATCTGTAAGCTCTTACTTCACGAGTACAAAGTTGACTAAATTTATATTTTCCAATATTCTGCAGAAAATTTTGCCACTTTCATGCGGTAAAATCAAGCCGAGTTCACTAACAGTTTCGTGTAATGTTCCAGAGACTGGATTTTTCCACAGTCGTACTTGTCATCCTCAGTGTTACCACACTCCATTATTTTGCACCTGCACAGCCTGTTGAGTATTCTCAAAGAAGTCTACGTATCGATTTACGGGTCTTCTGAAGATGATTCTTAGCAAAGTTGAATACGTCTAGCCTCCAAAGGAAAATACAGTGGTGTGGAAGAAATTCTTCCTTCGTTTGAACTTTGGAGCTGTAATAGGGTGTTTACTCTTGGGGCTCCCAGCGTAGGACATCTCTACATTCCTTTCATGTTCTCTAGTTCTTCTAACATCTGGAGGGGCAAAGCCAGTAAGATGGTACTGTTGGACTACAGAGTATGATTTTAAACTGTCAGTCACAAACCTTGCTCTTTCATTAAGTGCCATATTGAGTGCATCGCTTCATTTGCCGCGAAGTTTTGGCCCTTGGACGTCTGAACTGGTACCTCATTGAGTCCCGGCCAACTTTTTGTGCATCCCACTCCTCATGCTGGTTTACCCCTTCACGTCCAGAAGTCTGAAAGATTTTACCTTTGGATTTCGGTTGTGCTTTAGGAAGTAAGTAAGGAAGAATAGCATCGGCGTGCAGTCGACAATGAGGTCATTATAGACGGATCACAGGGTTTGATTGGAGAACCATGCAGAAACCTTCATTTCAAAGCAAACTGTTACGTGACCGTTTTTCTCCAAATTTCCATGTATTACAGCCAAAGTCCATTTCATAAACCCATCTAACCTGAATTAATTTCCAGCTGAAAATGAGAGTACGGGTATGGTCAAAGTTAACTCACTGACTAACTACTAAAAATTCACGTTAATTTCTTCTTCGCGAGGATTCTTTAAACGTGTAATGGGGAATCGTTCTCATTACATCTCGAGCAGAGGCCAACAGAACAGGAGACAGAAAGCCAATGTCCGGTCATAGGGGGAGGGAGGGGGGGGGGGGGGGGGGGGAAGGGGGTGGGCGCAGTTCTCTTCAAAAAAAAGACAGGCGCCACCACTGTAGGCTTCTGGGAACCGCTAGGTCCAGGACAGTGCAGAGATCAAATTTGTAAAGTGGACTGAGAGGAGAGAACATCTGGCTCTTTTGTGCTAAGAGCACAGCACCTACAACCGCTAGGTTGGTGCCAAGCAAACTGAATCGTTGATGCTCCTACTAAGAAACAGTAAGAGCTGCTAGCATTAGATAATAAAAAGAAATTCCGCCGCTTGTGTGTACGTGGAGAATTGCTTACTAGCTGAATCCCGAGAGAAAATGGGAAATAGAAGTTGCCTGCTTCTGAGCTCCAGCATTAAAAACTTCTCCGATAAGTTAATTATGTTAAAACTGAGTGTGGAAGGCAGACTGCTGCCCTGTTAGGACGGACCAGATTGGCCAGCACTCGGAGGAATCACTGTCACTGGTGATCAAAATCTTGCACGAGGTTCGCAGTCAAAAAGATTGAGTAAAAATTCAGCATCTTGCCGGGAGAGCTCTGTAGAACTTAATTCCATCCTCGCCAGGGGACACTTCATTCGAAAGAGGGACTCCGGTTCCGGGCTCTGAACAGCACGTTGCAAAGCGTCCCATACACGCTCAAAAATGTTCACGTCTGCGGGATTTGGTGGCCAGCGGAAGTGTGTTTCTGGAACCACTCTGTAGCAGTTCTGGACGTGTGGGGTCTCGCATTGTAGTGCTGGAATTTTCTGTTAGCTTACTGAGATCATAATACCTCCCGACGACATCTTTGCCCCACGGGGACGGTGCGAATATTTATTTGTATCTGTAGGTCATTTAAATAATCTACACAGGTGTTTGATACTGATGTTCTAACTCCATTACAATCTCTGTTAATACTTGATTAAGGTAACATTTCGTGTCTTTCGGCACTTGTGTTTAACTTGAATTCTACAGGGAACTGTAATAAAAAGGGTTTTATAGTGACCCTTGTTTCGTTCAGTGGTTTGGTGAACACTATATTTTTATCGTCTTGTGAGTTACAGTATCCATATTTAAGATATGATACGGTCATCCCTGCTTAATAAATTAAATTCAGTAAGTTATCCGCCCTGTCACATCTGTAACTTAATTAACGTGTTGGCATGTGGAACGATCTATTTATAGGTAAGGTGATCCGGTATAGGTACTTGCGCGCGTCCACAGAGGTATGGTGACGGTTCAGGTGTAGCCTCAAAAAAGTTCCAAAATTGCATTGAGTGATCTGAGGAAGCCGCTGAAGAGTTAAATCTGGATGTCTGGAAGAGGATTTTGAACCGCCGACTTCCCAAACACGAGCTCACGCCTTAGCATTGCGCCACTTAACTCGGTTTGTACTTCAGATTAACACCTCTACTGGTTATTCCAAGATCCTTGTTATCCTCTTTGCTGTGTAACGGAGACGGCTGACTTGACTGTTGCTGTCATTTACCTTGATGTGTTTCTCCTGTTAGCATACAGCGAACAACTCCGAGGGAACGACACAGCTGTAGCTGAAGTGTCTGCGAAGAATTATCACCACCTGCAAAATTAGGTGCAGTACGACGATTTCTGAAGACAGAACATTTCTTCGCTTAAAGAGAGAAATGAGCAAAATAGAAAACACGTCGCAAGACAGATTATCGAGGAATGAAAATGCCAGTCTGAACAGGTAGGAGTACAACAAGAGAAGCGTTAGATACATTAACGGCAATTTACGAGAAGTTGAGAGTACTAGAAGGAAAAACAAGGTCGACCGGGTAATCAGGTCCCGAATGCTCGACTACAACGCGAGTTGTGTTTTCCATCAGCGGGATAGCGATCGCTGCAAGTTGCGGAACGGGTATCGGCGGTATAAAACTCCTTCAGTGGCACGCAACAATTGCTCCCACGCGTGACCGGTCGGGGCGGTAAATCTGCGAACGAGGTGTTGAGACGTCAGAGGAGCTGAGCGGTAATGAGGGGGCTTTCATCACGCGCCGCGCCGCACAAAGCAGCCGCGCCTGCGACGGCCGCCCACCAGGCTATTGTTCTGCGCAGCGCGTAGGAAGCGCACAGCGCGCTGCGAAGAAACGTACAGTGCGCTGGTGGCTTAATACCGCGGGAAGCCTGCCAGGGCGTAGCGAGCGAAGGTGAGGTCGCGGTCGTCACTTGGCATGAGCTGGGAGACCGCTCTGCCATCACAGCCCACGAACTATACCCATCACTTCTGTTCGCTGCACAAGCCTTGGACACATTCTCATTTCGAATACAGTACTGGCCGTTAAAATTGCTACACCAAGAACAAATGAAGATGATAAACGGGTATTCATTGGACAAATATATTATACTAGACCTGACATGTGATTACATTTTCACGCAATTAGGGTGCATAGATCCTGAGAAATCAGCACCCAGAACAACCACCTCTGGCCGTAATAACGGCCTTGATACGCCTGTGCATTGAGTCAAACAGGGCTTGGATGGCGTGTACAGGCACAGTTGCCCACGCAGCTTCAACACGATACCACAGTTCATCAAGAATAGTGACAGGCGTATTGTGACGAGCCTGTTGCTCGGCCACCATTGACGAGACGTTTTCAGTTCGTGAGAGATCTGGAGAATGTGCTGGCCAGGGCAGTAGTCGAACATTTTCTGTATCCAGAAAGGCCCGTACAGGACCTGCAACAAGCGGTCGTGCAGTATCCTGCTGAAATGTAGGGTTTCGCAGGGATCGAATGAAGCGTAGAGCCACGGGTCGTAACACATCTGAAATGTAACGTCCACTGTTCAAAGTGCCGTCAATGCGAACAAGAGGTCACCGAGACGTGTAACCAGTGGCACTCCATACCATCACGAAGGGTGATACGCCAGGATGTGCGTTCACCGCGATGTCGCCAAACACGGATGTGACCGTCATGATGCTGTAAACAGAACCTGATTTCATCCGAAAAAATGACGTTGTGCCATTCGTGCACCCAGGTTCGTCGATGAGTACACCATCGCAGGCGCTCCTGTCTGTGATGCAGCGTCAAGGGTAACCGCAGCCATGGTCTCCGAGCTGATAGTCCATGCTGCTGCAAACGTCGTCGACCTGTTGGTGCAGATGGTTGTTGTCTTGCAAACGTCCCCACCTGTTGAGTCAGGGATCGAGACGTGGCTGCACGATCCGTTACAGCCATGCGGATAAGATGCCTGTCATCTCGACTGCTAGTGATACGAGGCCGTTGGGATCCAGCACGGCGTTCCGTATTACCCTCCTGAACCGACCGATTCCATATTCTGCTAACAGTCATTGGATCTCAACCAATGCGAGCAGCAATGTCGCGATACGATAAACCGCAATCGCGATAGGCTACAATCCGACCTTTATCAAAGTCGGAAACGTGATGGTACGCATTTCTCCTCCTTACACGAGGCATCCCAACAACGTTTCACCAGGCAACGCCGGTCAACTGCTGTTTGTGTATGAGAGATCGGTTGGAAACTTTCCTCATGTCAGCACGTTGTAGGTGTCGCCACCGGCGCCAACTTTGTGTGAATGCTCTGAAAAGCTAATCATTTACATATCACAGCATCTTCTTCCTGTCGATTAAATTTCGCGTCTGTAGCACGTCATCTTCGTGGTGTAGCAATTTTAATCGCCAGTAGTGTATAATAAACTTCCTGAGAGAAGTTTATGTTCAGGAATGAGCATGGCTTTAGAATGCATTGCTCGTGTGCAATTCAGCTTGCCCTTTTCTCACATGACATGCTGCGAACAAGACACTGATGGTCTGCTGAAACGTCTGAGTTCAGCTACGTATGCTATTAGGGTTATTGCAAATTTTGGTGATAAGAATCTCAGTAAATTAGCTTACTATGCCTACTTTCATTCACTGCTTTCGTATGGCATCATATTCTGGGGTAATTCATCGTTCAGTAGAAAAGTATTCACTGCTCAAAATGTGTAATCAGAATAATTCCTGGAGCCCACCCACGGTCATCCTGCAGACATCTATTTAAGGATCTAGGGATCCTCACAGTATATATATTCACTTATGAAATTTGTTGTTAATAATCCAACCCAGTTCAAAAGTAATAGCAGTGTGCATAGCTATAACACCAGGAGAAAGGATGATCTATGCAGGGTTAAATCTGACTTTGGCACATAAAGGGGTAAATTATGCTACCACAATAGTCTTTGGTCACCTACCAAACAGCATCAAAAGCCTGACAGATAGCCAACTAACATTTAAAAATAAATTGAAAGAATTTCTAGATGACAACTCCTTCTACTCACTGGCTGAATTTTTAGATATAAATTAAGGGGAAAAAAAGAAACAACAACAACTTAAACATTAGTGTCATGCAATATTTTGTGTAATGTAATATTTTGTACAGACATCTTTTATTAACCTGACACGTTCCATCATTACGAAGTGTCGTATTCATGATCTATGGAACAAGTATTAATCTAATCTAATCAACGGATGAAGGGCAACTGGCAGAGTCCATATTTCTATACTTCCGGAAAGCATTTGACACGGTGCTCCACTGCAGGCTGTCAACGATGGTACGAGTGCTCATCAGAAACACGAGAATCGTCAGGAGTGCCCCAGGGAATTGTAATAGGATCGCTGTATGCATAAATATGCATAAATAGTTTGGCTGACAGGGAGGGCAGCAATTTGCGGTTGTTTATTGATGATTCTGTCACGTGAGGTAAAATGTAGAAGGTGAGTGAGTGAAGGAAGATAGAAGAGGACTTGGACAAAATTTGCAGGCGGTTCGATGAATGGCAGCTAGCCCTAAATATCGAAAAATTTAAGTGATGCGGATGAGTAGGAACATCAAATCGGTAGTGTTAGGATACAATATTACTAGTGTCCTGCTTGACACACTCAAGTCGTTTCAATATCTGGGAGTAACGCTGGAAAGCGATATGAGGTGGAGCGGGTTTGTAGAAACTGTGGCAGGGAAGGATAATGGTCGACTTCGGTTTACTGGGAGAATTTTAGGAAAGAGTGGTTCACCCGTAGAGGAGACCACATGTACGACGCTGGGGCGACATATTCTCGACTACTGTTCGACTGTTTGGGATAAGTACCATGTCGAATTGAAGGAAGACATCGAAGTAATTCAGAGCCGGGCTGCTGGATTGGTCACTGGTAAGTTCAAACAGCACATAGGTGTTACAGAGACGCTTCGAAAACTCAAATGGGAATCCTTGGAGGGAAGGCGAAGTTCTTTTCGAGAAAGAGTATCGACAAAAGTTAGAGAACCGGCATTTGAAGCTGATTCCCGTATAATTCTACTGCCGCTAACTTACGCTGCGTGTAAGGAGCACGGAGACAAGATACGAGAAATCACGGCTCATATGGATGCATATACAAACAGTCGTTTCTCCCCCGCTCTATTTGCCCGTGGAACAGGAAAGGAAATCACTTGCAGTAGTGCTGCGCGGAGTATCTATGTATATGTAGATGTAGAGCAGTAAAGTGATGTAGAGAGTTATCTACGACCTGTGCAGAAACCAGACGGCAGTTACGAGAGTCGAAGGAAACGAAACGGAGACAGTAAAAGAGAAGTTAGTGAAACAATATTGCAAGTGGAGATATCCACAGTTGTAATTACTTTTTGGGTGATATCTGTCTGCAGGTATCCACAACAATACACAACCGGAAAAAAATTAGTACATCTTTCCAGAAATTTGCCTGGTTGCCTGGTCGGACGAGTGTCGTTTCAAATTGTGTCAAGCAGTACGTGTAAGGGTGTGGAGACAACGTCATGAATCCACGAATCCTGTATGTCAGTGGGGACTGTTCAAGCTAGTAGAGGCTCTGTAATGGTGGGAGACATGTGCAGTTAGGGTGATATGGGTCCCCTGATGCGTCTAAATACGAGGGGTTCCAGAAACACACTTCCGCTGGCCACCAAATCCCCCAGACATTAACATTATTGAGCTTATCTGGGATGCTTTGCAACGTGCTGTTCAGAAAAGATCTCCACCCCCTCAAACTCTTAAGCCCGTATCACACGGAGCAAGGTTCGCCGCAAGTTTGCGAGATGGCGTGCATGCCTTCCGGCTTGCAGGGAAAGGAGCCGGCTGTCTTCCATGCCGAAGCTCTCCCACGGTGCAAGATCGGCAGCTAGCTGTGTTGTGATCGGCTGCATGTTGTATCGAACGAAGATGGCTGCTTCGGGTACAGATGTTCAGAGCAAACTGGCGTTATTAGCTGTTTTGGTGCTAAACGATGCAGAAAGGCATGCTAATGAGAGAAGAAGGAAGAAAGAATGGACGAAAAACTGGATTAAGAGGAGAAACGCTGGAAAAAGGTGTGCTCTCCATGCTTCATAAAGAGTTGAGGTTAGTTCGCATAACACCTACTTTTGTTTGAAAAGTATCACAATTTCATTACTGTTTGACTTTATAAATATACCAATAATGACTGTTATATACGACTTTATTTTATAGGATAGAAGATCGTACATCCTTTGCAACTCTTTCGAGTGCTTCTGCCCGCAAGTGTTTGTTGTAATAGTTTGCGCTTTTCACGACGTACAGACGCTGTTCTTCCCTATAAATACATATCAATGCTTCAATCGCTTCCTTGGACCACTGCGGTGCTATTATTTAATAATTATAAGAACTTCCTACCGCACCTCGCAACAGCAGAAAAGCGACTATCAACAAAGGCTTCCCGTCCAAGCTTTCCGCGTCTGACGTCACAAACGAAACGTCTCATGATTGGCCATCGCAGGTAGCACTCAGGGAACCTTACAAGAAAAACAGAACCGGACCTATCCTGGAAATCTTGCAAGGTTCCCAGCAAGGTAGCCCGCTAGCAGACGACGGAGCCCGCGAGGTAGCCGTCGCGCGATCCAGCAAGGAAACTTACGGCGAATCTTGCTCCGTGTGAGACGGGCTTTACGGATATGGACAGCGCTGCAAGATTCACGGTGTCAGTTCCCTTCAGCACTGCTCCAGACATTAGTCGAGTCCATGCCACGTCGTGTTGCGGCACTTCATGCTCCCGGGGCCCTACACGATATTAGGCAGATGTACCAGTTTCTATTGATGGTTGACAAGTCGCATGAGTCACTTCTCGTCCCATCATATCCCAGACGAGCTCGATACGTCCAGAGATCTTGCTGTCCAGGGAAGTTGCTGCACGTCTTGCAGAACACGTGGAGTTTCACGGGCTGTGCCTGGACGTGCATTATCTGGTTGGAGCAACACGTCGCTTTCTGTTGTTAGGACGGCAAAAGAACAGGTCTGAACATTCTGCATGTCGCGAGCCCTGGTTAGCGTTCCCACCAGAAACATCAACAGCATGGGGAGGGGGTCAGTGTGTCTTCGATAAATACGTTCTACAAGACAGCGCTAACCAGGTTTGCATCGCATGAGCAAACGACCACCACTTGCATGCAGGCAGAATCTGCTTCGGTCACTGAGGACCAAGGCGCTCCTTTCCACCTTGCAAGTGATCCTCTGAGGGCATCAGTCGAAGGGTGTACGTCAGTGCTGTGGCGTGAGTCGAAGGCGGCCTAGAGGTGTGCGTGCCACAGAAGTCCCACTGCTGATAACCGGTTCGCAACAGTTCGTGTTGACACATCTGGTGTCACAAGCCCCCTTATCTTTGCTGTGGTAGCCGTACAATCTGCCACTGCTGCCCTTACAATACGACGATCCTGGCGCGCGTCTGTGTTACGTGGACGTCCAGAAACTCGTCTTCGGGCGTGAGGATGTTTATGTGACCACTGATAGCAGCATCGTTGCACAGTTGACACAGAACGTCCAATTTGTGTATCAATTCTCCGAAAGAACTATTCCTCCACAGTTTGACCCCTTTTAAACTCGCCCATTTGGCTGTGTCTCCTTTGTATGGTTGCCTTCTTGCTTCATACGCTTGCAACACACTGAGCCTTCTTTCTTTGAGGATTCCCTGTTAAAGGGTAGACACAGGTCGCGCTCTGATAGCTGTACCACCACGCTATCTGTTGGCGGACGACGTTGAAACCATTGTCAGTACATCTACTATCCCCCTGGTAGCATATACCATCAGTTAAAAATAACATCCTCTTTCCAGGTGTACAATTCTATTTTCTCCCGGCAATATAATTACAGTATGGTCGTAAGTTAGTTTCTGTATTACAGTTTTGTCTGTCTGCGTTACATATGACTGATAGTAACAATTGCTTTTTACGTCGCTACCACTTACCCATTTAGGAGAGAGTGCCTGTACGTCGGCTCTGACGCATAGTCTCCCGCAGAAGACAGATCCGTTGTTGATATCTGCCCTTCATCCTGAGTAGTATAGATGTGGGAATTCTGATTCACCTTGTTTGCCCCCATCTGGGCTGTATGCTCAAAAGTATCCGGATGATCTGAGTCATTTACAAAAAATATATATCACACACCTCCCTCTTCTCTCCTCCCAAAATCAGAGCCTAGTATTACTATTCCAATGTAGCTCCATCTGGGCTGTTCCCAAAAGTCCCAAAAATATTTTTTATCAAAAAAATTGTTCAAGTATCTGAATTGCCTAAAACACCGAAAATGTTGTCAACTACGTTTGACTTCCGGAAAATCGTTTATGTGTTGGTTCGCCAGTCCGTGGGTAATTTTATTTTTTTATTGTTATTTGAGCCCCCTACCCAATATGGGTGGAGGGTTGTCAATAGTACAATATTATGCTCTTCAGCCAAGAGAACTTGTAAAAACATAACCAACATGAGAAAAAAATATGTTAGCACTGTTTTTCTTTTTTAAATTACAAATCCAACATAGCTAAAAATATATACATTTTAAAAACACATCTGAAAATGGTGAAGTTCTTCATAGAAAAGTAGTTAAGCATTACAGTTTCACTCAAAATCTGAAGGACCTGCATTTGGAGACAATTATTTTGGGTGGAGAGGATACCCTTCTTGGGCTTTAGCGGTGTGGGTAGAAAAGGTAGGACTGTGTTGGGAGGGAGAACGATGGAGGTGAGGTTAGGTGTTTGGGTGGGTAGTTGGAAGACAGAAAGTGGAAAAGGAAGAGAGTGAGGAGGAGTTTGGTGTGCTGGTAGGGTAGTGGTAACAGGAAAAAGGGGATGGGGTTAGATGGAGAAGGGAAAGTGGGAGAGGGGCCATGACGTGGAGCAGGATAGGTCGAACAGAAGAAGTTGGAAGAAAGGTTACATACGCAGGCAGATTTTATTGCCTGCGAGAGCGTGTTTGTCGAAGTTGAGTTGGGGGAGGATCAGTAGTGTGTGGACATGTAGGGACAGCGGAACTTGTTTCTGAAAGTGCAGCAGCATACCAGCGATGGTGACTAGAGAGGAGACAATGGAGTTATGGGAGACTAGTTTGCATATTGTATAGCATATGCAGATGTGTTCGATGTGGGTGAGGAGGGCAGAAAATTTAATGGGAAGGTAGGGCATCCATGCGAGGGGAGGTGAATAGTTGTGGAAAGTAAGACAGAGCTCACAGCAGTCGAGGATTTGGAGGGCCTTGTAAAATTTTGGTTGGTCAGAGATATATGCAGCATTTGCATAGCAAAGGGTGGGCCAGATCAGGGTTTTGTAGGAGTATAATAACAAAGTTCAGCTGTTTAATAGTTTTTGTCTATTTTTGGCTTTTTGTTGGATGATTAGTAGGTGAGGTTTCCACATCAGTTACTGGTCGAAGATTAGTCCAGGATATTTTAGTGTTATCACATTGGTAAATTTCATTCGAAGCTATATATCATTCGTTACTCAATATTGCAGCGAATGTATAACATATTTCTCTGTAAATAACTAAAAACCAACATTTTCTTATAAAGAATTACGAATACATAATTTTTTAACATGGGCTTTATCTTAAATTCTATTTAAAACGCGAATCGCAATCACCTCCTGTTCCACAACCCAGCTTCTCACTGTCACAATCAAATAGCTTCACTTTCAAAAAGTGAGTTGTTCTCACTGTCATCATCAGGTGTCGCCACTGGGAAAAACGTTCATAGCTCGATACATAAACCATACTTGGTTTAAGACAGCACAGACCCTTAAATTGATTATTTTCAACATCCATGAAGTTCCACTAATCTAAAATGTCCGCAAAATATGTCGGCAACACAAAATGTGCGTTTACTTCTATTATCTGGAAACTCAGCTGAGGTTAAGTACAATGAAAACGCTCTAAAAGTCAAATTAGTTACAGTATTCAAAATCCAGCAGAAAGTGTAATGTTTACATTGCAACAGTATTTACATGCAAAAAGTGTCTATTCAATCATTGCAAAAAGTGCAGTGCTTTGTATGTGGATTATCACAGTGCATTTACAACAAAATTATTTTCTATGCTAATATCCCTTCATTATTGTGAACTCTAAAATGTATTTCCCAGGGGGGAAGGGGAGAGTAATGATGATGTACCACTAGAGACATATAATCGACAGATGTCATTGCAAAAAAGATCGGGCACCTAGTTCAGGTTATGCACAAATGATACTTTGTAAGGCTTAAACTGATTACTTTACCTCAGCTCTGATGCCACAATATTCTAAAAATGTGTCACAAAATGCAATGTTTACATTACAACAATATCCAAATACATAATCTGATAATATGTGTACTGTCAACACTGAACACTTTTTTCTTTCACCACCAGTTTAGGAAGCGGGAGTGAAGTCAGTGCATCAAAAAAAAAATACGATCAATGTCAAGTATCACTTCAACAAACTGCTGCTGCGTTAGAGAAACTATGGCCCACTAAAATAAAACCTGTAATATAGTACACCAGCACCTAATAAAAGGTAACACTGCACGCAAGAACAACACGATTCTTTTCTAGGGAAGGCAGAATACGTTCTTCAATTTTAAGAAGGAATAAGATATTTTATAATGAACTGTAGAACGACCTGGGCTGTTTGTAAAAAGGCACTCACAAGAGAGCGACCAGAGATACTAGTAGTCAAGGTCGCGATTTCGAAAATAATTAGAATTATTTATCATTTATTGTGGGATTTCCCTCGCATTTTTCAAGCACAACGAAGCTTCAAAAAATAAATATTTCACCACCTAAATCGTCTGTATAGTATAATAAAATGCATGGGTATTGTAATATATCCAAGATTTCTATGAAAATTCGAGCAGAATAAAATTATATTATACGTAAGATTTCTTACACTTAGCTTCAACTTAAATATTGCCGCGATTAAGTTGCCTGTGTTCCTTATTAAAATACTCATAGCTTGCATGCTTATCGTAATATACAAGATCTCTACAAAAATTCCATCAAAAATCAAGGTGCATCTTATGTAAGATTTCACACACTTCGCAAGCTTCAAATTACACTACTGGCCATTAAAATTGCTACACCAAGAAGAAATGCAGATGATAAACGGGTATTCATTGGACAAATATATTATACTGGAACTGACATGTGATTACATTTTCACGCAATTTGGGTGCATAGATCCTGAGACATCAGTACCCAGAACAACCACCTCTGGCCGTAATAACGGCCTTGATACTCCTGGACATTGAGTCAAACAGAGCTTGGATGCAGTGTACAGGTACAGCTGACCAAGTAGCTTCAACACGATACCACAGTTCATCAAGAGTAGTGACTGGCGTATTGCGACGAGCCATTTGCTCGGCCACCATTGACCAGATGTATCATTTGGTGAGAGATCTGGAGAATGTGCTGGCCAGGGCAGCAGTCGAACATTTTCTGTATCCAGAAAGGCCCGTACAGGACCTGCAACAAGCGGTCGTGCATTATGCTGCTGAAATGTAGAGTTTCGCCGGGATCGGATGCAGGGTAGAGACACGGGTCGTAACACATCTGAAATGTAACGTCCACTGTTCAAAGCGCCGTCAATGCGAACAAGATATGACAGAGACATATAACCAATGGCACACCATACCATCACGCAGGGTGATAAGCCAGTATTGCGACGACGAATACTCGCTTCCAATGTGTGTTCACCGCGATGTCGCCAAACACGGATGCGACCATCATGATTCTGTAAACAGAACTTGGATTCATCCGAAAAAATGACGTTTTGCCATTCGTGCACCCAGGTTCGTCGTTGAGTACACTATCGCAGGCACTCCTGTCTGTGATGCAGCGTCAAGGGTAATAGCAGCCATGGTTCCCGAGCTGATAGTTGATGCTGCTGCAAACGTCGTCCAACTGCCCGTGCAGATGTTTGTTGTCTTACAAACGTCCCCATCTGTTGAC
Source organism: Schistocerca americana (assembly GCF_021461395.2). Taxonomy (NCBI): domain Eukaryota; kingdom Metazoa; phylum Arthropoda; class Insecta; order Orthoptera; family Acrididae; genus Schistocerca; species Schistocerca americana. The sequence continues at coordinate 633,479,853 of NC_060125.1, forward strand.
TCAGGGATCGAGACGTGGCTGCACGATCCGTTACAGCTATGCGGATAAGATGCCTGTCATCTCGACTGCTAGTGATACGAGGCTGTTGGGATCCAGCACGGCGTTCCTTATTACCCTCCTGAACCCACCGATTCCGTATTCTGGTAACAGTCATTGGATCTGGACCAACCTGAGCAGCAATGTATCGATACGATAAACCGCAATCGCGATAGGCTACAATCCGACGTTTATCAAAGTCGGAAACGTGATGGTACGTATTTCTCCTCCTTACACGAGGCTACGAAAATCTGTGCAAAATAAAATTAGATTGTATTTAAGATTTCACACAAATTGCAAGTACAAGGAAGCTTCAAGTTAAATATTTCTTCACCTAAATTGTCTGTATTACTTATTAAAATACTCACAGTTATCGTATTCGCGCTATGGAGATGTGGAGCTTGGATGCTAAGGGTAGATATGTCTGGAACATTGTTGTATAAGACCTCACGATGACTGCATAAGCAAAGATGCAACATAAATTTTGGGGAAAGTTAATATAGTATGAGGGGTAATTCGATACATTTTTGGGCAAGTTGTCACATTTTAGGGGTAATTTGACACAATTTTTGGGACAAGTTGATAAACTTTTGAGACAAGATGACACAGTTCGAGTGGCAAGTTGACAACATTTAAGGAGCAATTCGATACTTGTCCTTGGTGATTAGGCAGCTAAGGAGGTACTCTGGATTAGCCAGACACAGCTGCAGTGTTCCAACTGCAGCCTCGGATTGGCGGTGGTTTCGAATGACCGTGAGGGGTGAAGAAATTTCAGTGTCCAAAATGTTGTACAAGATGTTGAAGATGATTCGTGACTGATGTCCTCTTTTTCCAACATTTCCTCGATCGTGATACAGAGGTCTCGGAACACCAGGACCCCCACTTCACGTCTTCAAAGAGAGAAGGCCTCCTACTTCGGTCACCCTCACCGAGCCTTGTGCGACTGCACTGGAAACTTCTGTGCTGGCCTAGGGGTCACTGTGTCATGCACAGATTCATTGTTTCAGTTCTGGCAACGAAGCATAGATTGTGGGAGAATTTGGTCCCCTTGTAATGCAAAAAAAGATTTACATCACAGTACTTGTCATTATCAATGGCCTGTGCCGTTTTGTGATAGCTTCTAGAGCTGCGTGCTACGGTAGTGTGGTGCAAAGAATTCAGCATGGACCAGTACGGCAGAGTGTATCCACAAACAAACATAAATTTAGTTGGTGAATGATGCAACACTTTTTGAATGTTTTATTTTACTGCCACAACCAGTTTCGAGCTACCATGCCCATCTACAGATGACTAATATTTTTCGTTAAATTGGTGTTTTTGTTAACAGTATGTCGTCTGCTCCACACTTCACAAGAATATTTGAGTATTTAGCGCCCCTTTATCGGTTGTTTCATTAAGAAAAATACACTAAAGCGCTTGCATTTTATATATAATGCGAAATAGTCGTGTTAATATACAAATAAAATGCAAGCACTTTAGGTTATTTTTCTTAATGAAAGAACTATATAGTCAAATATTCTTGTGGAGTGTGGAGCAGACGGCATGCTGTTAACTGAAACATCTATGTAAGGAAAGGTATTAGCCATCTCAAGATGGGCATGGTAGCCCGAAACCGGTTATGGCACTAAAATGAAACATTCAGATTATTTCGGTGTGGTTGTGTCATTCACCAACTACCATTAACGGCCGCGGAGTTCGCAACACCCAACATGGATAAAATAGCAAACATAAATTTAATTACAACTACAAAACTTAATTTTTTGGACATGACAATTAACAATTTATGACTATCTCTCGCATATAAGCGGTCAAACATCCAGACCTTTTTGATCATGTGTTTAGGCACAGGTCTACACTGCCTAACAAAAAAACTGTAAGTAGTGAGAGAGGAGTAGAGAACAAAATGAAACTGAACAAGTGGGGAGTTTGTGTGATGTCATTGCAGTGACCATAGTCAACTTTATAAAGAACTTGGCAGTATGAGCCCCATTTGTCAGAGCAACGTTGCAGTTCCTCTGGCCTGAATGCCTACAGTGATTCAGTTTGGATGGGTGTCGTAAAGCTGCTGCATCCTCTCCTGAGGTAAGAAAGCACGCAACTGTTGAAACTGGTCTTTGGGATCCTGGGTGCTGCTGATGGGCCACAGTTGACTTCCGAGCTAGTCCCACACATGTTCCATCAGGCAGAGACCTGGGGATCTTGCTGCCCATGTTCGTTCATCAACATCACACACAGAGCTCGTAGAGGAATGCGCCACATGTGACCCTCATTGTCCTGTTTCATAGTTCCTCCCCAATACTGTTACACTATAGCTAAAGCATGGGGGTGCAGGACGTCCGTGACGTAACGTTGTGCCATCAGAATCCCGCCGAGCACTACCAGCCGTTATCTGAAGTCACACACGATGGCTCTCCAGGAATAACACCGTTGTGCATCTCCCGAACGTTGAGAGAGTCAGACATCTGGTCACCACTACACACACCAATGATGGTCACCTGGAGTAGGGCGAAAAGCAACAGCGGGCTGAAGAAAATGCGACATCATACATCAGCAGACCATGCTTCAGCAGTCATGGCACCTCTCCAATACTCAGGCTTTTCTGTTGTGGGGTTAACAGCAGTCTACACATAGGACAGTAGTTCCCTCGTCAGGCTGCTTCCATTTCCCAAGCAGTCATGCAGGATGACCAGAATGTTGCAGGCAGTCCATTACTTGTTCTCAGGTCGCAGGCAGTTGAGAAGGGGTTGTGATGTGCTTGGTGCACAATACCAAGTGATCATCCCTTGTGGTGGTCCGACCGATGTCGAGCAAAACTTTGGTGGCGAGTATGCCTGTCCTCACATACCCCAAGCAGTCCAGCTTCGACTCACTGTCCCTTGCGGAAGTCCTACGAAGCTGGATACTGCACTAACCAGTCGACTGACCAAATGGGGGCCCACATTTAGGCCCTGTCGAAATTTTCTCCGCTGATGACAACGCTGTCTCACATCAGCTCCGTGTCATTCACAGTGGCTGCTCGACAGCTACCGCTCTTCGTGCCTCTTATGTACTTTACCAGGCCCAGCAACAACACTAAACACGAACAACACTAATGCACTACAGTGGCCATTCTACCTGTTATAGAGAATTAAAACTATAATCATTTGCACATCCGCCGATGGTGTGTATGTGTGCGAGGTTACACCGGTACCGGACAATGTCTTCTGGGTACCTGACCTTTTTTATCACAGCCTAAATAAAGGTACGACGCAAGCACTGTCCTTGGCGTAGCGAGGGAAACCAAAACCGCTGCAGCTGTAGGCTGTCTCCTATTATCACATAACGTTCCGGAGAATTACTCAGTACGGCAGGTGGCGTGTAGTTTCCACGAGGACTCAACAAGCGAGTTAGGAATGACCCTGTAAATAAGTCCGAGTATACCATCGATGCACTCAGCACTTCAGACCAGTGTGTCAATGGCATCTACATACAGAGCTGTGCATACAATCAATCTGACACCTTGCACAGCAGCTTTAGCGCATCGAATATTTCTTCCCCAGAAAAAATTCGTATGAATGGTATGTAGCAAAGGGCTCTCCTGTGTTTTCAGAGACTATGATGTTGGTGTTGAGACAGCAACCAGCCACAAATTTATTTTCAGTTCCTTTATTGAAAAGGTACGGTTACCTGTTTAGAATCATTACGATTCATCTTAAGATGCTTTTCACTCTTTCGTTAAAACGTGCGGTGCGTGTTCTTATAGATTAGTAGTCGTGAAATGTCGGTTTGGAATGTTTGTTTTCATACACTCCTGGAAATTGAAATAAGAACACCGTGAATTCATTGTCCCAGGAAGGGGAAACTTTATTGACACATTCCTGGGGTCAGATACATCACATGATCACACTGACAGAACCACAGGCACATAGACACAGGCAACAGAGCATGCACAATGTCGGCACTAGTACAGTGTATATCCACCTTTCGCAGCAATGCAGGCTGCTATTCTCCCATGGAGACGATCGTAGAGATGCTGGATGTAGCCCTGTGGAACGGCTTGCCATGCCATTTCCACCTGGCGCCTCAGTTGGACCAGCGTTCGTGCTGGACGTGCAGACCGCGTGAGACGACGCTTCATCCAGTCCCAAACATGCTCAATGGGGGACAGATCCGGAGATCTTGCTGGCCAGGGTAGTTGACTTACACCTTCTAGAGCACGTTGGGTGGCACGGGATACATGCGGACGTGCATTGTCCTGTTGGAACAGCAAGTTCCCTTGCCGGTCTAGGAATGGTAGAACGATGGGTTCGATGACGGTTTGGATGTACCGTGCACTATTCAGTGTCCCCTCGACGATCACCAGTGGTGTACGGCCAGTGTAGGAGATCGCTCCCCACACCATGATGCCGGGTGTTGGCCCTGTGTGCCTCGGTCGTATGCAGTCCTGATTGTGGCGCTCACCTGCACGGCGCCAAACACGCATACGACCATCATTGGCACCAAGGCAGAAGCGACTCTCATCGCTGAAGACGACACGTCTCCATTCGTCCCTCCATTCACGCCTGTCGCGACACCACTGGAGGCGGGCTGCACGATGTTGGGGCGTGAGCGGAAGACGGCCTAACGGTGTGCGGGACCGTAGCCCAGCTTCATGGAGACGGTTGCAAATGGTCCTCGCCGATACCCCAGGAGCAACAGTGTCCCTAATTTGCTGGGAAGTGGCGGTGCGGTCCCCTACGGCACTGCGTAGGATCCTACGGTCTTGGCGTGCATCCGTGCGTCGCTGCGGTCCGGTCCCAGGTCGACGGGCACGTGCACCTTCCGCCGACCACCGGCGACAACATCGATGTGCTGTGGAGACCTCACGCCCCACGTGTTGAGCAATTCGGCGGTACGTCCACCCGGCCTCCCGCATGCCCACCATACGCCCTCGCTCAAAGTCCGTCAACTGCACATACGGTTCACGTCCACGCTGTCGCGGCATGCTACCAGTGTTAAAGACTGCGATGGAGCTCCGTATGCCACGGCAAACTGGCTGACACTGACGGCGGCGGTGCACAAATGCTGCGCAGCTAGCGCCATTCGACGGCCAACACCGCGGTTCCTGGTGTGTCCGCTGTGCCGTGCGTGTGATCATTGCTTGTACAGCCCTCTCGCAGTGTCCGGAGCAAGTATGGTGGGTCTGACACACCGGTGTCAATGTGTTCTTTTTTCCATTTCCAGGAGTGTAGTTTTCGTCCAACAGATGTGAATACATTCCCACAGCATTCTTGTCGTTGCACACGTACATTGTTCTCACTGAACACTTTAGATTTGTCAGAGAATAGATTTCTAACGTGCATGGTGCATGTTACAAGACAAAAAGCTCCGCAAACTGACAAAGGCGGTAACTTGTTGGTCCACCTCTGGCCCTTATTCGACTTGGCATTTATTGATGAAGTTGTTGAATGTACTCCTGAAGGATATCGCGCGAAATTCTGTCCAGTTGGTGAGTCAGATTCCTGGACCCTCAGCTGGTTGACAGGCCCTACCCATAATACTTTAGGCTAAGGGAGTGACAGTAGAGGGCAGCAAGATATGCAGCCAGTAATTTGCAGATGAACAATTGTACTAACGGAAGATGAAAATGATCTGATCTATATGGTAAGAAAGCATAAAGAAGAATACAGTAAGATTAGCCTGAAGATGAACATGAAAAATTGTGAATACTTGGCCGTTGGAACGGAAAAGTAAATAATTTGGAGGTGGATGGAAAAGTAGGTGTACGTGTGGAAAAAGCAAAACTTCTTGGGCTATTATTCAATACACAGGGCACAAGCGATGACGAAATCACCAGTGGGATTAACACAAGATGAGCTGTAACATGGGCAATGAGCTCTCTTCTGCGGAACAAAAAGATAGGGAGAACAACGACAAAGAGACTGTATAAGACTGTGGTACAGAGTGTAGTTTTGTACGGTGCAGAAGCATGGGGCGTTGGCAAAAGAAATAAGAATAAAATGCTTGCCACTGAGATGGATTACTTAAGACGAAGCTCAGGCTGTACTAGGATGGGTAGGATAAGGAATGACGTAATGCGACAAAGGACGAAAATGGATAGGGATATCCGTGACAATATCCAACAAAGACAGCTGATGTGGTTTTGTCATGTGAATAGGATAAATGGAGACGGGACACCAAATAGGATACTACGATAGATACCATTCCAGCGGAAGAGAAGGGGTCACCCAAGACGCATCTGGCAAAATGATGTGGAGGCAAGGAATATGAACATTGAGGAAAGCCAAGATAGACGAAAGTGGTGACGGGGGGAGGGGGGGGGAGGGAGGGGGCGGGAGAAGCGGTGACAGCAGTAGATCATTCGGAAGAAGAAGGATTTGTAAGATTCTTCACCACTTGAACATGACCTCTGCGCAGTGACCTATAAGTCACCCAGGGCGTCACGATGAGTATTGTTCTTACTCTGAAAGCCCGTTGTTTGATATTTCACTCCCTGCCGTCGGCAAAAAATTTGCCTCCCAATAGTTGCAGTCAGTTCGGTATCGAGATATCTCCGTGCCGTTTTATTTTCCGCGTATTTGTCGGAGCTGTAAACATGCCTTACAGCAAACCTGAACAGCAGAAATACTCGACAGGGGAAGGGTTTGTTACATTCTTTTATTTTTTTCAGTTCTGTAGTTCGTCTCCCTGTTATTATCCGATCATTGCTTCTGTGTAACGGGCGGAAGCGCTGCAGAAGTTATAATTCTACAGTTCTCTATACTTCCACGTATTTAACTCGAGAGCGAATATAATTAACGAGCATATTTAATAACTTTAAAACAGCAGGGAGGCCAGGAAATTGTCAAAGCAGCAACAAGCACTGTAAAGGTACACGACCGACGCAGTATGATATATATATATATATATATATATATAGACAGAGAGAGAGAGCTAATATCAAATGACCTTTCCACCGGGTATCCCATCCTTTGTGGCGTGGAGTCTGGCTTTATCGCTGCACCAATAATCCGAAACCAGTCGCGCAGGACAGAGAAACAAAATATGTGATCAATGTAGTATACAATAGCTGTCTTTCATACTCATTTCATGCTCATAGTTACTTCCGTTAATCAGAGTCGTTAGACGGTTGTTGTTGTAGTGGTCTTCAGTCCTGAGACTGGTTTGATGCAGCTCTCCATGCTACTCTATCCTGTGCAAGCTTCTTCATCTCCCAGTACCTACTGCAGCCTACATCCTTCTGAATCTGCTTAGTGTATTCATCTCTTGGTCTCCCTCTACAATTTTTACCCTCCACGCTGCCCTCCAATACTAAATTGGTGATCCCTTCATGCCTCAGAACATGTCCTACCAACCGATCCCTTCTTCTAGTTAAGTTGTGCCACAAGCTCCTCTTCTCCCCAATTCTGTTCAGTACCTCCTCATTAGTTATGTGATCTATCCATCTAACCTTCAGCATTCTTCTGTAGCACCACATTTCGAAAGCTTCTATTCTTTTCTTGTCTAAACTATTTATCGTTCACGTTTCACTTCCATACATGGCTACACTCCATACAAATACTTTCAGAAACGACTTCCTGACACTTAAATCTGTACTAGATATTAACAAATTTTTCTTCTTCAGAAACGCTTTCCTTGCCATTGCCAGTCTACATTTTATATCCTCTCTACTTGGCCCATCGGCAGTTATTTTGCTCCCCAAATAGCAAAACTCCTTTACTATTTTAAGTGTCTAATTTCCTAATCTAATTCCCTCAGCATCACCCGACTTAATTCGACTACATTCCATTATCCTCGTTTTGCTTTTGTTGATGTTTATCATATACCCTCCTTTCAAGACACTGTCCATTCCGTTCAACTGCTCTTCCAAGTCCTTTGCTGTCTCTGACAGAATTACAATATCATCGGCGAACCTCAAAGTTTTTATTTCTTCTCAATGGATTTTAATACCTACTCCGAATTTTTCTTTTGTTTCCTTTACTGCTTGCTCAATATACAGATTGAACAACATCGGGGAGAGGCTACAACCCTGTCTCACTCCCTTCCCAACCACTGCTTCCCTTTCATGTCCCTCGACTCTTACAACTGCCATCTGGTTTCTGTACAAATTGTAAATAGCCTTTCGATCCCTGTATTTTACCCCTGCCACCTTCAGAATTTGAAAGAGAGTATTCCAGTCAACATTGTGAAAAGCTTTCTCTAAGTCCACAAATGCTACAAACGTAGGTTTGCCTTTTCTTAATCTGGGTTCTAAAATAAGTCGTAGGGTCAGTATTGCCTCACGGGTTCCCATATTTCTACGAAATCCAAACTGATCTTCCCCGAGGTCGGTTTCTACCAGTTTTTCCATTCGTCTGTAAAGAATTCGCGTTAGTATTTTGCAGCTGTGACTTATTAAACTGATATTTCGGTAATTTTCACATCTGTCAACACCTGCTTTCTTTGGGATTGGAATTATTATGTTTTTCTTGAAGTCTGAGGGTATTTCGCCTGTCTCATACATCTTGCTCACTAGATGGTAGAGTTTTGTCAGGACTGGCTCTCCCAAGGCTGTCAGTAGTTCCAATGGAATGTTGTCTACTCCGGGAGCCTTGTTTCGACTCAGGTCTTTCAGTGCTCTCTCAAAGTCTTTACGCAGTATCATATCTCCCATTTCTTCTTCATCTACATCCTCTTCCATTTCCATAATGTTGTCCTCAAGTACGTCGCCCTTGTATAGACCCTCTACATACTCCTTCCACCTTTCTGCTTTCCCTTCTTTGCTTAGAACTGGGTTTCCATCTGCGCTCTTGATATTTATACAATTGGTTCTCTTTTCTCCAAAGGTCTCTTTAATTTTCCTGTAGGCAGTATCTATCTTACCCCTTGTGAGATAAGCCTCTACAGCCTTACATTTGTCCTCTAGCCATCCCTGCTTAGCCATTTTAGACGGTACTGAGCGTAATGTTAACTTTTTCCTGCCCAGCGGGACTGAAAAGTCAAGTTCACTTTCTAGAGTCATAAAACGGCATGGAGTTGAATTCACGCGCTGGCATCTTGTCGGGGTGCCTGTGTACCTCTACTGTGGCACGGGAACAGCTTTGGCTGCGACATTTCAATATCTGGATCCACAGAGGAAGAAAAAAACACGACGGAATGTCGTACCGCTGTATTGCTCATTTCGTCGTAACAGTTACGGGCCCTGCTCACGTGAAATGACATCATTGCGAGTGTTTCAGTGTGTATAGTCTGGTTTCGTACATGTTAAGTATGCTGTTGTGATCTTCAGTCCGAAGACTGGTTTGATGCAGCTCTCTGTGCTTCCCTAGCCTGTGCGAGCCTCTCCATCTCCGAATAACTACTGCAGCCTACATCCTTCTGAACCTGCTCACTATATTCATTTCTTAACCTTCCTCTACGATTTTTACGCCGCGCACTTCCCTCCAATACTAAACTGGTGACGATGTCTCAGAATGTGTCCTATTAACCGATCCATTCTTTTGGTCAAATTGTGTCACAAATTTCTTTACTTTACAATTCAAGGTTAGTATCTCCTCATAAGTTACGTGATCTAACCATCTAATCTTCATCATTCTTCTGTAGCACCACATTTTGAAAGCTTCTATTCTATTCTAGTCTAAACTGTTTACCGTCGATGTTTCTCTTCCATATATTGCTACACTCCAGACAAATACTTCCAGAAACACTTAAATCTATGTGCGATGTTGACAGATTGATCGTCTTCAGAAACACTTTTCTTGCCATTCTCGATCTGTATTTTATACCCTCTCTATCTCGCCCATCATCAGTTATTTTGCTGCCCAATATTTTGCTGCCGAAATAGCAAAACTCATCTACTACTTTAGGTCTCTCGATCTCAAATCGAATTCCCTCAGCATCGCCTTATTCGACTACACTCCATTATTCTTGTTTTGCTTTTGTTGATGTTCATTTTATGTTCTCCTTTCAAGACGCTGGCCATTCCATTCAAATGCTCTTCCAAGTTCTTTGGTGCGTCTGACAAAATTTCAATGTCATCGTCAAACCTCAATTTTTTAATTTCTTTTCGCTGAACTGTAATTCCTACTTAATCCCTACTCCAAATTTTTCTTTGGTTTCCTGCACTGTTTGTTCAAAGTAGAGATTGGATAACGTCTGGGATAGGCTACAACCCTGTCTCATTCCCTTCTCAACAACTGATTCCTTTCATTCTCCTTATTACTGTCTTCTTATTTCTGTAGGAGTTGTAAATAGCCTTTCGCTCCCTCTATTTTCCACCTGATAACTTCAAAATTTCGAAGAGAGTATTCCATGTTAAGTATTTATACAGTTAATAGAAACTGATATTACTAATGCAATAAGTAAATAACGCAATCAGATACGATAAATATGAACGGCGCCTGCTGTTCCAGCCACCTTTCCATTTAGTAGGACAACGTCTAATTTTAGGCGTGTGCCAGTAATTTTTGCTTCGTAATGATCAATATCGATATATCCTCGTTTTTATGTGTGTCCTTATGCGATAGAGGAAGAGAGCGTAACCAAATGGGGGAAGAATTTCAGGGCAGCGAGGGTAGTGGGTATGTAACCGCTGAGCAGTTCAGAGAGAGGAGATAACAAGTGTTCGGCAGGTGCTGTGATGTGAGCGGGGCGTTGGTGGTAAACACGAAGTGGCCAGTACTGTGTATGCGTAGCGGCGTATCAGGTGTGTATTGCTGTCAGCTGCTGGGTGCCGGGTGTGTTGGTCTGCTAGAAGCAGCAACATTGTAACGGCCTGGTAAATCTGTTGCCACTAAACAAATCAATGAGCTACTGATGGTTTGGGAGCTGGTGTTCTGAGGGGCCATTTCCGAATCTTCAGAAGCATTTCTGATTAACGGAATACTTATTCAGGTACGATATTGCAGTGCCTGTGTTATTCCGAGTTACGATGCAATCTTCCTTCCAACTTAGATACATGAAACTTCCAGGCAGATCAAAACTGTGTGCCGGACCGAGACTCGAACTCGGGACCTTTGCCTTTCGCAGGCAAGTGCCCCACCGACTGAGCTACCCAAGCACGACTCACGCCCCGTCCTCACAGCTTTACTTCTGCCAGTACCTCGTCTCCTACCTCCCAAACTTTACAGAAGCTCTCCTGCGAACCTTGCAGAACTAGCACTCCTGTGAGAAAGGATATTGCGGAGACATGACTTAGCCACAGCCTGGGGGAAAGGCAAAGGTCCCGAGTTCGAATCTCGGCCCGGCACACAGTTTTAATCTGCCAGGAAGTTTCATATCAGCGCACACTCCGCTGCAGAGTGAAAATCTCATTCTAGAAACTTAGATACATGTCCGAAAAAACAGGCACTGCGGCGATACACCCGTTACGAAATACATGAAATTCATTCCGAGTTCCGAATATGGACCGCCATTATCTGTATAATGGAATGACGACAGCGAAAATTTGTGCCGGACTCGGACTCGAAGCTGGACCTTCCGCTTTTCGTGACTGGTCTGCTTAGCATTAGGCTATCCGAGCACGAATCACAGCCAGACCCAGACTGCCATATGTCGTCAACCAGGCGCCTACAACCAGTATTCGTGCGTCCATTATGTATATTCTTGTACAGGCGAGACATTTTACTTGATTGTCGCTTTGAAACGTCCCCTTTAAACAATTTATACAGGACTGTGCTTAACCTGACACACAATACTTTGTTAGCGCAACGCAATCTGACTTTCAAAATTCCCTACAAAATAATGGCCCTGACTAACATTAAACTATACCTTTCACAAATCACTAAATCACTTACCTCACAATAATCTTCGCTGCTCAAGCTACTGCAATACAGCAAGCGCCACTACTGCCAGCTAAATAAAAGATTCAAACTACTAAAGGCACTAACTACTGATAGGGATAGTTAGCAAATGAAAGATATTAATAGAGAACAAACAATGTATTTACCTTAATATCATCACAAGTCATAATATATATATCAGTTCATGACAAATTGCAAAACTCCGCCATCTCTCTCCCCACATCCACCACTGCTGGCGGCTCACCTCCAACTGCGCAACGCTACGCGCTGTTCACAGCCAGCTGCCTAACACTACAATGGCGAGTATTACAACAATGCAAAGCAGCCACAGACTGCACACAGCACAGCCAGTGATTTTCATATTGAGCGCTACGTAACGGTGCCAATAAGAAAACATAAACAGCCTACTTACATAGAGAAAACATAAACAGCCTACTTACATAGAGAAAACATAAACAGCCTACTTACATAGAGAAAACATAAACAGCCTACTTACATAGCCCCCATGCTCCCCACAAAAATTTTTACAAATGGTGTTGGGCACTGGCCAATACAGATTTGACAAAAATTTTTCACAATTACAGTAACAAAGATATAAAATGCACACACTTATTGATACAACGTTGGTCAAAAGCTCAAATTTTCTCACAGTCCCTAAAGACAGTCCTAATCGTACATAACAGGAGAATAGCAGTGTTTGTCTCAAAGTCTGAGCAGTAAAAGAAAATGCACACGGAAGTAGTGGATTTCCATGCAGTCTTAAAGAAGTAGTGTTGTCCTTCCAATGGAAAGACAGTGCTGACTCTCGACATGCTGACAGGTAATGGGCCACAACAGAGCAAACCCACAGCAGAGTCATTCGAAGTTTGGAAGAATATTGGTAGGTAGGTCATCACAGAGCAGACCCACTGGAGTCCTGGTAGAGATTGTGGTATTGGTGGGCCACCAGAGGTGCAGACCCACTGTAGTCCTTGTAGAGATTACGGTATTGGTGGGCCACCAGAGGTGCAGACCCACTGCAGTCCTTGTAGAGATATTGGTATTGATGGATCATCAAAGATGTAGACCCACTGTAGTCCTTGAAGAGATGGCCAGCAGCCATCTGATTGTGCAGGTGCACATTCACCATCGAAGAGTCTTGCGGAGAATATAGCAAGTCCATAAACCACCACTTGTGCACTCACAACGTTTTTGGAATTGTCCTTAGAACGAGCAATGCTGTTATCCAGTCCCTTGCTGAATTAGTAACACACGTGCAGACACTAACAGTCCCTACTTCTCACATATTGTCCATATACTATGACCAACAGAAACATGTGCAGTGAAATGTAACTAACAAGTTAATAATGTCATGAACTGGTGACAATTACAATTTTATAACATAAGAATACAATTACAAAGGTACAAAATACATCATTAAAAACATAATAATACAGATAACCTTTGTAGTACAGGCTTTACAAAAGAATAGAAATAAACATATACATCAGTGTTACAAAAATAGTGACATAAGTACATACATAAAATAATGAGAATAGTTTTCGAAACATTAATTTCACACATGAACATTGAAACAGAACAGAATTGTAAACAACTTTACAAAGAAAATAACATATTATTAATGCAACTTATATTTGAGGATAACAGTATTCCTCCTCATAGTGAATGTAGCTTAATATTAAAAGAAAAAAAATTCTATGAAACTACACAGAGACAAGAAGAAAACAAATACACAAGGGTACACAAACACATAGTGGGATAACACCAATAGGAAAGGACAGGGTTCGTTTTCAGTGTAACATGTGGTACTGCAGTCCAACCCAAAACTTCATATATCTTTCCTCTTATTTCATCCTTTGTTTCCACCCAAAAAATTCTATCTAAGCATGCTTTCTGTATTTATATGTTCATACATTTCTTACCTCATTTTTATTTTCCATTATCTTACCTCATCATTTATTTCCAAGAAAATCCTACCTAAAATACCTTTTTTTTTTTTTTTTTTTTTTTTTTTTTTTTTTTTTTTTTTTTTTTTTTTTTTTTTGGCCAAACCATTTTCTTATAGCGTCTAAATGTATTTCTTCCAATTCATCATAGTTAGTTTCTTATATAGTCTACCCCTCTTAAGCTAACTTAAATCTACTGAGCTCAGATGCTAAACTAAGGGACGAGGCAATGCAGCAGCACAAAACAATTAATACAAACAGCAATGAAAAGAATGCAAAATGGCAAAGCCAGCAGCAGTAAATCTAATTTACAGATAAAATGCAAAATTACAACTAATATGAGCCAATGTGCAGCAACATGAAAAATCAATGAGTAGTAAAATTGGCTTAGCAGAGTAATGTAATGTGAAATTTAGTAGCACTATGCCTGGCAAACAGCAACAGCAAATGCAATAACTTATATCTAAACATGACATAGCTCAAGCAGAAAAAATATTACAGTAAAAACAACAATGCAGATAAGGGAAATGTATAATCACATCTTAATGTCTAAGTAATTAAAGTGGTGCACCACAACAACTGATTGTAAAAAGAAATATTACCATGTACTTGAAAAGAAAATTATGTGTTACTGTTACTAGTTCCTTCTTATTGTTCTTTCCTTTCCAAGTGCTCCTTTTTTAAAGAATGTGGATCATAAAATAATTATTTAATAGATCTGTTGACAGAAAGTGTTCCCATTAGCAAATGCATTTTATTTTATAAAAGCCATGCTGCAACACAGCTGGAAACCAGATATCAAATGAAATAAGCAACTATGAAAAGCAAAGCATAAAAATATCATTCAGTAGTCATGTGACATTTCATAAGTTAGTAGCTCTCAACTCTCGTAGAAAGACGCTTGTCGTAATCAGGTGTGCAGATGTACGAATATTTCCCATCAATTCATAAGCATTTCAGTAATTAGCACAAAGTGCGAGTAATCATATGTTTTCAGGTAATGAGCGTGTAATATTTGCGATGCTTTCTACAAAGGAATGTCAATAGCAAGGTTAATGGAAGTAATGAGGGTGTCGCATTTGCAATATTTTCTCTAAAGGAATGCCAATGGCGAGGATAAAGGCCTGCCTTTTTTTCTTTTTTTTTCTACCTGTGCTTCCGGAAAGGCACACCCTAATGGCTTGTTCTCCAGGTGTTTGACACAGCTGCGTGCCCACGACGCATTACGTGCAGGTGGTCGCTTAACTTTCGTACGGAAATATTTACGACAGCACTACCGTGGTAGTCTCATATAAAAATATTTCACAGGTCAAGAATTAGCGTTGCAAATCTGTAGAAACAAAACCCTATAAATATAACAGTGTCCAAAAAAAATTTTCGTCTGCATTGTAATACATTCACGAATATACACACACATTTCATAACTCTTAAAGTACGTTTCTTGGTTTCCAACATCCTTTTCATAAATCAGAGTCCCTAAACACTACTCATTATTCCTTACCTTATTACACATATACGTGTCCATCGACACTCGTCGATATTTCGTCATTATAAATATAAAGCATAATCAAATAACTCATATAGCCTCAGCCTATTAATCATAAACATACCTCAGCAGCATAATACACATCGTCGTCGTAAAAATAACATCATAACACCTCAGTCAAATCTCAAAATCGTCGTAGCTTCCTCCAATAATTAAAAAAATTCTCTGCTCATGTCAAAAGTGTCATCTGCCTCAAACGTACTTTAAAATCATGCTCCCTTACCAAATACATCATTCAAAGCTCTCATAGTATCACAATGATTCCGAAAAAATATGAAGAGTTCACACAGTACAGACAAAATACAATTTCATAAGTGTGAAGTAATCCAACTCTGTAATTGCGTAAACATCTGTCACTGACGTAGTAAAAAGAATGTTTGTTTCTCTGTCAAATAATCAGATAGCTGTGTAATTCTGTGTTAGAGAAATATGGTACCGAAGTGTAAAGTTGTATAAGCAAATACCATATTAGCTAGGGCTCCTTGTGCTTGCCAAACACATGGTACACAAAGTAAGTGTGTACCCCCCTGAGGATTTATGTAATTATACCCTCAGGTGTTACAAATTACAGCAATGGAATGAAATGTATCACGGAAAACTTTCTTTGTAATAAAAAAATCTTTGAAAATAAGTGTGTTAAGTATAAGATTAATCACTCAAATGCGTGTCCTGTAGCGCTAAACTGTGCATCTTGTCGCAACATAATCTCTGTGGAAGTGTCGTAGTTATCGTCCTCCGAAAGCTAAGTTCTGCAAAAGTCAATGTACTTACCACATGATAAACAAAAGTGAAATGCTTTGCGTATAGATGTCGTAGTTATTATGCTTATTGGCGTGATGAAGAAAGTACTGTACAGTAACGTAATGTTGTGCCACGAAAAAGGCTGTCTCATTGCTGCTATACCAGAAAAGTTACTACTAAAACATGTTTTACTTTCCAGAATAATACAGAAAAACTGTGCAGATAGAAAACAGATACACCGCAAAAGCCACAATGTAAATTATGTCACACATTAGTAGTGTCGTAATGTAAACGTGTAGCTGTCAAAGAAACCAAATACTAAGTCATCTTTAATCTCACAGAAAGTACTTTGAATCCGAATGTATTTTCAAATAAACCAAAATGTTGCATTAAAATCTCATTAGCAGTACCAGTATAATGTTATTTTTCTCGGAGCCAGCCGGCGCACGTGGGTGCCTGCGGCGCGAGTCATTGTCTGTCTCTTTGTTGCCGCGCGTCGTTACTGGGATTAGGAGGCCTAACTTCCACAAATTCGCCTTGCCGAGAGGGCCCAGCTCTGTTTAAAGCTCGCCAGTTCTGATGGAATTCAGGTCTGTCGTTTTGTCGGTAGTTTACATAGTTTCTTGTTTGTCGGTCATGTGGTGGAGAATTTCTCCCTGAGTCGTAACTGCACGCTGAACTGTTGCGTCTGAAGTTATTCTGTCTCCCTTGATAATGATAGTTCTGGTTGCCAAATTGTCTGTTTCTATGGCTGTCTCTGTGATAGTCATTACTACGGAAATGCGATCTTTCTCTGTAACTATTATTACTCTGCCAACGGTTGTCATACGGGTGGTGTCTGTTTTGGTCACGATTTGTGTTGTGAGAATAGCCTTGTCGTGTCAAGTTATTACTTCTTTCATCGCGGAATTGCGACGGATGTGACCTGTAATTGTTGTGTTCCTGCTTTCGCGTTCCGCGATTGTCAGTGTCAATTTCTAATTCTTGTAAAAGTCCCTGAAATGCTTCAATGTCGTCTTTGCAACGTCCTGCCAAAATAATATGTCGTAAATGTTCAGGCAGTTTGATTAAGCAAATGCGGATGAGTTCTGAGGGGCTGTATGGGTTTGACAGGTACTGATTCTTGTGCAACATGTCTTCAAAATATTTCACAAGACTGGAGAATTCAGATTGTTCGAAATGTTTCATCATTATGATGCCATGTTTTACGCGGTCTTGTGTGGCTTGAGACCAATATGCTGAGAGGAAGGCATGGTAAAATTCTCCTTCACTGTGGCAATCGTGAATTACCGATCGCATTCTTACAGCTGGTTCATTCTCCAAGTAGCCACACATAAATTCTAATCTGTGCTCCAATGACCAGTTGGGAGGAAAACAATGAGAGAATTGATGGAGCCATGCTTGTGGATGAATGTCGTTGCCAGAATTCTTAAATGTTTTGAATTTACGTGTAGTAATGAACAGCTTATAGTCAAAATCATCATGTCGTCGAGTCGCATATCGGTCATTGTTAGGCCGTGTCGGCCGTTCCATCTCAAAATTCGGTGCACATTGCCAGTTTCTTTCATAACTTCCGAAATGCCCTGTGTTATTATTTTGTGGCTGTTCCGTATTTCTGTATCCCTCTTCCCGTGTTGTAGCGCGAGTGTCATCTGAAATACGTAATTCTTGTATTAACTGTGTCAGCTGATCTTGTACTTCCCGGATTTCTCTTTGGTGTTGCGTATTAATCTGATTCTGATTTTGTTTGAATTTCCTAATTTGTTCGCACTCTTCAGTGTCAGTGAAGGCTACAGGTCTTGTGTCATTCAGATCATCATCTACCTTTGTAGATAAGTTAGTGACCTGATCCGAAAGTTCGGCTACTTTCTCCGATAGTGAACACATTTCCTCAGTGTGTTTTTCTGAACCAAGTTTCAGAATGTCCATTTGTGTTGAAATCGAATCTACTGTGTCCTTTAAGTTTTCCTGAGTTATTGCAAGTTGCGTAACCGAATCGGTAGATGCAACTGAGTCAATTTTAGCTTGCAAGGTGTTGTGATTTTCATGAAAAATAGTTTGCAGTTCTTTTATGGCTGCTTCATGATTCTGTAATGCATTTTCATGCCGCGAAAAAATAGGTTGGAAATGCTCACAAATTTGTGATTTTACGTCATTACAGACTTTTTGACATTTCGATTCAATGTTATGTAACTCACTAGTTAAATCTTCACGTGTTTGTTCAAGTGTGGTGTCTAACTTTTGAAGATTTTGTTCCATTGTGTCTAACTTTTTGAGATTTTGTTCCACTGTGTCTAACTGTTGCTGTGTTTGTCTCTGGTGTTGTTCCATTGTGTCTAACTTTTCAAGCTTTTGCTGTGTTTGTCTCTGATTTTGTTCAAGTGTTGTGTCTAACTTTTGTAGCTTTTGTCCCATTTGTTGCATTAACTGTAATAACAATGCACTGGTGTCTGAAACATGTTCCTCAGTGCTTTTCGGCAGTGAATTTGCACCGGCAACATTGACATTTTGACATGCAGAAAATGTGTCTTGACTTATTTGAGAAAACGGCGAGAACCCAAAACCTGAGTCTACAGTATTCGCAAAATTGTGTCCTGTCATTCCCGATTCCTGAGGCAAGCTGTTGCCGACCGATCGATCGATAATGCGTCCCTCTTCACTAATTGTTTCACTGTCCACGCCATTGTTTGCCGCCTGCTCCATTTCCCTATGCACAATTATCAAATTACTACTTTGAACATCAGTTAATTCATTACTCGGTGGCGCTAACACACTGCTTTCGTCTTCACTGTCATTTCTCAGTTTACTTTGGAGCCTAGTATTACGTTTTTCACACGCCATTATTGTCACAGTATTTCACACGACAACACAGAAAAACACAATTTGAAGAGCAAAATAAAATAACGTAACAATGGAAATAATGTCTAGTTAATTGCAGCTGCGAAATACTTGGTGCAAATCTACATGCATGCCACAACTGTTTTACTATACAACAATGAAAGACTGCAACTACAAAGGAAATTCTCTCTACAATTACGCGCTAGCAATAAACAAAAGCTACACTAAATACACAAACTAGAAAGAAAAAATCAGAAGATTCCAGTGAGGTATCCTAGGCTAAGGGTCGACATATGAAACGTCCCCTTTAAACAATTTATACAGGACTGTGCTTAACCTGACACACAATACTTTGTTAGCGCAACGCAATCTGACTTTCAAAATTCCCTACAAAATAATGGCCCTGACTAACATTAAACTATACCTTTCACAAATCACTAAATCACTTACCTCACAATAATCTTCGCTGCTCAAGCTACTGCAATACAGCAAGCGCCACTACTGCCAGCTAAATAAAAGATTCAAACTACTAAAGGCACTAACTACTGATAGGGATAGTTAGCAAATGAAAGATATTAATAGAGAACAAACAATGTATTTACCTTAATATCATCACAAGTCATAATATATATATCAGTTCATGACAAATTGCAAAACTCCGCCATCTCTCTCCCCACATCCACCACTGCTGGCGGCTCACCTCCAACTGCGCAACGCTACGCGCTGTTCACAGCCAGCTGCCTAACACTACAATGGCGAGTATTACAACAATGCAAAGCAGCCACAGACTGCACACAGCACAGCCAGTGATTTTCATATTGAGCGCTACGTAACGGTGCCAATAAGAAAACATAAACAGCCTACTTACATAGAGAAAACATAAACAGCCTACTTACATAGAGAAAACATAAACAGCCTACTTACATAGAGAAAACATAAACAGCCTACTTACAGCTTGCCCAGTGTCGGCGGATAAAGACGATATTGCGGTGCCTGTGTTATTCCGAATTATGATTCAATGTTCCTTTGGATATGCATGCATTGCATCATACTTCGTAATAAGAAGCCAATATGAAAGCAAGGTGCGCATGGCTGCTCGCGAGTGGACGTGCCATGGGTCATAAAAAGCGGCTGAGGAAACGGCCCTAGCAGATTTCGAAGAAGGTCCGCCCGCACACGTGGAAGACACTGCGCAAGGGGGTCAGACTGCAGAGTGCCATCTCGGCGCCGGACACACCAAAATCACAATACAGATTGTATCTGCAGGCGGTGCGAGGACAACAGATACTGCTTTTAGCGAGCTCTGTGAGGTGGGGGGCTGCTTACCGTTTTGGCACAGTCCCAGAAAATCAGCTATTGTGGACAGAACTGCATGAGTGGAGTGGGAGCAAGAAAGTTCAGGTTCCTGTGAAAACCGTGAGATGCTGACACCATGCTCAGGTCCCACAAGTCAGAATGTTTAAAAAAAATACGAAAGCAGCTACCATTGGTTAAACTTGATAATTCAGAAGCGCGCGCAAGAGAGACAGCTGTGTTTGCGGAGGTCCACTCCTATTGGCCAGCACTCAGGCGTAGACAGAGAAAGGGAGAGACTAGGGCAGCATTATGTTGTGCCAAATACAACGACTTTTGCAACTGCTTAACCACCTGAAGTAAGAATAAGGCACGGAGACCAGTGACTTTTAAGACAACTTCTTACTGTTTGAAACTCAAAGTATTATTCATTCAGCCAATCACAGTTACGTGATGCCAGAAAAATAGAGTGATCGTCTTCGGAAGCATACTGCGGCAAGTTACTTTGGAACTCAGCAACTTGATAGATAGGCGCCTTCCGGGACTCTTCTGATTTAGGCGTCTTGATGAGCAGACTTTACTTCGGAGAAAAATGTTTCAAATGGCTCTGAGCACTATGGGACTTAACATTTGTGCTCATCAGTCCCCTAGAACTTAGAACTACTTAAACCTAACTAACCTAAGGACATCACACACATCCATGCCCGAGGCAGGATTCGAACCTGCGACCGTAGCAGTCGCGCGGTTCCGGACTGAGCGCCTGAACCGCTAGACCACCGCGGCCGGCTTTACTTCGGAGACGAGACACTGAATTGAATTTAGACACAGATGGAATGTAAGTTGTCGGTACGAGGCCAATGACTTATTTTGCAGCCATTTCAACAGCTACTTGCAGATCATGAGTGTGGTGTGACCCAGCTGCAACAGCAAGGCGAAATGCAGTGAAAATAGAGTCATTTTTAAAGACATTCAGTAATTTCAATCTTCACTTGAAAAGTTGTTTGCTGTGAAATATTCAACATGCTTCCCACTCTGGCTATAGATACAAACGCATATCCTTCTGTGGACTTTTCTGTCCTTTTCTACTAACCTTCAGCAGTCACTGTACGACTTCAATGAATCTAAATATGTATCCCGATTAGCGTTCATTTGAATCACATTCCACATCAGTTGTCCACGTTTCCCCAAACATTATGTTGTTACCATTAATGATTCTTAATCAATTTCTTTTGAATTTACATCTAATAAACTGAGCTAATTGCAATACTTGTTTAATTTCGTAGTAAAACAAACTCCTTTGTCATTGTTTTGCTGGGTAGCGATTCATGCATGTCAGATTTACAGGGCCACGCTAATATATCCAATTAAACGTTAGATTCAAAAGTACCGCTTAGTGTATGTACGCCTGCATGCAGAACTACTTTATTTCAGTGAGCACATATTTGCAACGCCTGTTCACAACGCTGATTCGTACATGGACCAGTAATATCCCAGAACACCATAGGAATCTGGAGAAGAGATAAAGACACATTGATTCATGCGTTCACATTATCAAAAATACATTTAATTCACATTCTCGAAATCATAAAACACGGAACGCATAAAACGGTTGTCAGAATGAACAATATCAACTATGTAAGTGTAGTGTCCTAAAATGTACTGTTACATCAAACCATAACCAGCCAGTTCATTAAAGCATGATTATGACTAATACTTCGAGCCATTGCATTTACAATCAAGTCTTTAGATAATCATTTTAAACATGAAAACAGTAACGACTCATGCATCTTTTCTGTTATCCAGGACAGGAAGAGATTTCAGCCAGAGACAAAATTATTCACACGGAACTACAAAGTTAATTTCCACTGCAATCACAATATTCTGAAATTAAGCCGTATCAAGTTCAAGGTACTGAAAGGCATGCAATCACGGCAAGATGTCGAAAAAGGTGTAACTGTCACGGTAAGTCTAAGTGAATTATGAACCAGTACAATGGAACCGAAGATAGTATTGAGAAATGACTATTAAGTGGTTATGTATTCTCTCTATATATATTCTTTATTTTACTTCGAAAACAATGAACATAAATAGA
Organism: Schistocerca americana; assembly: GCF_021461395.2. Classification (NCBI taxonomy): domain Eukaryota; kingdom Metazoa; phylum Arthropoda; class Insecta; order Orthoptera; family Acrididae; genus Schistocerca; species Schistocerca americana. The sequence continues at coordinate 633,502,104 of NC_060125.1, forward strand.
TAATTACTTCGCCAACCATTATCTAAATAGTGTAGAAGTTTTTCCTCGCGATTAATACGGTGCCAGTGATATGCTGCTCCTTGAAATATATTTCTATCTGCTATGTGGTTTCGGTATGATATCTGGATCTGCGGGGGAGATTTCGTAAAATTAAACATTACTGAGCGAATCAGCTTCAGTATTTGCCTGTTGGAACAAAGAAATTCAGCTTCGTTGTTAATAGTAGTTCGGATACAATGCCACAACCTTTCAAACAAAGTTGGGAACATCGTACTCATTTTGTCAACACTCTTTATCTTAATTAATAACGACAGAGGGAAGAGAAAGGTGAGAAGTAAAGTTCCTTTTGTGTGAAATCATTAGAACGAGATTAAAGCTCAACATTCAGTTTTACTACGTGAACGACGTTAAAACTAGGAATTGCAGTTTAATTAAAGAAAAAGGGAAACTATTACTGAAGGAACAATAAATAAAAATTTAATTTAAACGTAAAACAATTAACATCGAACAAAATTGATAAGACTCATTCGATGCTGCTTTTTTTTTAATATTTAATCAACCATTTACTGTAAAAGGCTAAATGATATGAAAGTAAAATTTATCTAATCCTAATGCTGAAAAGAAGAAAGGAAATAAATGAAGCTTAAAATTAGTCAGTGAATCGTCACGGAAGAGCTACTTGACCAAAAAATATGATATAGTGAAAATTTCACTTTACTCACTGGCATTAGGCGTTGTTGTCTAACAATTGTCTCATTCAAGAGTTTGAATTATATAGCACTTCAATTCCGTATTAATGGAAAGTTCCAAAACGCTCCACTACTTCGAATACCCCAACGATTCATTTTATATATATATATATATATGGCAGTAGAAAAAGCTCAACAAGCTCTTATGGACAGATAATACCCAATTTTTTTATTCTGGGTACCGCGAATATGGCGTCCTGGAGTCATTTCCACCGCATTTACGTTTTGGTAGAAATATGATATAACTGAAAAATAGTAATATCCTTCTAATTTATTAGATTTCGCTGTTTCCGATTTATTTAAACAGCCGGTATTAAATCAGCGACTTTGTAATGTTACTGAATGTTGTAAATTTTGCATTTAATTATATGATAATAAAACTGTGTCGTTTTGGTCATACTAAAAATGTCAACAAACCGATGAGGCCGACAGATATTAAAAAGTAATTGCTGGCATGCGACGTTCGTAAAACGGACTTCGCAAAGTTTCTGAGTGGTCAGTTTACATACCGAACAGTCCCTGTCTCACCACAACATTCAGCAGACATCTTGATGCTGCTGTTGTGTCGTAGGAAATGCTGCCGGCACCGGTAGTTTCGTCAATAAGTGAGTCTTCACTCGTTTACTCGTCTTAGGTCCGTATAGGGATTTTTTTAAATATAAAGGGTTACAGTTTGCTTAAATATTCTCATGCCAAGCAATATATATCAAATAATATTTAAATAGGGTAATCTGAAATAGAATAACTTTATAGTTACACGAACAGATAGTAGATGGCGCCGCAAACTTGTCAGATTTCGCACATGCTCAGTATGCAACGTCAAAAAAGGAAAAAACGCCTGAAGTTTTCGTATTAGGACATGTTGCCTCAGGAAGGATCATTGAGTCCCTGTAACTGAAATGCAAAGGAAGTCATCTGATTGGGCTGCCAGTGATTTCTGAGGACTGGTCCCTACTGACCACTATGGATTTCAGAGATTTCTGTTATATCTTAAACGATTATACAGAGCGATGGGTTTAGATTTTCACTTCGCTTCATAAGAGCACCGCTTACAGCACATCTGATGAAATAAAACACCTATAATTCTCTACGTATCCAACGCTCTTAATAGTCAAGGATCTATAGCAAGAACACAGTCGGTATCAGGCTCGACTGTTTCTGAGTGAAACCTCTTTGGTATACTAACTAGAATTTACGCCTATAAAATTTTGGTTGCAGTGAAACATAACAAACACTTTCGGTTACAACATAATATTGCTGCAGATTCCTTATTTGTTTTCTTGCTAACCACTTCAAATGCATTTATTCAACCAATTCTCAACACGGTAAACTTTTGCTTTTCGTTTCCGTTTTAGAAATTATCCCTGATATTGACAATATTTATCGACAATCAATACCAGCTTTTGCTCACAGTGAGATAATAGTTCTTTTAGGATACAACTGCCCTGGATTAATTCTGTATATACCTGATGTGAAAGAATTGGAACACTTGATTTCAGACATATTTAGAAACAGTTTATTGAAGTAACTAACATGTTTCTAAATTAATATGAGGTCAAAATACCTTGATTGTGACCCTGGTTTCCCACAAAAGATGAGATTTTGATTAATATGGATTAATGAAAACATATATTATTTCTCATACACCTTCGCTACTTAAAATATAATTCCAGATTCGTACTCCATACATCACATAGGAACTACTATAATTTGAAATGAATGTCCATAACATTCTATTCAAGTTTTATTTTGTTAATATAAATTAGGTTCACTCAATAATATATGAAAATCATTGCCATACTAAAGGATTTTTTTTATTATCAATCTCTGCATTCTGCAGAAAATTGACCTTCGGCTTAATTCAACATCTTAAATATTTTAAAATAATTTAAGTTGTATCATCATTATTATGTACACTGAACTCACTCGACCCTCGAATAAAAACGTTAAGGTTATGACTTAAATTATTTTATAATGTATATGATCTTGAATTAGGCCGAAGGCCGATTTTCTGCATAATGCAGATTTTATATATGTTACCGGCCAAACCCGATTTTAGGATGAACTAGTTTCAGCAAAGTCAAACTCGTTCATCCTGTTTCTGATAGGATAAAACAGTTTAGCCTAGGTCGAAACGGTTTATCTTAGTTAGAATTTACATGCTTTATGATAAACTGGTACATCCTAGTCTGACCTAATTTCACCTAGTTTGTATCCTCTATAAGCTTTTCGAAGTAAACTGAATAAAGGAATAGAAATAAAATAGACAATATGATTCATTAAAGTTATTTATTAACTAATCAGTAATTTCACATCCATCACTAGATCGGCTTACATGTATCCATCCACAGAAATCACCTTATCTGCAATTTGCTTACTTTACTTGGGCGGCACTTAAAATTGCAGAGTACTTTGTTTTTCTTGCAATTGCTTTTGTTTGTTGTATAGTTTTCCATGCAATTGCATTTCACGAAGCCTTGTCCTGATCAAACAGAATGTTTTTTGGCTGCAGTCCTTAAATATATTTTAATAAACTGGTAAATATCTCCCGCATCTAAAAACTTCTGAATGCAGATGTCGAAATCAGTTTTAAAAAAATAAAAAAGAAACTAAGACATATTTTTTAATATTTTATTACAAAAAATTATGTAAAATTTTAATAAAATTATACCTGTAATAATGTTTTTGAAGTACGCCATGTTTGGTGTCAACTTTGTAGAGGTGCGAGGTGCCGGGGCTAGCAGTGTATTTAACACTAAATTCTTCTAGAATCTACATATGTAAATGATGCTCTAAGCCCCCCCTATTCTAACTCCGACTTTTGCTGTTGCACAAGGATTAAAAAAAATACGCGAACTGACTCTAATCAACCCTGCCAGTGGAGTAGAAGAGAGTTTGGCACCTGCAATAATTTAATTTGATAAATAAATTAAATAAACGAAGATTTCATTAACATAGTGAGGAATGATAGAGTTGCTCTACCGATTAACAGAATGAAAGTTCTGTCCAAAATAACAATATGATTCATTAAGGCTAAACACAAAATAGTAAACAAAAACACATGAAACATTTACAATACACCAAATCGGCTCAAATGGGATACTCAAACAAACGCTGTGAATGTGAAGATGTCCCTAAACTAGATTGTGAGGATTGTGACAAAGTGGTAAGTGGAGCCAATTCCTTGCAACTCAAATCTTAAGAGAAAACACATAGCCAACCCAACATTAATTGCTGCTACCCAACACAGAACAAAGTTAGAAAAAGACGAACAGGCGCGGTCTGCTGAGCTCTGATTATCACCTAGGAAAATCCCTGTCTGCCGGTGCTGCGGACATACATTACCAAACTGTCTTCTTAACTGCCAGAACACGATCTGGCGTACCGGAGCCGATGGCTGGTTGCTTCGACGTCCTCGACCGAAAGACGAGAGCCGACTGCCTAGAGCACCCGTACAGGCCGAACACACAACATTCCCGCCCCCACGACAGTGGCCGTGGTTAAACGTTCCAATCAGCAACTCGAAAACTGGCGGAAAATTCCACTCCCTTGCTGGAGCACTACCATTCCACCAATGGAGATTCTTGGCGCCAATTTCTGCACTGATTTTGCTACGTCACGGAGCTATGCCCTGAGCAAGCCAATCACAGTTACTATTTTGCAGAAAGCGCGGGAATTTTCCCGCCACAACAGCCTGGGTACACAAGTCATTCCCACGCCTCGCTGGTAGCCCGCCAGAAAGTGTTTTCGCTAAGTTTCTGCGAAGTAACGGAACCTCTAGCCCAGCCGCTACTTCAGGCCCCTCCGGGCGTGTCTTTTGACAATGTCGGCGTCTGGACAGCACTCACTCGACTCCCTCACACTCGTCGGCTTAACCCTCTCGAGATCCGCAGAGCCCGCCTGTCACCGGACCACCTGGGTGACGAGAGACGCTGCGTGGGAAGTCCGCGTGTGAAGGAATAGCAACTTTTCACCGCATGCAATTAGAGACGAAAATCGTATGATAGAAATATGAGAGGGGGCTCATGCCACCTCTCAGAGGCCCTCGTCAGTCTATTGAAGTATTACTCCAGTTATGCTTCGAAGGTTACGTCTGCTTTATCTGCATCTGGACTAGGTATGGTTACGATGTCTCCAGTGTCGGCTGCTGGATGGGATTTGTCAGAGGAAGCTTTCATTCTTTTAGCTTATTTTTTTAAATTTTGTGTCACAGTTTTTATAGCATTTTGAATGTCGTTTGTGTCAATTTTCACAATGTTATAATCATCGCTGTCATCGTACTGTTAAATATTGCTGACATCTTCGATTGCCTTCTTCAGGTCATCTTCATCCTGAATATCATTTATGATTTCTTGAGGCAACGAGGAAGCGGAAAGACCTGCTCTAGGTTCGATTCCGAATAATGCTTTCTAAGGTGATTGTTTTACGCCAGAGTGGTAAGCTCGATTTTTCATTAATTGTACATACCTTAATCCTTCCGACCACTTCGTCAAATTGTTGTCCTTTAACCAAGAACTTATCATATTTTCAGTGTCTTGGTTGGCACGTTCAACAGATCCCTGACTTTTGCTGTGCTTTGGTTTTCCATGCACACTTTTCAGATCTGACCATAGATTTGCGAGTTCACTTATAACATTATTGACAAATTCTCTGCCATTATGAGATTGAAGAATGCTCGCACCCTTACAGTTAGGAATATGCCATTCAAATGATAAGCCGCTTCTTCAGTCCTCTTTGATGCTAACGCACGAAGGAGAACAAATTTTGTGAGATGGTCTTGGTAAACTAGAATGAATTTTAAATTCCCGTCTGGTTGTGTTTGGAAATATATCAAATCGACTTGGCATCTGCTATTCATTTCCGAATGGAGAATTGGTTTTTAAACTAGCCCTCTATTCTTTTTCGTCTTCTTTTGCTGACAAACATCACACATTGATAAATAGAGGCATACCATTTCCTTTGTGATATTGGCATATTTGTTTGATGTCTCGGCTAACGTCCTATCGCGACCACCATGACTCACAGCTGCATGAGCTGCGTCAATCACATCATAAAGTTCATCAGCTGGAACAAAGTATTTTATATTCCCTTGACACAATGCAATGAGTTTCTTCACATCACCAATTTTTAAATCAGCAAATCGTTTCAGTGTTCTTTTTTGTAATGATGTTCTTTTTTGTAATGATGTTCTTTTTTGTAATGATGTTCTTCTTTCCAACTTTTCCGGGTCTTCTACTTGTTTAACCAAATCCGAATATTCGTCTACAGATAACACATTATAATGAGAAGATTTTTTGTTTTCACTCTGCGAAATTTCCTCGAGAAACTTTTATCTCTACAGATTTTGATTGGCTTGTCTACTACACGAAGGCTCATCCATGATGAAACGCCTCACAATACTTATACTAGGATAATAATAAAATCTTTTAAACGCAAACAGCAACTTAACACGCGCACTTGTCGATGCAAAATACCGTTCAAAACAAAAAACAGTGCTAGCGAAGAGCGGTTGAGAGGCGCGAGGTACGAGCCAGAGATGATTCGGGGATTCCCCGTTCGTACCGGCAGTTACATGCGTTCCGTCTAGGCAAAATTAGTTCAGACTAGGACGTACAAGTTTATCATATAGCGTGTACATTCTAACTAGGATAAACCGATTCGACCTGGGCTAAACTGTTTTTTCCTATCGGTAACAGGATGAACGAGTTTGACTTAGGCGAAACTAGTTCATCCTTAAATCGGGTTTGGACGGTAACATATTAATGTAAGAGTAAATATGGCAGTTCCTTTGGCATTTCCTTTACCAGTGAGGGTGTGACGATTGTAACCGTCATAATCTATTCACCTAATTCATCTAAAGACTTTATGAATATGAATCTAATAATCATAAAATAAGGCTGTCATATCCTAAATATGAGCATGGCCTGAGTGGGGAAGTGTACAATGTGCCATATTTGGTAACTGTAGTCACATCCTTACCCAAGTAGACGGCGTATTTGGTAATAGTGAGATCTTTAATGTAGCTGCACGCAACTAACATGGAGAAGAGCGTCCAGAATTTTGATAACCTAAAGCAAACGTAATGAAGTTGTTTAATATGATTGCCTGTATAATCAGACTGCACTGTTGTTTTGTACGATTACTAAGACAAGTATCTGCTGTCGTTCTGAAATAGTGCGAACTGATAATGTATTTCGTTGATACATTAAAGACTTTTAGGTAAGCTAAAAATCATGAATGAAATATTAAAAGCAAGTGAGAACTGACAAATAAACAAAGTTAAAAATTTGTTTCATATTTTATCTGAAAGTAATCCTTTTCATCTCCCTTCATCAGACAAACAAATTCTGGTTTCATAACAGCTTTCTCACTATGAGTTTGGAGTACAGAATGCTGGTCTACTACGATCTTTAAATTGACATAGATAATCTTGGCACCACGTTTCCGGTTGACGCTCAGCCAACACGTGATTTGTGTGACATTCTGTTCGTGTAGTGTTCAGATTCGCTGGCTCCACCTACCTGGCAAATATCTAGCCGAATTCTTATGTAAGCTGTTTATTGCGAAGAATCATATTATTATTATTTTTTCCTTCCTCTCGTTGTTTTCGCTAAATAATAAATTATTTTGTACCAACGATACTATAGGGTCACAAACAAAACGAATACAGATACACCCGTCAACTGATAAATTTTTATATATTCATCTGTTGGTCTCTGTAAGTGATAGCGGGCTGACGCATTGCGAGCTTCGCCGAGTTAATATTGTTAAAAAATCTGTTTGTCTCTATATGTGGTAGCGGGGGATGTAGGACGAGTTCCGCCGAGTTAATAACGTTAAAGAAATCTATCTCTATAACAAGGTATCGGCTAGACGTATGACGGGTTCCGCCGAGATAATATTGTTAAAAAAATGTGTGTTTGAATTGTGCATTAAAAGGTGTAATAGAAACTGGTCGAGATAGAAAAGTTTATTCGTACATTCACGACGACCATACCCGATTGTTCATAATTCCACGACGCGCCGAGAATCCTGCATCAAGAGGATCGAAGCAGGTAAGAATAACTTACGTGAGCAGAAGAGGGGCTATCTGGAACCAGTATTGTCATACCAAGCTCTATGCACACTGGCAGTACCAAGAAAAAAAAGTACGTGAAGTTAAATGCTGAGTATATGTATTGAATATTGAGGGTCTGTTGATATTAGTGCCACTGAAAGTCCACTCAGGATATGTATACCTTCCAATTTCTTTCAATTACTCTTTCAAAATTTCCCTTTTAATTATTTAAGCAGCAATTTTTAATGTTATATTACATTTTTATCCCCCCCTCCCCCACTATTCATCATTTGTATCAGGTTGTTTTCGTTTTTCCAGAGAAATTGTTATGTTCAACTACCCAGAGTTTTACTTCCGCCGTTGTGTATGTGGAAAGAGAGAGGAAGGGGGGAAGGGGGGAGGAACACAGAGAGTCTTCTCTCTACACATTTGCTACGTGAAAGTTCGGCTTGCCTCAGCTCCTGTTTTGTAAAACCATAATTTGTGCTAATTAAAGTGTTTGTTGATAAGTTGACGGTACCATCGAAATCACCAACCGCCAGTCACTGGTTTTTCAGTTTTCGCCCCCCGTTGTGCGTTACAGTGGTCGTGTGGATGTAGCTGTTGTGGTTGTGGCGGGGCAGCCGTCGTCCCACATTTGTCAGCAGAACACCCTCTACCACTTTCGCGCCAACGTATTTTTCAAGAGAAAAATCGAGATATCTTCTATATTGTTCTCTATCATTGAACGTCAACGAATGTTTTTCATGTTCTGTAATGCCCTCGAAAGTTCCAGAATAAAACACGGAAACGGCACATGTCTGTCTGATCCAACCCCCTGCAAAATCGTCTTAACCGATCAGTTGTGCGGCGTAGTAAAGACTCATCGAAAAAGTGTATTCACTTATGGCAAAAAAATAAAATAAATCACAACAAAAATAAAAACAGCGAATGGTTATGAGTACGAACAATTTTGGACACAAAAAATGACGCAGTTCAACAGACAAATCAGTAACTACAGCACATTGTAAAAGGGGTAAGAATATTTAAATCAGTTGGTATAACGACAATCCAGCATCAAGAAGCGGAAATACTGACGAAAAAAGAAAAACGCAAGTCAGTATTCATACCATGCAGTCCACTCTTTTCAACTAATTTGCCATTCGGCTAAGAAGAAGACCGGGTATCCCTTTGTGGGAAGGTGAATTTAAAAGACTCGTCTTTACTGCAGAGACACATGCTTAGCGGGTTCACTTGTGGCCAACCACAAAACTGATCTAAGGCGCTGCAGTCATGGACTGTGCGGCTGGTCCCGGTGGAGGTTTGAGTCCTCCCTCGGGCATGGGTGTGTGTGTTTGTCCTTAGGATAATTTAGGTTAAGTAGTGTGTAAGCTAGGGACTGATGACCTTAGCAGTTAAGTCCCATAAGATTTCACATACATTTAAACATTTGAACACAAAACTTATTCGCATTTGCAATTGAAAGCAAAACATCAAATGTAGTTTATTGATAATGGTTTGATTAGGTTAGATGTTGTACAAATGAGATTATTAACTGTGCATTTTTTCAATGCAGAAAACAAATTTTTAAAAATGATCATGCAAAGCGAGTCTTTTTCAGATAGTTCCCATACACTTTTTTTGAGCTTGTAGATTTATGATGCATTAAGCAGTATCACCTGCAGAGCATATGTGGAGAAGTATATTAAGTATTTATTAATGTGTTTTTCACCCACATTTCACGTTCACAGCACCTCCAGCTGTGCATAAGACAACTTTTTTTTTCATATTGCATCTTGTTCGTGCATGTAGTGCAAATAAGTTCAACACTAGCAACATAAGTAGCTCATGTCAACCTATCACAAACGGAAGTAAGAAATGGTTTAAATAATGAAAAGTGTACCAATTACTTATTTTTTGCTGCTCAGCAGAACACGTTTCGAGAATTTATTCTCATTTTCAAGTGCATATGTGCATTTGTTGTTTGGTGATGTTTGCAAGAGAGGCAGAAAAGTACACATACGAACATCACCAGACATATCCACTTAAACAAATGAACATATGTACTTCAAAATGAGAGTAAATTCTGGAAATGTGTTCTGCTGAGCAGCAAAAAATAAGCAACTGGTGCAGTTTTCATCATTTAAATCATGAATGACACAGTTGCAGGCTTTCCCAAAACATTTTATAAGATGAACGAAGAGAAGTAAGACAGACTGCATACGAATATGTATAAGGGCATGTTCAAAAGTAATGCTTCTGAATTTTTTATGTAAAAACTCATAAAGCTTTTTAAATATAACGAACGTTATTAACATCCTACATCGGTATTCTTCATGTATACATATCTACACTACTGGCCATTAAAATTGCTACACCAAGAAGAAATGCAGATGATAAACGGGTATTCACTGGACAAATATATTATACTAGAACTGACATGTGATTACATTTTCACGCAATTTGGGTGCATACATCCTGAGAAATCAGTACCCAGAACAACCACCTCTGCCCGTAATAGCGGCCTTGACACGCCTGCGCATCGAGTCAAACAGAGCTCGGATGGCGTGTACAGGCACAGCTGCCCATGCAGCTTCAACACGATACCGCAGTTCATCAAGAGTAGTGACTGGCGTATTGTGACGAGCGAGTTGCTCGGCCACCATTGAACAGACGTTTTCAGTTGGTGATAGATCTGGAGTATGTGCTGGCCAAGGCACCAGTCGAACATTTTCTGTATCCAGAAAAGCCTGTACAAGACCTGCTACAAGCGGTCGTGCATTATCCTGCTGAAATGTAGGGTTTCGCAGGGATCGAATGAAGGGTAGAGCCACGTGTCGTAACAAATCTGAAATGTAACGTCCACTGTTCAAAGTGCCGTTAATGCGAACAAGAGCTGACCGAGACGTGTAACCAATGGCACCCCATACCATCACGCCGGGTGATACGAAACTATGGCAATGACGAATACACGCTTCCAATGTTCCAAACACGGATGCGACCATCATGATGCTGTAAACAGAACCTGGATTCATCCGAAAAATTGACGTTTTGCCATTCGTGTACCCAGGTTCGTCGTTGAGTACACCATCGCAGGCGCTCCTCTCTGTGATGAAGCTTCAAGGGTAACCGCAGCCATGGTATCCGGGCTGATGGTCCATGCTGCTGCAAACGTCGTCGAACTGTTCGTGTTGGTAGTTGTTGGCTTGCAAACGCCCCCAAATGTTGACTCAGGGATCGAGACGTGGCTGCACGATCCGTTACAGCCATGCGGATAAGATGCCTGTCATCTCGACTGCTAGTGATACGAGGTCGTTGGTATCCAGCACGGTGTTCCGTATTACCCTCCTGAACCCACCGATTCCATATTTTGCTAACAGTCATTGGATGTCGACCAACGCGAGCAGCAATGTCGCGATACGATAAACCGCGATCAACTGCTGTTTGTGTAAGAGAAATCGGTTGGAAACTTTCCCCATGTCAGCGCGTTGTAGGTGTCGCCACCGGCGCCAACCTTGTGTGAATGCTCTGAAAAGCTCATCATTTGCATATCACAGCATCGTCTTCCTGTCGGTTAAATTTCGCGTCTGTAGCACGTCATCTTCGTGGTGTAGCAATTTTAATGGCCAGTAGTACATTTCTCAAGGTAGTTACTCTGACGACGAACACATTTCTCCCAACGAGTAACCAGTTTGTTGACACTGTCATTGTAGAACTTTGTTGATGTTGCCACAACCTCACCTGTGTTTGCAGCTCATCTGCACTGTAAAGTCCTCAAAAGTATTCTTTAAGTTTTGGAAACAGATGAAAATCGGATGGGGACAATTCGAGACCATATGGGGGACGAACGACGACAGTGAACCCGAGGGGTCGTATTGTTGCAGATCTCGTGTGTGGTCTGGCATTGTCATACTGAAAGAGAGAGTGCTCCGTGTGTGAACGAACTCTTCGAATTCGAAACTCGATTGCAGCACCCTGTTTCTCACGCGACAACGTAGTTAAGATACACACCGTCATGTTACACGCTACAATTCGGAACCCTCTTCCGGTAGAGGGCTGCAAATACTAGGCATGAACAATAAAGATCAGAATGTTAATAACATTTATTTTATTCAAAAATCTGCACGAGGTTTCACATAAAAAATGGGAGGCATTACTTTTCCACCCGCCCTCGTATTTTACAAGTAACTTTTTTATTTATTTTTTATTTTCTTTAAGCGTCACACGCCGACATGAACTGAAAAGTTAGGATTGTCTGGTCCGCATCTGTTATCCTTAATACCTGAAGTACGAGGGTGAGTCAAATGAAAACCTTAAATTTGTAATAACAAATCGAAATTTCGCGCCGTTATCCTGTAAGTTGGTAAGCGTGCTATAGATAGCTTGCAGAATGGCCTGTAGGTGGCAGTATAGTGCAGATACACACATACCGTCGCAATATTAGTATAAAGATGGCCGCCTCACTTGCGACTTGCATCAGGGAAGAACAGCGTTCTGTTATTCGGTTTTTGCGTAGTGAAGGTGTGAAACCTATTGAAATTCATCGACGAATGAAGGTTCAGTAGAGTGATGCATGTTTGTCACAGCAGCAAGTCTACGAATGGAGTAGGAAGTTCACAAATGGTGTGACTTCAGTGGAAGATGCTCCTCGTCCAGGTCAGGCAAAACGAGTTGTGACTCCACAGAACATTGCAGCAGCTGAAACCATAGTGAAGGAAAACCGCCGAGTGACACTGAATGACATTACAGCATGTTTACAGATTAGTCATGGGTCAGCACACCACATTGTGCATGATGTGCTCCAGTCTCAGAAAGTGTCTGCAAGATGGGTGCCACGGCAGCTGACTCCTGAAACGAGATAACGACGTGTTGGTGCTTGTGCTTCACAACTTCTTCGGCGCTTTCATCGAGAAGGTGATGGCTTCCTTGCAAGAATCGTTACTGGAGACGAAACCTGGGTTCACTTCCGCCAACCGGAAACGAAGAGACCGAGCAAGGAATGGCGACATTCCTCATCACCAAAACCAAGGAAGTTTCGAACAGAACCATCAGCAGGGAAGGTTATGCTGACTCTTTTCGGACGAAAAAGGCGTCATTTTGGAGCATTAGATGCCTGGAGGGACCACCGTCACCAGTGAATCATACACACATCTCCTAAAAAATAATCTGCTGCCTGCAAACAGATCAAAGCACCGTGGATTGCTGTCAGCAGGTGTCCTTTTGCAACATGACAATGCAAGGCCCCACACTGCCTTTACAACAGTTGCAACAATCATAGACCTGCATTTTGAGTGTCTTCCTCATCCACCATACTCACCAGACCTTGCCCCAAGTGATTTCCATATGTTTGGACCACTCAAAGACGCAATGGGAGGAAAGAAGTTCCGTTCTGATGAAGAGGTACGCCAGGCGGTGCATGAGTGGTTGCGCGAACTAGCAAAAGAATTTTTTTTTAAAGGAATTTATGCACTTTGTAAGCGCTGGAGGACTTGTATTGAGCGTGGGGGAGATTATGTTGAAAAGCGATACAGCTTTCTACCACTTCTGCGCAATAAATAATATTTTATAAAATATTTAAGGTTTTCATTTGACTCGCCCTCGTATTTCCGCCGCCCGTTCTTTTCCCACATCCCTACCTCCACGCTGCGGGCTCAGTGTACAACTTCTCTGTTGCGAGTATTTTTCGACAGCTGCCGTGCGACCTTTATTTCCGGGCCGCGTTAACAGGCTCCCTCTGGCAGCTTCTTCCACTGTCTGTGTACACGGGAAACATTGTGTCAGTTCGACCGACAGACCACGGCAAACAGCGCGCATTCTCAGAAGGTGACTCCGCTCGACGTGTTGACAGGAGATTACCGCTGTGGGCACGACAGGCGTTGCCCGCCGTGAGGTAAACAGCAGCGCCTCTCCTGAACTGAAGTGACGCCCGCTCCTCCAGACAACACTGTGTACGTCAGGTTCTGTTACCTCCCCTGATCGCCTGTGCCAAGCAGTTGGTGATACTGCAGTACAAGTCCACAATCTGAACTCGAATTACACACAGAAGTTACGGTATGTCTCAGAGCCACAGCTACAAAATGGGATAGAGAATACTAGCCAGCCGTTTTGGCCGAGTGGTTCTAGGCGCTTCAGTCTGGAACCGCGCAACTGCTGCGGTCGCAGGTTCGAATCCTGCCTCGGGCATGGATGTGTGTGATGTCCTTAGGTTAGTTAGGTTTAAGTAGTTCTAAGTTCTAGGGGACTGATGACCTCAGATGTTGTCCCATAGTGCTCAGAGCCATTTGAACCATTTTTGAATACTACACGTATACAGAGGATCATTCCTTGTAAAATAATACGTCCTTTTCACCCCGTCACTCGAGAGTTACACACGTGAGAGATGAGTATCAGTCACGGTATGTACTGCATCGTAGCCAACTACACTGCGCAAGGTCACTTTTTGGACACCCCGCAGTTGTCTCTCATTGTGACACACAAACTTCAAATTTGAATCAAAGGTGCCTACTACATTCCTCTCTAATGGTACAGAAGCATGGCGCCCTGCTACGTCACGCTCGGGATCGGCGAAGCTTCAAACAGCAAGGTGTAAACACTTGTGGAAAAAAGGCCAGAGGTCAGAAGTTCACGTGAAGCGTAAGATGGGTTAATGGTGTCACATTGGCACCAAATTTCACCACAGGTTTTTCTAACACCCGACAGGAGGGTCGTCACAGCATCTCTTAACAACAATTCAACCCTTCTTTTGACGCCTCTGCGATGGAGGTCAGAATAGCGACGCTCAGCGCTGAAATCAGGCGGTTTTCTTGTGGGTGTCCGAGGAAAACATTTCAGACCCACCAACACTCAGAATCGACGCTAGAAGGCTTCAGGAGTGGTATAAATAGCTTCAATGAGACGACCCCTTCCTCTAATGCATTGATTCTCACACATTTCACTGTCTAAGTCGACAGTTCGCAACACGATGGCAGGACGGCGTTATTGAGCATTTTTGACAATGCTGATACCCCCTGTACGATTCAACCCTTCTCTAAGGACATCGTGGACCAGCAACCCCATTGAAGTTGATCACATACCTTTACAAAGCAGCGTGACCGAAGTTTTGTTCTTGTGTGCAGAGTGTCACAACTAAGGACCCGTCTGAACCATTCGACGAAATCTGAACATGATCCGGAGTGAGAAAGGATGCTTATGCTTTTTCAGCGCTCGAGTGGCGTTATAACGGCAGTTTGGAGGTTTGCGACATTGCGAATTCTGCGATACCTGCACGAATAAAACGGAAAGGGTATCTCATAGCGCCTCTGCTCGGCAACGCCGTCGATGCCACCCTCCCTACTTTGTTAAGTGCCCGTGTAAGGTGTCAGGCAAATCCAACACCTTCCATGAAAACCCTGACATGATAAGCAAACCCAGTAGTATGTCACATAGCCCCGAATAAATCGTGACATTAAATTAACCAAAGTAATACGAGTAACGAGTGAACAAATGGAATACGACAGACTAATACAAGAATGCCTAAATGCATGTCATACCTTCCCACCGTCAGACAGACGCAGTACGGAGGGGAGAAACGAGACCAGAAGCCGAGAACAGAACCGTGTTAAGCGAGAAGGCCCTACGATAAGGGACGGACACCCACGTCGCCAGCTAACCGCTACGACCACACCACCCGCAAGTTTTAGCGTGAGACTTTTTCGCGTCTCTGTTACGTTAGGACCACCCCCCCGCCCGTGTTAAAAGATAGAGCCCTCCAGAAGAACAGTATAGATCTTACGATAATTCAAAAAGGGCCACACCAGCTGCAAGTTTTAGCGTGAGACTTTTTAGCGTCTCTGTTACGTTGCAAACTTTAAAAACATTGCCCCACCACGAAAAGTGTAACGTTTCTCATTGGATAGATAGAATTTTTGTAGGCTAAGCTTAAGGTTAACATTGAGACCCAGATTGGACAGATGAAAACACAGCCAGATAGTTTTTTTTAAACCAACTTCGGTAAATTGTAGTAACGAGAAGTTAGAAGAGAGTTGTTTCCAAGACAGTGAGGTGAGCGGAGCTGTGCTGTCCGCCGCCCCCTGACGAACACCGACAGGGTAATGAACGCACGCGATGCCGCATTTTTGAGCGCATAAGGCTTCACTCAGTACTGCAGAAGTTACATCCCCTTTTTGCGTAATACTAGAGTCGATCGTCAATTAAAGCTCATGGTGTTTACATTTGCCACTTGAAGTAAAAATCTGAAACGCGATGATTTTTCTGTTATATAGTTATTGAGATTTTTCTGTTACATAGTTATCGAGAAGCCACATCAGCCACTGTAATTTACAAGTTAGATAAGTAATTAAAGATAATTGAGGGTCACTGTAGACCATTTTGATAGTTTTCTCTGTTGTGAAACTTAATTTAAACCTAGATTATAGATGTGATATGGCATAGGTCATTCTTCGATCCATTGTAGAACTTGGAAACCCATTCAGGGAATATTCGTTCACATTTTTGTTGAACGCAGTCGGTTTTTACCATCCTGTATTAAAACATTTCCTTTTATCAATAGTGCAATTTATAAACAATGTTTTGTGAGTACAATAAAATTTCCAATGGTAAACTTAACTGCTTTTTCGACGTTATTTTACCAGCTAACTAAAAATAGGAAAGCCTTGAACCCCTTCCACTAAATTTAGTTAGTATTAAGATTCTTTTACAGGGAGTGCAGTGGAGCTGACGCTGAAATCATTAAGTATTTGGTTATATCATCGCTAGTCTCACTGAACTCTTCTGAATTCTACATGTCATGTGTGGTCTGGCGTCTCCTTACCAGCAACAGGTCCCAGGTTCAAACTAGTCAATTCCCTAAAAAACACGCTCAGAGCGTCGTTGCGTGAAAGTGGTAGGGAGACACGATATAGAACAAACAGACACCACGCAGAATGTTTAGACCCTAAAAAATATGTTCCATGCGAAATGGAAGGGCTGTCGAAGAGGGCTCTGCGCGTTGAAGAGTTCGTCCCATGTTGTCTGCATATAGGTGCATCGGAGGAAAAAATTTGCAGTACCAAAACAATAAAGAATGTAGAGTTTTGAAATTTCTTGAATACATTTGTTTACAAAACGTATGTAAGTCATTCGCAATGCAAATCATGGGTTAGTGTAGGTGAATGATAAGCCGCTGTAAATGTGAAATGTTGGTACGTTCATAAGCGGTGTAACCGCCAGAATGTTGAATGCAAGCATGCAAACGCTCCTGTACTGTGTTGTACAGGTGCCACATGTTCTTTTGTAGGATGGAGTTCCGTGCCTGTTACACTTGGTCGGTTAACAAAGGGCCTGTTAATGCTGTTTGCAGATGACGCTGGATTTGTTGTTCCATTATGTCCCACATGTGCTCGACTGGAGACAGAACTGGTGATCCATCAGACCAAGGCAACATGTTGACACTCTGCAGAGTATGCAGGGTTACAACAGCGGTATGTGGGCGAGCGAGCCGGTCGGAGTGGCCGAGCGGTTCTAGGCGCTACAGTCTGGAACCGCGCGACCACTACGGTCGTAGGTTCGAATCCTGCCTCGGGCATGGATATGTATGATGTCCTTAGGTTAGTTCGGTTTAAGTAGTTCTATGGGACTGATAACCTGAGAAGTTAAGTCTCATAGTGCTCAGAGCCATTTTTTGGGCGAGCGTTATCCTGATGGAAAATACCCGCTGGTATGCTGCTCATGAACAGCAGCACAGCAGGTCGAATCACCAGACAGACGTACAGATTTGCAGGCGGGGTGCGTGGGATACCCACGAGAGTGCTCTTGCTCTCATATTAAATCACACCGCAGCCCAAATTCCAGGTGTAGGTCCAGTGTGTCCAGCACGTAGACAGGTTGGTTGCGGGCCCTCAACTGGAGTCCTCCAAACCAACACAGGGCCATCACTGCCACCGAGGTAGATCCAGCCTTCATCAGAAAATGCAACAGAACTCCACCCTACCTTCAATGAGCTCTCGATTGACGCCACTGAAGGCTCAAATAGCGGTGGTTTGGGGTCAGTGGAATGCACGCTACAGGGCTGTCCTTGAAGCAGCCGATTTGTAACGTTCGTTGTATCTCTGTAGTGACAACTACTGATGAAATTACTACTGCAGATGCAACGCGATGCGCCACAGACATACGCCGAACACAAAGGTCTTCGTCCTCGGTACCGCCACATGTCCGTCCAGAGTTGGGTCTTGGTGCGACCGTACATTCTCGCGATCATCGCGCCCAGCAAACACGTACAGTGGCCACATTCCTGCCAAGACTTTAAAAGCGGTGGCTCGTTTTTTTCAAGTTACTATTCCTTGCTGTATGGGCTGTGATTTTTGATATTTTTTGTCTAAACCAGCAAGGCAAAACAGGGGCCACTACTTCCACCACGTCAAGTGGATTTAGTGCTCATGTACTCACCCTGAGCCGTTAACACTTACCAGTTTATCAATGGGGAATGGTTGAACATGATTACTACTATTATTGGTGCCATGCGTGCAATGGTCGTGCCAGGCGCGCGATATTGAATCTTTATACTATCGTTGTAAGTAGGCTGTTTACGTTTTTATATTGGCAACGTCACGTAGTGCTCTGTATGAAAATCACTGGCTGTGCTGTGTGTAGTCTGTGGCTGGTTTGCATTGTTGTTGGCTATTGTAGTGTTGGCTGTTAACAGCGCGTAGCGTTGCGCAGTTGGAGGTGAGCCGCCAGCAGTGGTGGATGTGGGGAGAGAGATGGCGGAGTTTTGAGAGCGGATGATCTGGACGTGTGTCCATCAGAGACAGTAAATTTGTAAGAATGGATGTCATGAACTGCTATATATATTATCACTTTTGAACACTATTAAGATAAATACATTGTTTGTTCTCTATCAAAATCTTTCATTTGCTAATTATGCCTATCAGTAGTTAGTGCCTTCAGTAGTTTGAATCTTTTATTACGCTGCCAGTAGTGGCACTCGCTGTATTGCAGTAGTTTGAGGAACGAAAATTTTTGTGAGGTAAGTGATTCATGAAAGGTATAGGTTATTGTTAGTCAGGGCCATTCTTTTGTAGGGATTATTGAAAGTCAGATTGCTTTTCGCTAAAAATATTGTGTGTCGGTTTAGTGTTGATCAGAATAGGTAAAGAGCGAAATGTCTGAGTACGTTCAGTTCTGCTCAGCTGTTTGAAAATCAGATAATGTAAGAGGTTTATCAGCACAGTAATTCATAAATTTTTCTAAGAGGAAGTTTCATCGTTAGTGGCGCGTGATCTGCACGACATTATAGCAACCTTTATAGTTCCGCATTATTCTGTTACACTAGGGGTGAGTTCACGTAAGGAAAGAGAGAGAATGTAAGATTAAAGGACTCATTTATTAAACAGATGAGAATCGAACAATAAGACAACCAAACGGGGGTGGGGGGGAAAGAAAGATTCGAGTTCAGCAGCCTGCCCCAACGTACGTTCATAACCAGCCACGATAGGAGGAGGAAAGGAATTTTAGTAACGATCGGCGTATTATCAAATAGAATCCCATTTAGTAAAGGAAGGGGTTGCAGGCGTGCAACGACCACGACCATGAAACAGCCAAAGGCCAAGACGGATGCTACTGTGCGTGAATCGCTCGGTAGCCTCCCGTCCTGAAGCAATAAAACCCGCAAGACGCGAAACTATTCACAGTGACCTGTCAGGTTCCCTCTGGGCCGCAGGGCGCGAATCTGCAGCGCACGCCGGCGCTCATGCTTACCGAACTTCACCTCCTGGAAGCGGCACCTCCGGCCTCCGGCACGGTCACACTGGAACGGCCCTACCGCCCCTCTGCCCACCACCCATCCGGAGAGGGCGGTTGGCGCCCGCCCGCGAAAAACGGGCGCGCATCAAAGCTGGCCAATCATAGGGCCGGAATTTCACAGGGAGGCGACCTCGCGACGTTAAAATTGAGCAGAAATAGCGTTTACTAGATTGGTAAGGCAGGTTGGGGAACTGAGAACAGGAGACACTTTGGCCACTACTGAATGTTCAAACGACACCACGTGCTACCCTGGCGATCGGAAAAGGGATGGGAAACGGAAAGCCATCATGGCTGCCCTCGCCACTAAATAAAGAAAATTTCTAGCGCCAAGCTCCTCTCACAGATCAGTGTGAGACAAGCTGTAATAATCGTCAAATAAATCAGGCAACCGATACGAATTATTAATATTACCTGCATTATTACTTTACGGAGTACCAGAATGCTGGGATTAGGAATATGAAATGCGAGCACTGAATGGTGACTGAAGTGCACGTCTTCCAACTTTCCACAGGATCGCAGAAGGAACATCAAGCTTCTAGTGACCAGACCTGGTTCAAACTGAGTATTTAGTCTTAAAGACGTCCTTGACCAACAACAAATCGCCTCTTACAATCTCAAAGTTAACTAACGCTCACCAACTGTACAGCGTGTATTTAAAGCAAACCTGATTTGCATTCTCACAGTGCGGCTACTAGTGCCAATCTTATGTGACTGACGTGAAACTTGAACAGACATCATCTTTCAGACGTAGAAACACACATACCAACTTCCGTTTATGTCGCCCAACTACTTCTTGGTTTTTGAGATTTTTTTTTCTTGTCAACGTGGATTTTTAAGGTGCTCAATAGAGGCGAGTGGGTGGCACCGAGGGTGTTGCAGAACCGGCGGCCCTTTGAGGGACCCTTTGCCTTTTATTCACGCATGCGTCAATGCGCCCCCCATCCCCGCCACACACACACACGCACACACACACACACACACACACACACGTGATCACGCTACAGGAGGGCTCGGAACAGGAGGGCTGTGCTATGATTTACAGAAATACGTGTATGACGTGTATCGTACTATGCTATAAGCTATTCGTTACACATCGATTATCGATTTCCCAGTCATGCACCCACATCAGAGCTGGAGGTGTGGCTTCTATCAAGTCCTCTTCTCATCCACGAATTTCCTACTAGGGCACACTTTTGTCATGTGGTCCAGAGTTTGCTCTGGTGGTCCACAGTCACAGCTCGGGTTATCTACAAATCCCCATTTATAGAGCGTGGCCTTGCACCTAGTGTGGACACTTCGGATGCGGTTGAGCTTAACCCAGTCTTTCCTAGCAAAGTCTAACGCTTTTAGTGCTTTCGATGGGTCAGTTATAAGGTGATAATTACTGACTCAGCCCTCCCATTCCTTTTTCCAAGCATCTGCAAGTTTGAAGCTATCCTCTCCTCTTATGCAGCTGTTAGTCCATATCAGGTTTCATGACTTCAATCCATGATTTGGTAAATTTATAACGATGTCTTGAAATGGTAGGTATTTTGCGCCATCTATTTGTGTGGTTTTTCCCATTCTTTAATAGATATTTTTTGTCGTCTTAGTTTTGGAGGTGCTATATTGCCGATGACGGGGAGCCATGGTATTAGGGTAGATTTTAATGCCCCAGTGATAATACGCATGGTGTTGTGGAGCTGCACGTCTACCATGCTGGTATGGTGACTTCTCTGTCAGACAGGAGCACAGTATTCTGCAGTGGTGTAGGCTATTGATGTTGCTGCTGTTCGTACAGTCGATACATCTGCACCCCAGGAACTACCCACCAATTCCCTAATCATATTGTTCCGTATTTTGAGCTTCTGACCAAAGTTTGTAAGGTTTTCTTTGTAGGTCAGTGTCCTGTCCAGTGATGCTCCCAAATATTTAGGATGGAAGTTGTGTTTCACCTGCTGTTAGTCAAATAACACGGTCAGCATTTCATTGGCGGCTTTATTGTTGAAATGAAAAGCGCAGACCTGTCTTAGAAGGGTTTGGTTGCAGACGCCATCTTCTATAGTATTTGCTAAGAACTTCAAGGTCATCCACTAAAGTCTTTGCCCCTTGTTCGAGAGTTTCGTTCTGCACTGCAATGACCAGGTCGTAAGCGTATCCGAATTTTTTGCTCACTGTGTAAGGCGTATCGCTGGTGTAGTGGCTGAATAGTAGTGGTGCTAGGACTGAGCCTTGAGGTAGTTCATTCTTGATCTTAAAAGAGTTACTACCGTCCACTCAACTTGGGACTTTAAAGTTGCGATTGGTGAGCATGTTCTCCAGGAGAGACGTGAGCCGAAGGCATGGGTCGCCTTCTCCAATTTCAGCACGATTCCATCAAGCCAAACAGTATCGTAGGCAGCTGTTAAGTCTACGAATGCCACTGATGTTTTCAGTCCCCTTTGAAAGCCAGCTTCTATGTATGATGTCAAAGCCAGTACTCGCTCGTAGCAGCTACAGTTATGGCGGAAGTCTATCTGGAAAGGTGACATCCAATGACTAGTCCACTTTAGAAGTCACTGAGCCTCTTTACCGACCCATTCTGCTGTTACTGATTCCCTGCTGACATCACAACACGCCCCATCTCCTTTTATCCTGGCCGGGTCCGACTCTCCTGACACCTAGCGATCAATTCCAAATTATATAAGGGTGTATCCGCACACTTTCGATCAGGTACTGTATATACCGAGACAGCAGATTTTACTGCTAGATCACACGATGACTGTTAGAGTGCCGAAGAGCAGGTGATATCAGGTCCTAAATGTTTGCTGTGAGGCACCACCTCCGAGTGCGATTTAGCACTCGCCGCTCTCTGTGGAGACCCGGCGTTAACGCGTTTAGTTAGCCGATAACCCTTACCGAAGACTGCGCCGGGTTAGCGACAATGCGTGACGTGATACGGTTTTACGGCGCAGGTAACAATTTGCGGCGGCCAATCAGGACGTCCCGTCGCCTGCGCCGGTCGCGTTACGCCGCTGGGTTAGTTACTCGCTAATTGATGGCATATCGACAGCCGCCGCATCAGCAGCCGCGCGTGCTGCGGCGGGTAGGGGGCCAGAGCTGAAAAGCTTCGGGCAGCAGTCTCTAATTGAAAACCTGCTGTAAGATCTCTGTTGGTCACTCGTAATCCAGTAATCTGTCTTGGCAAAGGTACGAGAGAGCAGTACACGTTAACAGTGAAAGAATCTACAGGGCGATCCTTATGTATAGGATCTCACTTCTAATACAAAAATAATTTTGATAAACGGACATTTTAAAGTGAAGCGGTATGAGATAGGAGAAGGGGAAAACCTATGAGGCTACGTTACCAACATGGCGAACTTTCTGAAAAACCTTATCTTGGATACAAGTCGCATTTTCCAAATCGGGAAGGGTGTCACGTGACATATCCATCAGATAAAGAATCCCACAAGGAAAACAGCGATCTCTTCCATTTAATCGCAGCTTTATTCATTCTCGAGTTACGACATTCCTTCCTCACGGGTAGTCCCGGACCTAATATTTCCGAACCGGAGCAAAAAAAAGAGCGTTTGAAAGAGGACGTCAAAAATTAATATCGATTTTTCAAAAATGTGTTCATTTTGTAGCACACATCGTTCTGAAGCGCATGATATGCACTCAAGAGCCAAAGAAAATGGCGAGCAAGCAGAAGTGTCGCAACACGACGCCGCATGGACTCTCCTAATGTCTGAAGCAGTGCTGGAGGGAAGAGACACCATGAATCCTGCAGCGCTGTGCATGACTCCGTAAGAGTATGATGAGGTGCAGATCTCTTCTGAACAACACGTTGCAAGGCATCCGAGATACCCCCAATAAGTTCATATCTGGGGTGTTTGGGGGCCAGCGGAAGTGTTTAAACTCAGAAGAGTGTTCCTGCAGCCACTCTATAGCAATTCTGGACGTGTGGTGAGTCGCATTGTCCTGCTGGAATTACCCAATCCCGTCGGAATGCACTATGGACATGAATGGATGCAGGTGATCAGATAGGTTGCTTATGCACGTTTCAACAGTCAAAGTCGTATCTAGACATATAAGGGGTCTCACATCACTCCAACTGCACACGCCACACACCTTTACAGAGCCTCCACCAGCTTCGACAGTCCCCTGCTGACATGCAGGGTCCATGGATCCACCAGGTTGCCTTCGTATCCACACATGTCCATTCGCTCGATAAAATTTGAAACTAGACTCTTCCGACCAGGCAACATGTTACCAGTCGTCAACAGTTCAATGTCGGTGTTGATGGGCCCAGGTAAGCCGTGAAGCTTTGTGTCGTGCAGTCATCAAGAGCAGACGAGTGGGCCTTCGGCTCGGAGAGCCCATATCGAGGATGTTGCGTTGAATGGTACGCACGCTGACACTTATTGATGGCCCAGCATTGAAATCTGCAACAATTTGTGGAGGGAATTCACTTCTATCACAGTGAACAATTCTCATTAGTCGTCGTTGGTCCCGTTCTTGCATGATCTTTACTCTGCCGCAGCGATGTTGGAGATTTGATGTTTTACCGGATTCGTGATATTCACGGTACACTCGCGAAATAGTCGCACGGGAAAACCTCACTTCATCGCTACATCGGAGTTGCTGTGTCCCATCGCTTGTGCGCAGATTATAACACCACGTTCAAACTCATTCCAATCTTGATAACCTGCCATTGTAGGTGAAGTAAACAATCTAACAATTGCGACAGACGCTTGGTGTCTTTGTAAGGTGTCAGGCAAATCCAACACCTTCCATGAAAACCCTGACATGATAAGCAAATCCAGTAGTATGTCACACAGCTCCGAATAAATCGTGACATTAAATTAACCAAAGTAATACGAGTAACGAGTGAGCTAATGAAATACCACAGACTAACACAAGAAAGCCTAAATGCATGTCATACCTTCCCACCGTGAGACAGACGCAGTTCCGAGGGGAGAAACGAGAACAGAAGCCAAGAGCAGAACCGTGTTAAGCTAGAAGGCCGTACAATAAGGGACGGACACCCACGTATGCAGCTAACCACCAAGACCACCCCCCAGCCCATGTTAAAAGCTAGAGCCCTCAAGAAGTACAGTATAGATCTTACAATAACACTAAAAGGGCCACACCAGCGGCAAGTTTTAGCGTGAGACTTTTTCGCGTCTCTGTTATGTTGCAAACTTTAAAAACATTGCCCCACCACGAAATGTATAACGTTTCTCATTGGATAGACAGAATTTTTGTAGGCGGAGCTTAAGGTTAACATTGAGACCCTGATTGGTCAGATGAAAACACAGCCAGATAATTTTTTTTAAACCAACTTCGGTAAATTGTAGTAAGGAGAAGTTAGGAAACAGTTGCTTCCGAGACGGCGAGGTGCGTGGAGCTGCGCCGGCCGCCGCCCCCTGACGAACACCAACAAGGTAATGAACGCACGCGATGCCGCGTTTTTGAGCGCATAAGTCTCATCTGTTACATCCGCTTTTTACGTAATAGCAGTGTCGATCGTCAATTAAATCTCATGGTATTCACATTTGCTATGTAGGTTAAAATCTGAAACGCGATGATTTTTCTGTTATAGAATTATTGAGAAGCCACATCAGTCACTGTAATTTACGACAAGTTAGATAAGTAATTAAAGATAATTGAGGGTCACTGTAGACCATTTTGATAGTTTTCTCTTTTGTGAAACTTAATTTAAACCTAGATTATAGATGTGATATGGCATAGGTCATCCTTCGATCCTTCGATCCATTGTAGAACTTGGAAACCCATTCAGGGAATATTCGTTCACATTTTTGTTGAACGCAGTTGGTTTTTATCATCCTGTATTAAAACATTTCCTTTTATCAATAGTGCAATTTATAAACTATGTTTTGTGAGTAGAATAAAATTTCCAATGGTAAACTTAACTGCTTTTTCGACGTTATTTTGCCAGTTAACTAAAAGCAGGAAAGCCTTGAACCCCTTCCACTAAATTTAGTTAGTATTAAGATTCTTTTACAGGGAGTGCAGTGGAGCCGACGCTGAAATCATTAAGTATTTGGTTATATCATCGCTAGTCTCACTGAACTCTTCTGAACTCTACATGTCATGTGTGGTCTGGCGTCTCTTTACTAGCAACAGGTCCCAGGTTCAAACTAGTCAATTCCCTAAAAAGCACGCTCAGAGCGTCGTTGCGCGAAGGTGGTAGGGAGACAGGACTTAGAACAAACAGACACCACGCAGAATGTTAGAACTTACACAGGCGTTGCTGACCGCAGCGCCGTATTCTGCCTGTTTGCATATGTCTGTATTTCAGTAGCATGCCTATACCAGTTTCCTCGGTTCTTCAGTGTATAAAACATATATGATCGAGAAAACGTACATTTACATCCACATCCATACTCCGCAAGCCACCTGACGGTGTGTGGCATAAGGTACCTTGAGTACCTCTATCGGTTCTCCCTTCTATTCCAGTCTCGTATTGTTCGTGGAAAGAAGGATTGTCGGTATGTCTCTGTGTGGACTCTAATCTCTCTGATTTTATCCTCATGGTCTCTTCGCGAGATATACGTGGGAGGGAGCAATATACTGCTTGACTCCTCGGTGAAGGTATGTTCTCGAAACTTCAACAAAAGCCCGTACCGAGCTACCGAGTGTCTCTCCTGCAATGTCTTCCACTGGAGTTTATCTATCATCTCCGTAACGCTTTCGCGATTACTAAATGATCCTGTAACGAAGCGCGCTGCTCTCTGTTGGATCTTCTCTGTCTCTTCTATCAACTCTGTCTGGTACGGATCCCACACTGCTGAGCGGTATTCAAGCAGTGGGCGAACAAGCGTACTGTAACCTACTTCCTTTGTTTATGATTGCATTTCCTTAGGATTCTTCCAATGAATCTGCCTGCCATCTGCTTTATATGATCATTTCATTTTAAATCACTCCTAATGCGTACTCCCAGATAATTTGTGGAATTAACTGCTTCCAGTTGCTGACCTGCTATATTGTAGCTAAGTGATAAGGGATCTTTCTTTCTATGTATTCGCAGCACATTACACTTGTCTACATTGAGATTCAATTGCCATTCCCTGCACCATGCGTCAATTCGCTGCAGGTCTTCCTGCATTTCAGTACAAATTTCCATTGTTACAACCTCTCGATATACCACAGCAACATCCGCAAAAAGCCTCAGTGAACTTCCGATGTCATCCACAAGGTCATTTATGTTTATTGTGAATAGCAACGGTCCTACGACACTCCCCTGCGGCACACCTGAAATCACTCTTACTTCGGAAGACTTCTCTTTATTGACAATGACATGCTGCGTTCTGTTATCTTGGAACTCTTCAATCCAATTACACAATTGGTCTGATAGTCCATATGCTCTTACTTTGTTCATTAAACGACTGTGGGGAACTGTATCGAACGCCTTGCGGAAGTCAAGAAACACGGCATCTACCTGGGAACCCGCGTCTATGGCCCTCTGAGTCTCGTGGACGAATAGCGCGAGCTGGGTTTCACACGATCGTCTTTTTCGAAACCCATGCTGATTCCTACAGAGTAGATTTCTTGTCTCCAGAAAAGTCATTATACTCGAACATAATACGTGTTCCAAAATTCTACAACTGATCGACGTTAGGGATATAGGTCTATAGTTCTGCACATCTGTTCTACGTTGTTCTTGAAAACGAAGATGACCTGTGCCCTTTTCCAATCCTTTGGAACGCTACGCTCTTCTAGAGACCTACGGTACACCGCTGCAAGGAGGTGGGCAAGTTCCTTCGCGTACTCTGTGTAAAATCGAACTGGTATCCCATCAGGTCCAGCGGCCTTTCCTCTTTTGAGCGATTTTAATTGTTTCTCTATCCCTCTGTCGTCTATTTTCATATCTACCCTTTTGTCATCTGTGCGACAATCTAGAGAAGGGACTACAGTGCAGTCTTCCTCTGTGAAACAGCTTTGGAAACATACATTTAGTATTTCGGCCTTTACTCTGTCATCCTCTGTTTCAGTACCATTTTGGTCACAGAGTGTCTGGACACTTTGTTTTGATCCACCCACTTCTTTGACATAAGACCAAAATTTCTTAGGATTTTCTGCCAAGTCAGTACATAGAACTTTACTTTCGAATTCATTGAACGCCTCTCGCATAGCCCTCCTCACACCACATTTCGCTTCGCGTAATTTTTGTTTCTCTGCAAGGCATTGGCTATGTTTATGTTTGCTGTGAAGTTCCCTTTGCTTCCGCAGCAGTTTTCTAACTCGATTATTGTACCACGGTGGCTCTTTTCCAACTCTTACGATCTTGCCTGGCACATACTCATCTAACGCATATTGTACGATGGTTTTGAACTTTGTCCACTGATCCTCAACACTATCTATACTTGAAGTAAAACTTTTGTGTTGAGCGGTCAGGTACTCTGAAATCTGCTTTTTGTCACTTCTGCTAAACAGAAAAATCTTCCTACCTTTTTTAATATTTCTATTTACGGCTGAAATCATCGATGCAGTAACCGCTTTATGATCGCTGATTCCCTGTTCTGCGGTAACTGCATCAAATATTTCGGGTCTGTTTGTCACCAGAAGGTCTAATATGTTATCGCCACGAATCGGTTCTCTGTTTAACTGCTCAAGACATATTATTTGGTCTTCAGTGTGCCAAAATGCAGTGCTCCTTCACACAGCAGTCTTTTATTGCATGTCATTGTATTTATGTGGAATTCAATCGTGTATATTTTGTAATGGAAGTCATCAAACCTATATTCAGGACCATGGAAACCAAAATGTTCTGTAGTGCCTCTCCTGCTCCATGTCGGCTGGTTTGACAGCCAATCCCCTTTAAAAAAACTCGCACTTAATACTGGGTGGGATTATTTGTGACCCAGAAATTGAGAACTCTTCATAAAATTTGCACTCCTTATTGCTTATTAGCTAATAACTTTTGTGTGACGTGAAATTAAATATTAGGGGCACAAAACCAGTTAAGACAAGAGAAAATCAAGACAGTGTCCATTTCTTCAATCCTTAGATCCCAACATTTTTTCTCTCTAATCTTCCTACAGATTTACATGGTGTTCTGTCCTTTTGTGCTAAGGGATCTATTGCCTCATCGAAGCTCGTTAAACGTTTTGCTACATGAAAAATCAAAATGCCTTTGTCTAATAGTGAAAAATCTGTCAATACGGATAGTACCCAAGACTGGTGAGGTTTCACGATTTGATTACATCTATTTTGTCACTGTCTGCTAGAGAAAACGAAATAGTTGTTTCTAATACTGCAGCAATTGTAACACACGCCAAATAAGCGAGACTGTTTTGGCACAAACGGTCATTTTTATCTACCTCACTTACATAAACAGCATGACAGAATATAATTCACCAAGTACCAATTTCATAAGACCGAAAAGTAGTTGTAGTAATAGTAGTAGTAGTACGAAATTTCATGTACATTTGGAATCGTCATATTCTTTAATATAATATCTGTGAAGTCCCGATTTCTTCTCCTTCCTCGTTCTAACAAACTATATTGTCATCACTAAATGTGTAACTATTCTTGCCATTGTTAAAACTTATTCCCCAGTCAACTTCACTAACCCTGCCAGAATCATCGATTCAGTTATCCCGCGTTTATTCTCCAGTAAGGCGTTATTGCGGGTTCGTACAACGCATTTTCCGTGCTATTCGAGAACAGAAGCTAAGCGGCTGCTAACGAGGGACTGTACAAGAGGCCATTAAGTACTGTAGCGATCTGGCAAAAATTTTTTGTCAAAATTTCATTTTCTTGGATACGTCGAGAAGATAACATGTAATCTTTCTTACCTATTATTCCTTTTATTCGTTTATTTCCACTCTGGTAGTCTGAATCTATGGGTTTCGGTAATGATTGTAATAATGCTTATCACTCGCACACCCAATCATCCACATAAACAAACAGCGATTGGCGTTCACCTATTCGGATTTATTCGGCTCAGCTCGTATAGTTCCGTCCGCTTTTGTCTGCGGGAAAGTTTATTTGCTTCTAGATTCGACGGGGATTCCCCTGCCAGAGACATCGCGTACACTGTACGCGCATTCAAAAATCAACTTGTGATTCTTTCAGAAATCAACTTAGAATGTGTTCAAAAATATTTAAAAATCAACAGGGATGCGTTTCGAAATCATAGGAATAATCGATAGACCATCGTGCGCTGGATGCTAGGCGCTTTGTGAAACAGTTTTTTTTCTTCAAGAATATGAATTTGGTGGGGCAGATAGCCCGGTTTACCCCCTCCCCCCCTATCCCTAGATCCATACCTACTCAGTCACAGGTGGTGTGAAAGCATCTGGCGTCAACACAAGCATACTAACACTCTGTCAAGTGCCCATCATCGAGCTGCATCTGAATCTGGGATTCGTTCGACCGTGCTACACGCCTTTTTACGGAACAGTTTTTCCAATAATTGCTCCGTAATCTAACTCATAATCTACTGTTCAAATTAGACTACCAAATCAATTCAAACTGCCAATGACGCATGAAAGTACGCGTGTAACTGGAAACGAACACCAAAGGTTTCGAATCCAGTGAGTACTTCTTCGTTTCATTTCTACACAGTCAAAGACATGAGAACCACAGAGAGTACAACTGCAAGCGAGTCGTGCAGTTGCTCCTGGCTGAAAGGCTACGTCCCAGGCAGGTACACACTGAACGGATGGCCACTGCCTGAGGCGGTGTCCCGTGACCCGATTAGAGGGCGGCAGGTGGCCCTCAGCAGACTGTAAACTTCCACTGTGTGAAGGATTGTAAAGAATGCTTTCTAAAAAGACAGAGATCTGCAATGGCATGGGAAAACTCGAGACACTCAAAGCGAGAAGAATCTGTTGGACGCAAAGGAGGCCACCAGATTCAAATTTTTTAAGCGAGTCCAGGATTTCTCACCAAAATTATTTTTGTAATGGGGATGAAGGCTCGCGAGTGAAACTAGCCTTACAGTCGGACAGAATTTCTGCTTTCTGCACCATTCTAAGAGAGAAATGTGTACTACTGGTTAATTACAGCAAGTGCTTTAGGAGAAGGGAGATTGTTGCTATTTTTATAAATGTTTCATTGGTCGGAACTCATGAGGTCTACAGCGATTGGCTAGCAAGCATCCGGTGCTGGCAGAAACAGCAAGACTTTGAGAAGGAGCGCAGGTACACACTTTGCTTCGGGTCGTTGGAGGGAGAGATTCCGTTGGCTTAGAACTTGAAAGGGGGAGGACCTTATCCTAGAGCTAATCATAGATGCCGGGGCTCAATTCCTAATAACTCTGGGCTATCACTGTAGCCATTCCTTTGCACCCAAGTTTTAGAATAATTGTGATCCGCATTTGCGTACGTCGTGGCGAGAGGGCTGCGAAGTCGTTTGCTTCGAGTTTGAGTTTTGCTTCTCTGAACTAATTCACACACTCAGCTAATGGAACTCAAGATGACCTTAGGCAAGGGAAGTGCTACTTATAAGCCCTTTTCTTGATTTTTTCTTTAATGTGTTAACTAATTCAGCGGTCATTGGCGGCTTATGTGGACGCAGCTAATTGTATCGCCCCAACTACCTTTCCACCCATCAATGCCGAGTTATTACCGTGTCTGTTTAACAAGTCATCTGAACCTTTATGCACTTGACAGTTATTTATTTGCCTATTCAATGACTGCAGCCTTTAATTTTATTCCGTAGTTTGGTGAAAACTTTTGTCATTATATCCATTGTAAGGTATTGTCCCCATATTTGATGATTAACAGAGATACCACTGTTTAAATTCAGATGTTCAATAGTTTCTTTTCTGTGACTTTATCTTACCATTTCACACGACTTTATGCGGAGCGTTAAGTTCACTAAATAGGTCACCATGTTCATATCTTGTGTAACCTTCAGTATGCTGTGACCCGTGCGTCTAGCACTGATTATAATCACACGTTCATAATCGCTTTACTAACGATTTTCCACGTTCACTTAGACACATCTCTGTAACAGATTCCTCAGATAATGTGTCTTCTCTAGTTCAGTTAACCACATTTTGCCGCAACATTAGATCGCCATATAACGCACATTTACACACGTGGCAGTCCTTTGAATCACTTTTGACGACTCGCCTTAGTTATATGCTGCAGTAATTACTTAAGATTCGCACTATGTAAATAACTATAAATCGCTCATGGAGTGATCCACTGACTTTTCATTATGTAAGTTAAGTAATATAAAAGTGCAACATATAAAATTTATATCTGCAAATACATAATATATAATTACTGAGATCCTTTGGAGAACATACTAGTACAAAATTATTGCATGTGCTATGCACGATATATTGGAAAGGTCAGATACCCTCAGACTTCAAGCCGAATGTAACAGTCACAAGACCCAAGAAAACAGGTGCTGACGAATGTGAATATTACCAAACTACCCCTTTAATAAGTCACAGTTGACAGTACTGAAACGAATTATTTACAGAAAAATAAAATAATCGTAGAAGCCTACCTCGGAGAAGAGCAGATTGCAGTCCAGAGAAATACGGAAACACGCGAGGCAATGTCGATCCCACGAATTATCTTAAAGGATAGACTAAAGAAAGCTCTTGAGAGTTCAGACTGAAATCTACTCTGTGATATTCTGAAGGTGTAACATCAAACACAGCTAGAGACAGGTTATCTACAAACAGACTGCAATTATAAGAGTCAAAGGTCGTGAAAGGGAAACAGCGACTGACCAGCGAGCAAGGCAGGCTTGTAGCCCATCTTCAATGTTATTCAGTCTATACAATTAACAAGCAGTAACGGAATACAACGAGAAACCGGGAGATGGAGTTAAAGTTCAAAAAGAAGAAATTAAAACTTTTAAGTGTGTTGACGACGAAATTCTCCGAGAAACAGCAAACGACTTGGAAGAGTGAGTGAAAGAAATGGTTAGTATCTGAAAAGAAGTTATAAGATGAACGTCAGCAGAAATTAAACAAATATAATGGGATTGTAGTCGCATTAAATAAGGCAGTGCATAGGGAATTAGGGTGGGAAATGAGACATTAAAACAAGTAGATGAGATTTCCTTTGTGGGTAGCAAAATAACTGATTATGGTCGGAATAGATAAAATTTAAAATATGCAACGTATGCCCAAATAAAAAGGAGACCACCACTGCAGCAGCATTTGAGTGTTCCCAGTGGGTTTGCCGAAAGATGCAATGGCGGTAATTCCCCGTTACACAAGCAGAGTTAATGCCTTCGTAGCAATTTCCTGATATCTAAAGATTTTGTGACAGCACATTCATACATTGCTTTGCGATAACAGTTCAGTTTCGTAGGTCAATTTTCAGCACATTCACATATTGTTTTGCGATAATAGTTCGATTTCGTCGGTGAATTTTCTTAACATTGCTGGCGGGAAAGAAATAGCGTCTGGAGTAAAACTGTTAAATTTCTCTTCCCTGAAGCAGGCCAGTGCCGATGCATTGCAAAAAGCCTGGTGTTGTTGGCGATTTGAATACTAAGCGGTTTTACAACCCCCTGTGGTGCCGGAGGTTCACAGAACTGCTTGGTCAAAGCTGACCTTATTAGCTTATCAGTACGTCGGCGTAGGCTTTTGATATTTAAGCATAGCGACCGCAAGCCCCTCGGCATTGCTTACATCCTGTAAGCTAATGGGAACACGCGAAACCGCCACTTTGCAATCTCTAGTGCGAAAAAGTTTCTCAACGTTTATATCCCAGATGTTGTCATCCAGTCATAATGGTCAACACCAACTGCGCTGTGGCGAAAATGTCTAATGAGGAAACACTTGAGTGCGAGTTCAAAGTTCATCTTCAGTAATGCCCATTTGAAAGAGTTGTGTTAAAAATTATGACCGCAGAAATATTAACTGCTAATGTCTCAACAAGTGCATCAGGACTGCGGCAGAAAATGAGCGTCCGGGAGGTGCAGAGATCAACCTTCCATGGGATGTATGTATTATATGTATTACACTTCTCAAAGTTAGCATCGTCAACATTCAAGAACTGTTCAAAACAAACCATTAACTTGCACCATGTACACAGAATGGATTATGGAGCGCCCAGTGATCACAAAGACTCGCGCCATCAAAACTAAAGGTGAATTCCCAGGGAGCTAAAAACCATGCAGGACTTTCAGCTGGGTATCTACTCTTAAAGAATGCACATAGAATCATATGGGTATAATGGGGTTATGTGAATTTATGGAACACGATAGCATGCAACTGTCTGTCGTGGACCTTATCCTGAAACTCGCTATCCTTTAAGACGTGGCTGCAGATAGTGCGACAATATTCTATAGCCACGGAGAAAAGGAACATCCAAAGCCTGAAATTGTCCGGAGGTGGTATAAATAGCAATGTCACACATTTTTCAGAAGGGATAGTTTGCTCTAAAGGAGTATGATTTTTTCATGCAGACCAGCAATCAAGTAAAAGCAAATTACTTTTACCAGCTATTGACCAAAAGCAGTGCTTATTCCGTAGTTGTAGTACTATTACGCCGGTTTTCCCGCTGTTGCTTGCTGCGACGTAAACATTCTCCGCTGCCCTTGCAAGATATGCACACGGGAAAGAATCGTAGGCGACAGAGGACCTCCAACTTTCTCGCATGACAGTAAATAACACTCCAGCCAATTTACCACCAACATTAACAGTCGGCATAATTGTATACGGATCCGTTAAGGCACTGATGTTAGTTGCTCTTGATACAGCTCCCTTGGTACCTCTAATTGCAGGATTCCTTTCGTATGCATTTCCTCGTCAAATCACGATTGGTCGGAGACTAAAACATATTCCGTACTGAACGGTGGGATCAGTTTATTTCTTCTACAAATTTTCCGGTCGGTTTCGCAGTCTGGTGTGCATCGTCAGGGTGACGCTTCGCATCATGCAACCGTCCACTGTTTCCCTTCAAATCATTGTGATCCATGTTGTGCGCATGAAGTGATAAGTCACTGTCATGCGCATCCTATAAATTGTATCGAGCATCCTTGAAACGTGCGAAAACCAGTTTTTGTATAAGTGCTCCTAGTTCTGCTTTGAATATCCGTAGTTTTTAAAATGAACTACACGGTCATATTGCTGCGGACTTATTCGAAAATCGTTCATAATTATTTTTTTTACTATGCCTTGGGTGATCTTCGATGTACGTAATTGTATTTACTACCCGCTCCTCGGACAACGATTGACCTTTATTATGCTGCACTAGAGACGGGATATGTTGCTCCCTGACCGACAAGAACGATGAACTACATGGCTCGACACCTGTTTCAGTATCTCTTTCACTTGTTAAGCACGTACTGTCATCGTTGTATTCCTCATGTACATTGTCCGTACAGTCGAGTGTATGCGACACCGCACATTACATGACTCATCTTGCAGAAACGGTAATATTTCATCTGCAACTTCTTTCTCACTCTATCAAATTCCTTGGGTTCCTTTCTGTCGACATGTAATGTTGATGCATTAATTTGTTCTGAAAACGGTGCTGATATTCAAGACAATAAAAGCGGGTTAAAAGCTGTGAGCTACCTGGGGAAGTTAACCTTGCATTACTGAGCAACTGTTTCACCAGGTATCCAGTCTAGTTTACCAAATTCCCAACCAGACTAACATTAATTATAATCTTTTAGTAGTCATCTTACGATAACCGGTGATATATATATATATATATATATATATATATATATATATATATATATATATATATAATTTAAATAAAAAGAAATTAATCAGTTTATATCTGGACATTTATTTTAACTTTGATCATTGTTCCGTTAAAATTTCAGCATATTAAACTTGATTCATAACTAAACTGGTGCCTTATTTAGGACTGTGAAAATGTGAGTTTGTAATCTTACGGAACACATCAAATATGGAGCCAAAGAAGTGCAATCCTGTCCGTCATGTAATTACCACACACTGGTATACTAAATTCATACAACTCTCTGTGAAATCTTCCCGAAAAGAATAGCTGAGGGCTACTTTGATGATTACACTACATGCTTCACGTGGTCAACTTGATTTACCCAAAGAGTTTAACTCCACAATAATTTTGATAATTAAAATAAATTACATCGAGACACAAATTACAAAAGAAAAACCTCTAACAGGTTACTATCGTCTTACTATTAACCTGACGGGTCCAACAATTGTATAAGCACGTGGTACTGGTCTCACAAAGTACACCCCACGTGGGTTGAACATAAAGAAAAGTTGCTATATTGAAAAATATTGTCAAGACGAGACGTTATAATCTCACGCACATTCACATTTAAGATTGATGATCTTAGTTAGAGTTACTGATCAACACGTGGTTCCACTTTACTCACAAAGTAGTGACAAAGCAACTACCGGAAGATATTCTGAACATCACACTCGAATTACACCGTGTTGCAATTTAAGATAACATTAGATATTTTAGAGCTAAACCTGAAATAAAGGTGATTAAATTTTCTGTTAGGCTGATCTTAAGAAATCCATTGTCCTACGGACTTAGCAGACACGCGCTTAGCCGGAGATCTTACCACTTGAGACGCTCGCCGCGGACAGACTGACCTGGGCCTCTACCGAGCGTGCTTCCCAAATACCCATGGAAGTGGTCAGAGAGGCAGCTTCCTATACCAACATGACAAGGGACAGACAGGACCATACTAAGAATAGAAACCTCTTTGCTTCTAGAAAGCGTAGCTACCTGTTCCGACGTTGGTCCTACTGTTCTCTAGCAGACAGGCTTGTCTGCTACCATCATGCATGCAACTAGAAATACATTTGCTCATTCATCCTTTCACACAGAAGGAAAGGGGGATGACAGTATCTTATCATATACAGTACATAAGAGAAAGCGGATGTAGGTTCTGTATGAGACTGTGTGACATGAATTACATATAAACTGTGTTTTAAAGTATAGTAGTGTGACAGATCGTTCTAGTTTACGTGTAAAAGTATCACGTTTCACTGCTCAGTCTCCTCCCAGATAGTCAGAAACACCACAGTAAATTTAGAAGTGGCATGTATGCCGTAAATGACAACAGTTTTAAAAAATTAACATGAAAGGAATCCAACAGAGACCTTTCATAACCCTAACGCTCCGGGAAAAGACTGTGCAGGGAATTTTGTGGCCCTGCTAGGACATTCCCAAGCAGGCTTTGTTTATCGTTGCCATTGCTCTGCTTTGTAGCAACACCACATGTACTGCAGCTCTGTTCTGAGTTACTGATCTGCTATCGAGTGGAGCTACACTTTGTAGCCTCGTGCTGCACTCACCGTTGGATACCTCTCGTGCCGCACCCTGTTGCCATTCGTAGCCAATATTGTGGTTGCATGGTAGACAACACACCAGACTCTAGCTCCTAGAACCGCTCGGCCACCTCGGCCGGCAAAAGCTCTTACATCACGTTTAATCACATCCCAGATGTGTTCGATCGGGTTCAGACCTGATGTCGTGGAAGGGCAGGGAGGGGGGCGGGGGGCGGAGGGATATCACATCAATTGGAAATCGACACTGTGTTCCTCGAACCAAACCATCACACTCCTGGCCTTGTGACATGGTGCGTTATCTTGCTAAAAATTGCCACTGCCATCGCGAAGCATGATCGTCATGAAGGAATGAATATACGTGGTTTGCAACCAGTGTACGATACTCCTTGGCCGTCATAGTGCCTTCCACGAGCTCCACTGCACCCCTGGCTGCCCATCTGAATGCTCGTCAGAGGATAATGCAGCCGCCGCCAGCTTCTCTCCGTACCATAGTATAGGTATCAAGGAGCTGTTCCCTGGGAAGATGACGGATTCGCGCCCTCCCATCGTCGTGATGAGAGACGTATCGGGATTCATCAGACAGTGCAACGCTCTGCCGCTGCGGCAGCGTCTAGTGGCGATGGTGTTAACACCCGCACTCATAGCTCGTCGGCTGCGGAGGCCCATCATTAGGAGTGTTCGGGGCACTGTTTGTTGAGGCAATTTGTACTGCTCAACCCAGCAGTCTGATGTCTGCTGTTATGCTAGATCCGCCACAGTTCGCCGCCTGTCCTGTGTTTCCAGTCTGCCCAGCCTGCGACGTCCGACATCTGTAACGAGGGGCGGCCGCCCAACCCCCCGACGTCTGGACGTGGTTTCACCTTGGTCTCGCCACGTGTTGAAGGCACTCACCACAGCACTCCTCGAACACCCGACAACTCGTGCCGTTTCCGAAATGCTCGTGCCGAGCCTCCAACGCATCACTACCCGCACTCGGTTAGACTCGGATGGATCGCGCGCATTCCCCATCCTACACACGGGCAACACAGTCACTGATACTACATGTACCGTGCGTGTGGCTCACTTGCACTCACTCCTCGCCAGGTGACACTGCTACCCACTGGACGGGTTTACATCGACAGTAGCCTGGTGGTCACACTGTTATGGCTGGTCAGTGTATGACGTCATTGGCCTTTTGCGACCTCACACTCAAGGGGTTCCTTGTGAGGCAGTGAGTGACGATACAGCAAATACAGTGTAACAGCTTCGGTCTGGAGCCGCGCTACCACTACGGTCGCAGGTTCGAATCCTGCCTCGGGCATGGATGTGTGTGGTGTCCTTAGGTTAGTTAGATTTAAGTAGTTCTACGCTTCTAGGGGACTGATGACCTCAGAAGTTAAGTCCCATAATGCTCAGAGCCATTTGAACCATTTGAACAGTGTAACAATCTCTGGTTAGTGAAACGACCAGCATTTTGGTGTATCCAGGGAAATTCGTGTCGGTCTGTTTGGTGAATTTCATGAATCCTCCCCTCTAAATCGTCGGTTTTGAGAGTGGAGGGGAACGTAGAGGAGACGAAGAGTCGGTGTGGAGGAGCGCGGCCGAGATGTCGTACATAGTCACACAGCCCTGTGTACGACTACTTACCTCAATCTTGCGCAAGTGTCGCTTTTAGCGCTAGCGCTTCCTTCGCTCTGACAATTTGCGAGATCTGTCCCGTAACTTGTGTTCGTACTTCAGTGGTTTCACTCGCCTGGATCTTCAGTGCCTTTTTACCTGGAGTTTGCATGCTGCACAGATTTGGAAAGCCAAACGCGTTTCCGTACTATTCTTCCATACGATTTGAGGTACCTACCAGTTGTTAACAGCGCATTCTGTACAAACTGAGCCACACTCAAACAGTCCTTTATTAGAAACAATTCTGTTGAATGAACATCCGCATCTGAGCGTTGTACCAGAGGTTGAAAATACCGCTTCGGTTGTAAATTTCTTTTATTATCACACGACTGGTTTCGGGCTGTTATAAGCCCATCTTCAGGAGTCGTAGCTGCGCTGTGGCCCCCGAGCGCTGCTGTGGACGTGTCTAGGCGCGGTGTGCGACCTATGAGCGCAGAACAGGGAGCCCTTTATTGTATTTTTGCGTACGTAAACGGCACTGTGTTGTGGAACTGATCTGGTTAATCTGTCAGCTACGATTCAAATAAAATCTGGAGTGCAGTGAACTCATTTTCAGGACCACTGTATTTTTGAACTTTAAGTAGGCATTCATTTGACAGAATTGAATGAACTGATATTTACTTTTAACAAATAAATTCGCCAAACAACCGTGCAATTTTTGAAATTATTTTATTTTCGCTGCCAGTTTCGGCAATTTAGTATGCCATCTTCAGGCTCCATATGCAGCTCTCAAAAATTATCGGTATTGGCATACCGAGGCCATCTGATGTGAATTCTCAAGTGCTTCCTTTGAAAACTTTACTGCAACTTGTAGTCAGTTCTTCGAAGGAATCACTTGAGAATTCATGACATCCAGAAATAGATGGCTCGAATATGCCATTATCGATAATTTTTGAGAGGTACATGTGGGGCCTGAAGTTGGCACAGTGAATTGCCTAAACTGGCAACGAAAATAAAATAAAATAACTTCTTAATTTTCTCTGTTAAATATTTTACCAGCCGCTGTATCACGTCCCCTTGTATCCACGGGAACTGATATTCACTTTTGTTCAGAGAATTAATCGTAAATGATTTAATTGTAGTACAAACGCGATAAAAATAGACTCAGTTCTTTAAGCTTATTAGCATTTTTGTTTTTATGTAATTTATCCTACAACTGTCCTGGTCAGGTAACTATAATTTATAAAACAAAGTAAGACTGGCTCTTCTAGCATAGCTAAATTCAGTTCTCACTGGCGGGGCCATTCCATTGTAAAGCAGGTGACCCCACTAGGGTCATTTAATGTGTGCTGTAGGAAATGTAATTGATTTATATACCTATTGATTAATGAATATTGCTGTCATTTATGGTTACCTTAGTATTGAGGTTATACAAAGTTTCAGTTGCAGTAACTAGTGTAATTTGTTGCTTTAATGTTGTGCACTGCGTGCACTCGCTTGTACAACGTTTCTGTGTTGAGTCTGTAAGTGCTGTGGAACACTTCCACATTCCACAGCAGAGCCCCACCACGTCACCTGCACACTGCTCGCACAAAACAGCAAGAAGAAAATATTAAAAGTTGTTTCCGCAGTTCGTTGCGTGATAGATTCCACCTAGTAAGTATTTTAGGGTCAAATAGTATCATAAATTATCATCACTGACCGAAATTTGTAAAGAATCATTTTTCTGAGTGTTCTCGAAGATAATCTGAGATTGAATCAATATATGTGTAATAAAAACACTGCGTTTTGCCGAACGCGGCATATCAAGATACGGAAATTAACAGTGATCTCTGGTTGCTGTGACAACGGAAGTAAACAGCATTACTACAGCGGACTCAATCGAAATTTCAAACTGCCTTATCTATCTGGCCCTCATGCGCTTATAACTGTCCACATTTAAACTGCGAGGTAACAAGGACGTGATTACGTTGATAAATACACTCTGGCCATTAAAATTGCTACACCACGAAGAAACGCAGATGATAAACGGGTATTCATTGGGCAAATATATCATACTAGAACTGACATGTGATTACATTTTCACGCAATTTAGGTGCATAGACCCTCAGAAATCAGTACCCAGAACAATCACCTCTGGCCCTAATAATGGTCTTGATACGCCTGGGCATTGAGTCAAACAGAGCTTGGATGGCGTGTACAGGTACAGCTGCCCATGCAGCCTCAACAAGATACCACAGTTCATCAGGAGTAGTGACTGGCGTATTGTGACGAGACACTTGTTCGGCCACCATTGACCAGACGTTTTCAGTTGCTGAGAGATCTGGAGAGTGTGCTGGACAGGGCAGCAGTCGAACATTTTCTGTATCCAGAAATGCCCGTACTGGGCCTGCAACTTGCGGTCGTGCATTATCCTGCTGAAATGTAGGGTTTCGCAGGGATCGAATAAAGGTTCAATGCGAACAAGAGCTGACCGTGACGTGTAACCAATGGCACCCCATACCATCACGCCGGGTGATATGCCAGTATGGCGATGACGAATACACGCTTCCAATGTGCGTTCACCGCGATGTCGCCAAACACGGATGCAATTATCATCATGATACTGTAAACAGAACCTGGATTCATCCGAAAAAATGACGTTTTGCCATTCGTGCACCCAGGTTCGTCGTTGAGTACACCATCGCAGGCGCTTCTGTCTGTGATGAAGCGTCAAGGGTAACCGCAGCCATGGTCTCCGAGCTTATAAAATGGTTCAAATGGCTCTGAGCACTATGGGACTTAGCTTCTGAGGTCATCAGTCCCCTACAACTTAGAACTACTTAAACCTAACTAACCTAAAGACATCACACATATCCATGCCCGAGGGAGGAATCGAACCTGCGATTGTAGCGGTCGCGCCGCTCTAAACTGTAGCGCCTAGAACCGCTCGGTCACCCAGGCCGGCCCGAGCTGATAGTCCATGCTGCTGCAAACGTCGTCGAACTGTTCGTGCAGATGGTTGTTGTCTTGCAAACGACCCCATCTGTTGACTCAGGGATCGAGATAAGGCTGCACGATCCGTTACAGACATGCGGATAAGATGCCTGTCATCTCGACTGCTAGTGATACGAGGCCGTTGGGATCCAGCACGGCGTCCCGTATTACCCTCCTGAACCCACCGATTCCATATTGTACTAACAGTCATTGGATCTCGACCAACGCGAGCAGCACTGTCGCGATACGATAAACCGCAATCGCGATAGGCTGCAATCCGACCTTTGTCAAAGTCGGAAACGTGATGGTACGCATTTCTCCTCCTTAGACCAGACATCACAACAACGTTTCACCAGGCAACGCCGGTCAACTGCTGTTTGTGTATGAGAAATCGGTTGGAAAGTTTCCTCATGTCAGCACGTTGTAGGTGTCGCCACCGGTGCCAACCTTGTGTGAATGCTCTGAAAATCTAATCATTTGCATATCACAGCATCTTCTTCCTGTCGGTTAAATTTCGCATCTGTAGCACGTCATCTTCGTGGTGTAGCAGTTTTAATGGCCAGTAGTGTATCTTAGGATGCAAGTAGCTTGTCTTCGTTGGCGTATCGAGCAATTTAACGAGAGGTAGTCAGGCAATGTAAATACGTACTACTGATCTCACAACGCTGTTACCGTAACTTGGAAGCTCGTACCACTTAACTTAGCAAAAAGCACGGTTATCCAATTTATTTACATCCGAGTATCTTTCAGAGAATCATAAGACGGCGAGATTTGGTGGGTCCCTAACCCGTCTGTCGAGATATGACGAGCAAGGAACGGACTTCAGTGTTAAGATTGTGGCATGTGATAAAACGTGATGTCAACACATCGACACCGTCTCCGAACGAATAAGCGTGGGGTGGTGGCATCTTGGATCGCCTCGTCCAAAAAAACTGCACTCTGACTCGAATTCAGGAAAAGCGATTCTCAGTTTCTTTCGCGGTGAACAAGGACTTCTACTTACCAACTGACTATCACAGGTTGCAATAGGTAACGCTGAACGGTACTGAAACACACCGCTGACGCTCAGACATGCCATCTAGAACAAGCGCCGGGGCAAACTCTGCAATTGGATAATGCTTCTCCAGGATAAGGCTAGGCCTCATGTGGCCAAGAAGACCTCGAGGTCCTTCAGAAATTTCTATGGGGCGTCCCGGAACATCCTCATTACAGCCTCGGTATCTTCCCGTCTGACTCACATATCTCCGCGCCCTTAAAACGATCTCTGATATGTCAGAGATCTACCTGTGACATGGCAGTCCAGGACACCGTAAAAAGCTGGATCTGTAAGCAACCCAGAAGTTTCGGCGCTGAAGCCATCCACTCCGTCTCTACGCCCTGGGACCGGGGTATTGCCGGCCCCTATGGCCGAGCAGTTCTAGGTGCTTCGGTCTAGAGCCGCACGACTACTAGGGTCGAAGGTTCGAATCCTGCCTCGGGCATGGATGTGTGTGATGTTCTTAGGTTAGTTAGGTTTAAGTAGTTCTAAGTCCTAGGGGACTGATGACCTCAGATCATAAGCCCCATAGTGCTCGGAGCCATATGAACCATTTGACCGGCGTATCACTGTCAATGGTAGTTATGTATAATTGTGCTGCTTCACATGAGCTGTAATTATAACATCTTCTCGAAATTTCTTTACATATAATTGTAGTCTCCATTTACTTTGGTCACATCTTACAGGTTTGGTATAATATAAAAGTATCTTTGAAAAACAGGAATCTGTAACGTGTAATATAAACTTACGCATCACGAAGTCTTTTTGGAGAACATTTGTCTGGAATTACGCCTTGTATGAAAGTGAAACATGGAAGATAAGCAGTTCAGTC
Source organism: Schistocerca americana (assembly GCF_021461395.2). NCBI lineage: Eukaryota > Metazoa > Arthropoda > Insecta > Orthoptera > Acrididae > Schistocerca > Schistocerca americana. The sequence goes on from NC_060125.1 coordinate 633,545,322, forward strand.
AAGAAAATAATAGAATGTGTCAGTAAAGGAGAGTGCCAAGTATTAAACAGGTAGCACAAATAGCTACAACAAAGATACTGAATCGAATTGTGGAGAAAAAAAGTTTATGGAATAGGTTGACTAAATGAAAGGATCAGTTCATGGGACACTAGGTGGACGTTCAAGAACTCGTCAGTGTTTCTGATAGAGAGGAACAGTAAGCAGTATAAAATGGGTGTTGGTTGCAGTAGCTACGCACCGATAAAGAGGCTTGTACAACATAGATAAGCGTGGAGAGCAGCATCAAACCAGTCTTAGATTGAAGGCTGCAACAATGGCATTGTTGTTTCGTTACCTCTCTAGCTAAATGGGCCCTTCTTCTACACTGAAACGAGTTGTGCGTGCAAATGTACACGGGATAGCGATATGCACACACAGATGGCGGTATCATCGCGGACGCAAGGTATAAACGGACAGTGCGTTGGCGGAGCTGTCGTTTGTATTCAAGTGATTCACGTGAAAATGTTTCCGATGTGATTGTGGCCGCACGACGACAATTAACAGACTTTGAACGCGGAATGGTAGTTGTAGCTAGACGCGTACTACTACTAGGTGATCAGGCCCAGTGGACCGCACGCGCCTACAAGTTTCCTCCTCCACTGTATTCTGTCCATTGCTGCTATCCGCCATCCGTTCACATCTATTGACACTTGGTTTAAATCTTCATGGAGTCCATCCCTCCAACGCTTCTTGGGTCTCCCTGGCGGTGTCTTTCCTGTAGGTGTGAAATCCAGGAGCTTCCGAGGCCATCTGTAATCCTCCATCCGAGCCACATGGCCGGCCCACTGCATTCGTTTGGCTTTGACAGCTCCTGCTATGTTGGGCTGCTGGTATAGTGCCTCAAGCCCTTGGTTGTATCTGATCCTCCATTCCCCTGTATCTGCATCCAGAACCGGACCGAAGATATTCCGAAGCATTTTTCTCTCAAAAACAAGGAGCTTATGGAAGTCCTGTTTCCGGATACTCCATGTCTCACAGCCATATAGAACAACAGGCTGGATCAGGGTTTTGTACAGTCGTATCTTGAACTGTCTGGAGAGATATCTGGAGCGAAGCAGTTATGCTAGGCTGTGGTATGATCGGTTTCCTGCTTCTATTCTGGCATTGATCTCTGCTTCACGTGACGAGTTCTCAGTGAAAAGTGCCCCTAGGTATTTGAATTCTTGCACTCTCTTGTAGGACTGGTCCCCAACCTGCAGTGATTGTAGATGATCAGCAGTCTGACAATGACCACGCGTCATAGCGAGACGCATGGGATAGTTAATTTTGGAGATCGTTAGGGAATACAACATTCCGAGGTCCGTAATGACAAGAGTGTGCCGGGAACACCAAATTTCAGGCATTACCTCTCAGCATGGGTAACGCAGTGGTCGACGGTCTGCACTTAAAGACCGAGAGCACTGATGTATCCATAGATTTGTCAGTGCTAACAGACAAGTAACAGTGCGTGAAATAAGAGTACAGATGAATGTGGGGCGCACGACTAATGTATACGTTGGGATAGTCGGCGAAATCTGACGTTAATGGACTATGGCAGCAGACGACTGGTGCGAGAGCCTTTGCTGATAGCACGACATCGCCTTCAGCGACTCTCCTGCGCTCGTGACTATTTCGGTTGGATCCTAGAAGAGTGGATAACCGTGGCCTGGTCTGATGAGTCCCTGTTTCAGTTGGTGGTAATATTCGAGTTTGGCGCAGACCCAACGAAGCCATTAACCCAAGTTGTCAACGAGGCACCGCGCCAGCTTGTGGTGGCTCCATAATGGTGTGGGCTGTGTTTACGTGGAATGAACTGGATCCTCTCCTTCAACTGAACCGATCACTAACCGGAACTGATTGTGGTTGGCTAGTTGGAGATCATTTTCAGGTACTCATGGACTTCATGCACCCAAACAACGATGGAACTTTTATGGATGACAATGCGCCATGTCGTCGGGCCACCATTATTGTTGGAGATTGATTTGAAGAACATTCTGGACAGCTCGAGCGATCTGACCCCCCATCGCACGTATATGGGACATTATCGAGAGGCCAGTTCGTGCAGAAAAAGCAATACTTTCGCAATTATGGGTGGGCGTAGAAGCAGTACGGCTCGATATTTCTGCAGGGGACTTTCAACAACTTGGTGAGTCCATGTCGCGTCGAGTTACTGCACTGCATCGGGCAAAATGAGGTCCGACTCCATATTAGGAGGTATCTCATTACTTTTGTCACCTAAGTGTAAATTTAATTATCGTTTATCATAGTGCCTTGAACGTAATGCTGGTCTCGTTACTTGACAGCGGACGACTGTTTTTCTTCTAAGAACTAGTTATAAGACAACTATCACTAATTCATTAACTTGTAAATTATAGATTGCAGCGATCATTCGTCCTTTTTAAAATTTATTGTGCAGATCTAGATTTCGGATAGAAGCTAGCCATTCTCAATGCACTATTATTTTCTCTCAATTTATGTAATGCCTGTTGATCGGGCTTCACCAGTGTTTTGTAGGCATTGAAAATGCAACATGAATAAATCAAAACGTGGTTGTACAAACCATTCCGATTCATTTTGTTGTATGTGTGGTGAACTTACAACGAGGAAACAAATACGACCAATTTCTAACGTACTGAAGACGTCGTATTATTTATACTTCAAATGCCAACTGGGAGATCAGGATAAAGATTATATCTTCGACACCTCCCTATACATCATAGCATTATTATCCACGTCAGGATTAAAAGCTATATTATTGCCCTCAGCAACTAGACCTGTTCCCCGCGGTGAAGACCTGCCAGTTCCAACTCCTCAAATACACTCCTGGAAATTGAAATAAGAACACCGTGAATTAATTGTCCCAGGAAGGGGAAACTTTATTGACACATTCCTGGGGTCAGATACATCACATGATCACACTGACAGAACCACAGGCACATAGACACAGGCAACAGAGCATGCACAATGTCGGCACTAGTACAGTGTATATCCACCTTTCGCAGCAATGCAGGCTGCTATTCTCCCATGGAGACGATCGTAGAGATGCTGGATGTAGTCCTGTGGAACGGCTTGCCATGCCATTTCCACCTGGCGCCTCAGTTGGACCAGCGTTCGTGCTGGACGTGCAGACCGCGTGAGACGACGCTTCATCCAGTCCCAAACATGCTCAATGGGGGACAGATCCGGAGATCTTGCTGGCCAGGGTAGTTGACTTACACCTTCTAGAGCACGTTGGGTGGCACGGTATACATGCGGACGTGCATTGTCCTGTTGGAACAGCAAGTTCCCTTCCCGGTCTAGGAATGGTAGAATGATGGGTTCGATGACGGTTTGGATGTACCGTGCACTATTCAGTGTCCCCTCGACGATCACCAGTGGTGTACGGCCAGTGTAGGAGATCGCTCCCCACACCACGATGCCGGGTGTTGGCCCTGTGTGCCTCGGTCGTATGCAGTCCTGATTGTGGCGCTCACCTGCACGGCGCCAAACACGCATACGACCATCATTGGCACCAAGGCAGAAGCGACTCTCATCGCTGAAAACGACACGTCTCCATTCGTCCCTCCATTCACGCCTGTCGCGACACCACTGGAGGCGGGCTGCACGATGTTGGGGCGTGAGCGGAAGACGGCCTAACGGTGTGCGGGACCGTAGCCCAGCTTCATGGAGACGGTTGCGAATGGTCCTCGCCGATACCCCAGGAGCAACAGTGTCCCTAATTTGCTGGGAAGTGGCGGTGCGGTCCCCTACGGCACTGCGTAGGATCCTACGGTCTTGGCGTGCATCCGTGCGTCGCTGCTGTCCGGTCCCAGGTCGACGGGCACGTGCACCTTCCGACGACCACTGGCGACAACATCGATGTACTGTGGAGACCTCACGCCCCACGTGTTGAGCAATTCGGCGGTACGTCCACCCGGCCTCCCGCATGCCCACTATACGCCCTCGCTCAAAGTCCGTCAACTGCACATACGGTTCACGTCCACGCTGTCGCGGCATGCTACCAGTGTTAAAGACTGCGATGGAGCTCCGTATGCCACGGCAAACTGGCTGACACTGACGGCGGCGGTGCACAAATGCTGCGCAGCTAGCGCCATTCGACGGCCAACACCGCGGTTCCTGGTGTGTCCGCTGTGCCGTGCGTGTGATCATTGCTTGTACAGCCCTCTCGCAGTGTCCGGAGCAAGTATGGTGGGTCTGACACACCGGTGTCAATGTGTTCTTTTTTCCATTTCCAGGAGTGTAGTATGGGAAGAAGTTCCTAATTCTGATCATGAATCTACAAACTCTGAGGAAGCACGATGTCATTCAAGTGAAGACGAGCACTTTCCAGAACAAAGACCACATTTAATTACACAAGCAGACTTGAATGACCTAGTTCGTGATTTATACTTATACAAGGAGCAAGCAGAAATTTTATCTTCACGTCTTAAAGAATGGAACGTACTTCATAGAGAAACAAGAATTACTCACTTTAGGCAACGTAATAGAGATCTGATGACATATTAACGTGTGGTGGGCAAGATTTGTGCTTCTAGTGATGTAGTAGGATTAATGAAACAGTTAAACATACCATACGATGCTGCGGAGTGGCGCTTGATTATTGCCGCTTCCAAGACAAGTCTGAAGGCTGTGCTATTGCATAATGGTAATACGTTTCCCTCTGTAGCTGTAGGATACTCTGTGACTGTGAAAGAGAACTCCGTAAATTTGTCGGAGATACTTGAAGCTATTAAATATAAGGAAGAAAATTGGAATATATGTGGTGTTCTTAAGGTGACTGGTTTACTAACTGGTCTCCGAAGTGGTTTCACAAAGTATTGCTGTTTCGTTCGTCTTTGGGACAGCTGTGCAACAGATAAACATTATGCAGTTAAACAGTGCCCACCACGAGACAAACTGGCTCCGGGGATATAAAATGTGAAATATGTACCTTTCGTGGGTTCTCGAAATGTTTTCTTTCCCCCACGGCATATTAAGCTCGGCCTCATGAAGAATTTTGTCAAGGAAATGGACAAAAATGCTAATGGTTTCATGTATCTACGTGAAGTGTTCCCTGAATTAACTGACGCCAAATTGAAAGAGGGAATTTGTATTGGGCCACAAATTAGGAAGTTAATGCATGATAAGAATTTGAAAGAAAAATTAAGTCAGTTAGAACTTGCACCCTGGCGTTATTTAGAGGATGTCGTTGAAGGTTTCCTATGGAATACAAGAGTAGAAAACAGTGACATATTAGTGGGAACCCTTCTAGAGAAGTATAAAAATCTTGGATGCAGAATGTCGCTAAAAATGCGCTTCCTAAATTCTCATTTAGATTTCTTCCCTACCAATTTGGAAGCGATTACTGACGAACACGGAGAAAGATTCCATCAGAACATTTTGCGAATGGAAAGCCGCTATAAAGGTAGATGTGAACCCTTCAATGTTAAGTGACTGCTGTTGGTTTTTGAAACGTGGAGGGTATATACCCCACAGAGGGAAGTTGTCGTCGAAAAGACTCAACCCTCCGCCATCAACATCATCGCGATCATCAAGCAAATATTGCGATTTTTCTTGTAGAAATGTACATTAGGCCAAGGACACTAGAGTAGGGTAGTTTTATGGCATTAAGTATGTTATATATTGTCTAAACTTAGTGTAGACCACCGTTGTCTCTGTTTTTAGATATATGCATTAAAAACCTCCGTAACAAAATATTGGGGGGTGATGGCGAAAATCTAACTGCATTTTCAGATTCAGCACGTCCAAATTAGTTAGGTCCATCATGTTTCATCTCTGTACCTGAAAAAAGTTCTTTTTGTTGTATAGTGTAATACAGAGTAAGCACGCCACTTGGACTTCCAACACGCTACAGGATAACTCGTGTTTTGTATCCAGTTTACAGTGCAGACATTTATTCAACATAATGTAAAGAAATATTTTTTAAAGAACGTTACAATGTAGATGTAGCATTTCATTACAATCATGAATGAGTTGCAGTCTTTCCAAAAACATGGAAGATGATGAATGAATTTAAGGTAGTAGGCCTAGCATTAAGGCATTTGTTAAGAAATTAAGGCAGTTTTTATTAGTTTTCAGTCTTAATTGCCATTCCCTTCCAAAGAAACTAATGGGTATCCCCTCCCCATTAAACTGCCCTCCCTCCCCAGTCGCCCTCTCCCCAGGTCAGGTGTTGGATACGCTCTTGATGGATTACTTTATGGTAGAAATGGGAGAACAGGAAGTGCAGACCGATAAGAGGGTTCTGTGACGCCTGCAGCCCGTCACAGACTTTGGTATCGGATACGACTGCCAGGGAACGTCGATCGAGCAGAGAGCCGTTTGGGCTACAGAGCGGTTATGTAAATGGACCACACACTCACACACACGCACGCACTCACATACAAACAGTATGGCGTGTCGAGCCGGCTGCTTTGGTCGTCACCCCACGAGCCACCAGCCGCCCTTCTCCCTTTTTTCTTTTTTTTTGCTTTTCATTTTTTTTTACGCACTCGGGGGACGGGATAGGAAGCGGAAAGGAAGGCACAGGGAGAGAAAAGTCTCCCTGCAACCGTAGAGAACGTCCCGCCCTTTCAGAATACCTTTGAAGGGCGCGCGGTGCGCGGACTAGGGCACGGGAATTCCTCTCGAGTGAGAGGTTAGGGTGGCAGCGGAAGGTGGGGCAGGGTGGGGGGGGGGGGGTGGGGAAGTGGCCCTCGGCCGCTTTTGTGCTGCACGGAGGCGGCCTCACCTCGAGACGCGAGGGCCCTCCGGCGGCCGCACGCTAATGAAAAGCCAACTTTCTTGGCCGCGGCGGACTGCTCCAGTCGGCAAACACGGCTCGCCTCAGCTGGCTAGCTACTAGCTAGCTCCGGCTCTAGACTCTCGCCACCCCCTCCCCCTCCCCTCCCCCTTCCGCCCTTTCACACCACCTTTCGCCGGTCCGCGCCGTCCAGCCGCCGCCTACACCCGCGTCTCCACTTACAAGTCTCTCTCTCTCTCTCTCTCTCTCTCTGTCTGCGACGGGCGCCGCTATTAAAATCTCGTGCTAATGAATTCTGCCCAGTTATCGCCCCTAATTGGGTGGGATTCAGACCTCTGCCTCGGCGGCCTCTCTCGCGGCTTTTTAATTCTGCGCGGCGTATCTCCTTTCACGCGGCACCGGGAAATTGTCCCGACCCTCTCTCCACCCGTCCCCTTCTGCTCAGACCTCCGAGCACCCCCTGGTGATTTATTCTCCCCGCGGGGTCGCTCCCTGCGCCGAATGGGGCAGTCCGCCGCAAATGTGCAGAGGGGTGAAATCTTTTGAGGGCAGCGCTGCGTCGCGCCGACTAATGACGTCTGCGGATTTGGAGTCCAGTTAGCGGTCGCTTTCACGGCTCCTCTTTTTCTCCTCCTTCCTTTTTTTTTTCATTTTGCCTCAGCCTCCCTTCGCGCGGACAGCAGAAGGACGAGTTTGGCGCTTTGCTGCCCTCTCCTCCGAGATACCTGCACGGCCTCGATTGCCAGGTGTGGAGGCTCAGCCGGCTACTTTCTGTAGCCCCAACGCACCCTCCAAGTTACACGTCACTTCCTCTCTACACACACCTATCCTGTGGCAGTCGCTGCAAATTTGGACCGCCATTCGCGGGGCGATCTTTCACCTATCAGGGCCGGTATATGGTCATTACACTACTTGGGCTACCTTAAACGTTAGCTTTCACATCTACCAATTACCATCACTGTGTATCAAAAGTACCCATACCACTATGAGAGGACAATACGCTGCCTGATGGAAAAAAAAAAAACTGAAACACCCAGAAGTGGATGAGGAAACTAAATGAAACTTCACCACATGAGAGTGTATGTATTACTATGTCACTGATTACATTATCGAGTCAATGTTAACTGAATCTTCCGTCGTTTTTTGGTAGAACAACATTACAACAAATGAAAAGCGCTATTTTGCTTTTATTCTATAGTATTATTTTTACTGTTTAAACCCGTTTTTGGTTTACGAGGCCATCCTCAGATATTACTATTGCCGCCAAAGAAGTTACAATGTTTGTAAACGACGTTGGAAATGGAGTTACACATCTAGATTGAAGTACAAACTTACAGTTTTTCATTATTTCTCATACTGTCTGTTCCTACACATCCCCCATTTTCCTGTAGTCATTGAGTTCTTTCATTTTATTGAAATTGTCTGTGTAATCCATATAGACTGCAGTTACAATTGTTTAAGTCTTCCTTTACTGGTACTTGTATTTCTTTCCATATTTAATACCTCTCGAAGTTGTCTCATCAAGTTGGCTTTTTATTTTCATTTTCCATTTATTTAATGTAAACTGTTACATAGCCACAACGTTTTCCCTGTTTGCTTTGCTTGTATCTGTATTCTGTTCGACTTTTTACTTTTTAAAACGCAGAACCAACACACTCTCAAAGATGGCATTTACTGTATGTTCTCTCACGCTCCTCCATTTTCCTTCATTTGTTAATTTATGTTTATCTTATTGATATTGCTTAAGTTCCTCACTTATTCTCTAATTGCATTGGTAATTCTTTCTTTTAATTGGTTTGTTTATCACTCTCCATGTTATATACCTCCTGAAGTACCTTGTCATGTACAAATTTTATTTTATAGGTTTTGTTTGTTAATATAAACTGTTATGTAGGCTTGCTGTTCCAGTTTTGTGTTAAAGTTTTTGCTGTTTACTCCTTTTATTAGACTTAGAGAAAGCTTTTGAGAATGTTAAATGGAATACTCTCTTTCAAATTCTGAAGGTGACAGGGGTCAAATACAGGGAGCGAAAGGCTATTTACAATTTGTACAGAAACCAGAAGGCAGTTATAAGAGTCGAGGGGCATGAAAGGGAAGCAGTGATTGGGAAGGGAGTGAGACAGGGTTGTAGTCTCTCCCCGATGTTATTCAATCTGGATATTGAGCAAGCAGTAAAGGAAACAAAAGAAAAATTAGGAGTAGGTATTAAAATCCATGGAAAAGAAATAAAAAAATTTGAGGTTCGACGATGACATTGTAATTCTGTCAGAGACAGCAAAGGACTTGGAAGAGCAGTTGAACGGAATGGACAGGATAATGGAATGTAGTCGAATTAAGTCGGGTGATGCTGAGGGAATTAGATTAGGAAATGAGACACTTAAAGTAGTAAAGGAGTTTTGCTATTTGGGGAGCAATAGAACTGATGATGGCCAAAGCAGAGAGGATATAAAACGTAGACTGGCAATGGCAAGGAAAGCGTTTCTGAAGAAGAGAAACTTGTTAACATCGAGTATAGATTTAAGTGTCAGGAAGTCGTTTCTGAAAGTATTTGTATGGAGTGTATCCATGTGTGGAAGTGAAACATGGACGATAAATAGTTTGGACAAGAAGAGAATAGAAGCTTTCGAAATGTGGTGCTACAGAAGAATGCTGAAGATAAGGTGGGTAGATCACGTAACTAATGAGGAGGTATTGAATAGAGCTGGGGAGGAGTTTGTGGCACAACTTGACTAGAAGAAGGCATCGATTGGGAGGACATGTTCTGAGACATCAAGGGATCACCAATTTAGTATTGAAGGGCAGCGTGGAGGGTAAAAATCGTAGAGGGAGACCAAGAGATGAATACACTAAGCAGAGTCAGAAGGATGTAGGCTGCAGTAGATGCTGGGAGATGAAGCAGCTTGCACAGTATACAGTAGCATGAAGAGCTGCAACAAACCAGTCTCAGGACTGAAGACCACAACAACAACAACTCCATTTATACTTCTTTACTGTTCAACTTTTTACTTTTTACATTGTATTACCACCACAGTGTCAAAGTTGTTATTTACTGTACGTTTCTACTTCAGTCTATATGTGTAATTTCATTTCGAATGTCGTTTACAAATATCGTAACTGCATTCTGACAATGGTCAGTAAATGTCTGAAGATGGACTTGTAAGCCGAAAACCAGTTAACACAGTGATAGTAATACTGCAGAACAAAGGCAAACTAGCGCTTTTCATAAATATCGAGTCAATATCACAAAGGGCTTGGTAGTATGGACGCACTTACCAGCATGACGTTGCACCCCCTGGACGCATGCCCTGATACGAGTCCGAACAGTGTAAGTAAGCTCTTGTATCCTTCCCTCAGGAAAAATGGCTACCAACTGTTGTAATTGGTGCTTCATACTCTGGATACTGGCAGTCGGGCGGAATTCACCTTAGAGCTAGTCCCGTATATATGTACAGTCGGAAACAGGTTTGGGGATCTTGTTGGCCATGAGAGTATCTCAATATCATTCAGATAGTTCAAAGAGACGAGTGACATGTTTGGACGCAGAGTTCCCTGCGCCACTACCACCCATGACGCGAAGTCATACTCGACGGCTCCCCAGACCACAATGCCTTTCGAAAGCAATCCAGAACTTGGCGACAATCGTCATCAGGGTACTGCAGAACAGTGATTCATTACAGAACACAGTGCGACGAATTTCGTCAGCGGTCCAGCTTCACAGTCCAAACGCAGGCACTTGTTTTGTGGTGTTAGTGGCAGCCTACACATGGGGCGGTAACTCCCTAGTCTGGTTTCTGCTAGTCTGCAACCAATGGTGCAGGAAGACGCAGAATATTGCAGAAGTCCATTACTTGATCTTGGATGGCAGGTGGAGGTATGAAGCTATTACAGTGTGATTTGTCCACAGTACGCCGATCCTTCCTTGTGGCTGTCAGACGAGGTCGTTCGGAACCTTGATGACACCTATACCTGCCCTCAAATTCCCGTGCAGTCAAACATCGGTCCATTCTCACATCCTAATGCCCAGAAATCCTCACGATTCAACAGCCAGCCAAATGGACCATCCACACTGAGGCTACGTTAAAGTTCTGTTAGGCGCTACTAACGCTGTCTCACATGAGTATGCAGCATCTCTGTTTCCTTCACAGTGTTTACTCGACATCTGAGTCTGTTACGCTCCTTAACCCTGTCAGTCCTGGGAACAACACTAAACTCGAACAACATTAATTCCCTCTGGTGGTCGTTCGACCTGTGACAGGAAATTACAAATGTCATCATTTATATACCTGCTAATGGTGTGCGTATGACATCCGACCATGGCTAGTGGGCGCTTCACTTATTTTGACATGTAGAGTATGCTGTACATTATACACGCAAGTACTTACATATAAAAACCATGTATCCGGAGGATCTGTATGTGCACCGTCATGTCTGAAGGAGAGATCTCTTCACATGCATGTCCTCTTTGACATCTTGTTGTGTATCTAAGAACTTACGGTACGTCAAAAGCCTTCTTCAATACTTTCTCGCAAGTCTTCGTTAGTCCTGTATCGACGACGAGCCACATTGGATTATCTTACTCCTCATAAAGTGTTTTCTGTAAACACAACAGCACATTTTCGATGTACTTTTGAGAACGGCATCACGGACACCACGGAAAACCTAGACACAGACAATCCGTCATGGTCATATGAAAATCAAGAATATTACATCAGGTTATAAAAAAATGGCTCTGAGCACTATGGGACTTAACATCTGAGGTCATCAGTCACCTAAAACTTACAACTACTTAAACCTAACTAACCTAAGGACATCACACACATCCAAGGCCGAGCCAGGATTCGAACCTGCGACCGTAGCGGTCACGCGGTTCCAGACTGAAGCGCCTAGAACCGCGCGGCCACAACGGCCGGCGTCACGTTATAGAAGCGATCCTGAAGTCTTCTGGCTTCTGGACTGTAGATTCGTACACTCAGACTAGCCTGACGTGGTGTTCAACCGTGGTAGTCGCTTCTTCTTCTTCTTCTTCTTCTTCTTGGCTTCTAAGGTACTCGAAGCTCCAGTGCTGATCTCACGTGTTGTCTTCAAATGCTTCTATCTTCTACAAAATCCAGCTTACATTACACAACTCACGTGTATTTTACAAAAATGTATAAGTTTAATTGGAAATACTGTTATATTCTACATGTCGTCTCCAGACGCTTTATCTTCTGCAAAACCCAGCTTGTATTATGATTCATGTGCGTTTTCCAAAGGTTTATGAGTTTAATTGGTAATACAATTATATTCACCAGGCTTTGCCTGTGGGCGCAATCATAAGCTTACATAAAATCGATGAACAAGTAATACATTTTTTGATTACATTCACGCAATTTTTCATTTACTGCCTTGGTTACAATTATATTGTCAGCAGTGGATCTGTTTCTGCGAAAGCCTTTTTGATTATACCCAATTACATTTTCTGCATACGGTATCAATCGGTTTAGCAATAAACAGGACAAAATTTATAGGCAATGTTAATTAATGATATTCCCCTACAGTTTCTGAAGTCTTCCTTGCCTCCTTTTTTATGTAACGGGACTATTAGTGATTCTTTCTATTCTGTTTGTGTAGTATCAGTTTTCCAGATTACCTGTATCAGGTGAAAGAAACATCTATTCAGTGTTTCTCCTCCATATTTCAATATCTCAGTTGGCCTGGCACTTTTTAAGCGTTTGGTATTTCCCAGATGGTCACTTGATTCAATAAATATGTTGCAGCAGCTTCTTAGTGATTTCCCTGACGTTGTCCCATAATGAGTTCTCTGGTGTCGTGGGTCTAAACTTCTTGGAGCTCATTTCAGTGTGGCTATAGACGTTGCTGAACTACGCCAGTGGGCTCGAAATCATTCATCAAGGAACTCACACACCCGAATAACAAATTGTCCTAGACTTCTGTCCTGTTGTAACCCCACAAGATCCACTATTCTCTCGTTTTAGATCAGATGTATATATACTACTTTACAAGAAGTCCAAATAACAATTGCGATTAACTACCCTTAAAAAAAAATTGTCCGAAGTGGTTTCGTGATAACATCCTCGTCCACATCATAACGTTTCCAACTCTTACACGCAATGATGATCTACCTTACACCAGAAAACCACGGTCCTTTTATGCGAACTGCAACATATCGTGCATTCATCAGAAAATATGACTCCTGAACGAGATTCAGCATTTGGAAAATGTGCCAGAAAAAGACAGTAGACTGCTATTCGTCTTTCCATAACCCATTAGCAAATATTGGTCTAAAATTGCTTTCCTTATCACATCTTTTTGAACGTGGTCCTGCATTTTTGACCGCAGCACTTGAAGTTCAGCTGCTCTGTCCCCAACGGGTTTCAAGTCAAGATGGGCACACGGATTTTTCGAACACCCTGCACTCTTTTTCATTTCCCCTTATCGATCAATATCTATCAAGAAGTATGCAGGATTCGTGTGTCCGCCTTCATGCACAGCTCTTTATTTCTTACAGTCATCCTACATTTTAACCTCTTTTTCCAAGCTTGGTAAAACAGGCTCTACTTTCTACATCTGTGTTTATACTCAACAAGGTAAGGACCAGCGCAAACTGAAACAATACAAACGGCCTAAAAATGAATCCATGCTAAAGTGGAACAATTGTCTAGAGCCTTAAACGAAAAAATCTGAGGCACATGGAAAGCAAATATCTGCAGGATCAGAAGATGGTTTACCGAAATCGATACGTATATTGCAGGTATGTTAGGCGTGTATGTTACTCAGCTGGAAAGATCACAGAGCGAGAAGCTAGGACAATGCTGCAATAAACAGAGATGTGTCTTGGTAAACCGGATTCAGCAGGAAGTCAGCGAATATACCATAGAGACAAAATACCGTGTCGATGAAGTATTTATCACCAAGTTGGATGCTGGAAAACCACAAAATATCATTTTCTGCAAGGGAATAAAATCGTACAATAAATTGGCCTATGAGGTTAGAGAGACAGGAGAAACCCAGATGTACCCCTTACGTAATTCATAATGTCACGTCAAGGATTATTTAGACAGCAAAGAGTAGGGAGTGGTAAAAAGTTAACATTCTTTAATGACAAACGCCAGTCATTCTATAGCAAACTTTCATGGTTTGATAAATACTACTATTGAGACGTATGCACAGAATTACTGATGATTAATTCTACAGTGCAGAGCCGTATGGGGTGTGTAGTGTTTGTTTGTTTGTTTGTAGCGGGGGCGGTGACCAGTATCATGACATAGATGAATAATTAAAAAAAAAATGGCTCTGAGCACTATGGGACTCAACATCTGAGGTCATCAGTCCCCTAGAACTTAGAACTACTTAAACCTAACTAACGTAAGGACATCACACACATCCATTGTAACGTTGTAGCTTTAATTTGCTATGAAAGCGGTGCTGATAGACAATAAAAGCGGGTTAAAAGCTGTGAGCTCTCTGGGGAAGTTAACCTTGCATTACTGCGCAACTGTTTCACCAGGTATCCAGTCTAGCTTACCAAATTCCCAACCAGACTAACATTACTTATAATCGTTTAATAGTCATACGACAACCGGTGATATATATATAAAAAAAAGAGAATTTAAATAAAAAGAAATAAATCAGTTTATATTTGGAAATTTATTTTAACATTGATCATTGAAATTTCAGCATATTAAACTTGAGTCGTAACTAAGCTGGTGCCTTATTTAGAATTTTGAAAATGTGAGATTGTAATCTTACGGAACACATCAAATATGGAGCCAAGATTCGGAGACTGCATACAACACTGCATTCATCAAATAACACACGAAGAACGTTGAAACATATGCAAGAGGAAATTAACCACAATCAACCGATTCAATTTTCACCCAAAGAAGTTACGTTCGTAGCACAATCCTGTCCGTCATGTAATTACCACACACTGGTATACTAAATTCATACTAACTCTCTGTGAAATCTTCCCGAAAAGAATAGCTGAGGGCTACTTTGATGATTACACCACATGCTTCACGTGGTCAACTTGGTTTACACAAAGAGTGTAACTCCACAGTAATTTTGATAATTAAAATAAATTAGATCGAAAAGCAATTTACAAAAGAAAAACCTCAAACTGGTTATTATCGTCTTACTATTAACCTGATGGGTCAAACAATGATAAAAGCACGTGGTACTGGTCTCACAAAGTACACCCCACGTGGGTTGAACATAAAGAAAAGTTGCTATATTGAAAAATATGTCAAGACGAGACGTTATAATCTCACGCACATTCGCATTTAAGATTGATGATCTTAGTTAGAGTTACTGGTCAACACGTGGTTCCACTTTACTCACTAAGTAGTGACAAAGCAACTACCGGAAGGTATTCTGAACCTCACACTCGAAATAGACTGCGTTGCAATTTAAGATAACATTAGATATTTTAGAACTAAACATGAAATAAAGGTGATTAAATGTTCAGTTTGGCTGAACTTACGAAATCCATTGTACTATGGACTTAGCAGACACGCGCTTAGTCGGAGATCTTACCACTTCAGACGCTCGCCGCGGACAGACTGACCTGGTCCCTTCCTGAGGATGCCTCACAGATACAAACGGAAGTGACCAGAGAGGCAGCTTCCTATACCAACATGACAAGGGACAGACAGGACCATACTAAGAATAGAAACCTCTCTGCTTTTAGAATGCGTAGCTACCTGTTCCGACGTTGGTCCTACCATTCTCTAGCAGGCAGGCTTGTCTGCTACCATCCAGCATGCAACTAGAAATACATTTGCTCATTCATCGTCTCACACAGAAGGGAAGGGGGATGACAGTATCTTATCATATACAGTATATAAAAGAAAGTGGATGTAGGTTCCGTATGAGACTGTGTGACATGAATTACACATAAACTGTGCTTTAAAGTGTAGTAGTATGACAGATCGTTCTTGTTTATGTGTAAAAGTAACACGTTCCACTACTCAGTCTCCTCCCAGATAGTCAGGACGCCACAGTAAATTTAGAAGTGGAATGTATGCCGTAAATGACAATAGATTTAAGAAATTAACATGAAAGGAATCCAACAGAGACCTTTCACCATGCCCGAGGCAGGATTCGAACCTGCGACCGTAGCGGTAGCGCGGTTCCAGATCGTCACGCCTAGAACCGTTCGGCCACACCGGTCGGCAATAATTTAAAAGTGTGACTAAATATGGAGATGTCACCAGGAGGTGAAAACTTGAATTTCCATAGCGAAGGAGGCATTCAGCAGAAAGAGGAGACTGTTACGTGGCAAATTAGATAAGGGTCTAAGGAAAAGGCTTGGCAAATGTTTTGTCTGGAGTGTTGCACTATGTGGGGCAGAAACATGGACGCTGAGACGAGAGGATGAAGAAAGGTTAGAAGCATTTGAGATGTGGATGTGGAGGAAAATGGAGAGTATAAGGTGGATGGAAAGAGTGAGTAATGAAAGAGTAATGGAAAGGATTGGTGAGAGAAGATGTGTGCTGAAGATTATAAGAGAAAGGAATAAGAACTGGTTGGGGAATTCACTGAGAAGGGAGTGCTTGCTAGCAGATGCTGGTTTGTGGGAGAAGACTGAGAGGAGAAGGAGATACAAAATGACAGATGACATAAAGGGAAGAGGAAATTACGTGGACTAGAAGAGGATGGCAGAAGACCTGCCACCCTGGAGAACTACCATGTGAAAATCTGCCTTTTGGCAGAACACTAATGATGATGATGATGATGATGATGATGATGACTATATGTTATTGTAAGCATGAGTTAGTTATTCTGAGAGGTGGCATGAGCCCCCTCTCATATTTCTATCTTACTCTGAGTTATTCGATGTTCCTCTCTAATTGCATGCGGTGAAAAGTTGCTATTCCTTCACACGCGGACTTCCCACGCAGCGTCTCTCGTCACCCAGGTGGTCCAATGACAGGCGGGTTCTGCTGAGCTTGAAAGCCGACGGGTGTGAGGGAGTCGAGTGGATGCTGCCCAGACGCCGACATTGTCATAAGAGCGGGGGAGACACGCCCGCAGGGGCCTGAAGGAGCGACTGGGCTAGAGATTCCGTTACTTCGCAGAAACTTAGTGAAAACCGTTTCTGGCGGGCTACCAGCGAGGCGTGGGAATGACTTGTGTTCCCAGGCAGTCTTGGCGGGCAAATTCCCGCGTGTCCTGCAAAATCGTAACTGTGATTGGTTTGCTCAGGGTATAGCTCTGTGACGTAGCAAAATCGGCGCAGAAATTGGCGCCAAGTATCTCCATTGGTGGAATGGTAGTGCTCCGGCAATAGAGTGGAATTTTTCGCCGGTTTTCGAGTTGCTGATTGGAACGTATAACCACGGCCACTGCCGTGGGGGCGCGAATGTTCTGTGTTCGACTTGTACGGGTGCTCTTGTGGGGAGTTGTCTGTCGCCTTTCGGTCAGAGTAGGTTACAAGACTGAGCTCTCGCTGCTCTGGACAGCCTGCCTTCCATTCGCTGTCTAATATACTTTCATTTAATTGTAACTGTTTGACACAGTTGTTTAAGTTTCGACTTCAACGTAACTTTCCGAGTACAGTTGGCAGTTGAGCGTTCTGCATACAAGTGACCTATGTTGTCTGTCTTGTGCAGTTTTGGCTAAAGTTGACTGTATCTGAGTTTTACTGTGTGACTTCGCTTGTTGAAATCAATCACTGTACCGTCAGTGATTGTGTGGCGTGCCTTTTTCGTCTCCCTCAGAGGCGTATTTGTACTGATAGGAAGTCTTTAGTCTGGAACAACCAGACCAGGATAATTTGTTTCGAGCTACACTCGCGACATTATCATCACCATGACGGGACGTCAAAGGAACCAGCCATCGCTTACGGTACGCCAGATCGTGTCCTTGCAGTTAAGAAGACAGCTTGGTAATGTATGTCCGCAGCACCGGCAGATTAGGGAATTTTGCTGTGTGACAATCGGAGCTCAGCAGAGCGCGCCTGTTCCTGTCTTTTCTTACGTGGTTCTGTCTTGGGTGTTCATTGTCTGAGTTCTCACTACTGTAGCAGCAATTAATGTTGGGTTGGCTGGGTGTTTCTCTTAAGATTTGAGTTGCAAGGAATTGGCTCCATATACCACTTCGTCATAAATGTAACAATCTAGTTTATGGACAACTTCACCTTCACAGCATTTATTTGAGTATCCGATTTGATCCAATTTGATGTATTGTAAATGTTTCATGTGTTTTGTTTATTATTGTGAGTTTAGTCATAATAAATCAAATTGTTATTTTGGACAGAACTTTCATTCTGTTAATCGGTAGAGGAACTCTTTCATTTCTCACTACGTTAATAAAACTTTCCTTTAACTAATTAATTTCTATCAAATTAAATTATTGCAGGTGCCAAACTCTTTTCTACTCCACTTGCAGGGTCGACTACAGTCAGTTCGTGTTTCTTCTTAATCCATGTGCAACAGCAAAAGTCGGAGTTAGAAAAGGGGGGGCTTAGAGCATCATTTCCATATGAAGATTCTAGAAGAATTTAGTGTTAAATACACTGCTAGCCCCGGCACCTCGCAATTCTTTAAAAATTATTTCATTTTTCAATTACATATCTGATGTCATTTTGTAAAAAAAACTATGAATGAATAAAAAGTTAATCTACTAACTATAGGAGGTGATTCCCAGGCGCCGTCTGTGTCTGACTAGGAGACCGCACGACCTCCTCCTCTCCGATTTGCTGCGTATTGACAGTGTGTGTACGGCATTTTTGAGAGTTGCGCCTTTCTGTTTACATTTTCTCGAGTCCTAGTCGTCTCCTTCGCACACAGTCAATATGAATCAGATCAGCGAGGGAAAGTTCGTACGGTTTTCTTGTACTCACCACAAATATATCCCACTGGATTTAGTTCACAGCAACCGATGACGATGCCGTTGCATTTGCCGTGTTCATGAAACACAAAAACACAGTCGTACGTTTTGTACTTCGTCTCAACATGTAACTTAAAATTTAAAAATACAAATTTTATGATCTCCGATGTTATCCTTCTTGTGTGATGAAAACATCTGCATGAAAGTCTGTAAAATCACGCAAAGTGATTTATGTTTTCAGAACAGTTTCGAAATAACTCCTCCTAAGCAAAAATAAAAAGACGGTGAATCATAGTATGACTAGGTAAGCACACAACTCCACTGCGTATTACTGTCACGACAAATAGTGCTTTAGTAACACGGGCTGTCTCGTTTGTTTTGCGTCGAAGCAGCAGTGCGTGACAGAAGGTACTTCATGCCTCTGTGTATGCTCTGATCTTTCTTGTATAACTCTTGTGTCCCTTCCGTGTGAGGTGTTTCGTTGAAAGTCTACATCTAAAATGACGATATGATAATTTTATTGTTTACATCAATTTTTAACCTTGCCTAACAGCGTTTTACGAAATGAATGCCATGTTTAGTTCAAAGGTAGCCAACTTAAGTTCCAGAGCAGCTCCAAAACGCACACTAGTATGCCTCTAATGACCTCGTCGTCGACATAAGTTCTTTCTATTGCAGCGTTTAACCCGACCAGTTACCGATCTCCAACTGCCGAGCAGTAGCCACGAACAGGTGCTGTACGTGATCTCCTTTGCAGCCGCACGGCTCTTCCCCGAAGTCTTTTCAGTAAATCTGAGCCATGACTTTGTCCTGCATTACAAGCTGAGTATTCCTGCGAGCGTACTCGCCGAGAGACTGTAAAATATGTACCAGTGACATTCTGACATTTCTGTCATTTCCATTCACAATTGCAAAGTGTAAAAATTAATTGATTGCATGCTTCTATGAAATTTAATTTAAGCTCAATTACGAGAGTGATTTGTATAGGCCGAAGAATAGTCGTAGGTTTCAACCAAAGCATGAGACCTTGGGATGCATTAAGTACATGTTTTTGTTCCACTTCTCTTCGCTGCGCATCGTTATCTCTTAACATATAA
Organism: Schistocerca americana; assembly: GCF_021461395.2. Lineage (NCBI taxonomy): Eukaryota > Metazoa > Arthropoda > Insecta > Orthoptera > Acrididae > Schistocerca > Schistocerca americana. The sequence continues at coordinate 633,565,011 of NC_060125.1, forward strand.
TCGACGTGACTGAATCCATCATTAGTGCTCGCCTCAGTATCTGTCACTTGTGCCTTATCTTGTAATCATCTGCAATTGACACAATCTGTCATTCATTATATAAAGTCCCTCTCCTGCTTAAATCGCACAGAATTCCCCCACTGTTCCTCATGAGTGTAACGTTCATATACGAGGATTGCCCATAAGGAAGTGCACAGCAAATTTTTTTCTCAGCTACAATGCTACGAATGCGAAGCGTTACGTGTGTATTACGTGAAGTCTTTTAAGTCACCGCGCCACGTTTCCGTCACATCCGACAGATAGCGTAGCTGCAGGACAGTTTCAAAATGGCGTCTGTAGGTGATGTACGTGACAAGCAACCTGCCGTCATCTAATTTCGCACTGCAGAGGAAGAATCTGTGGGGAACGCTCATAAACGCTTGTGCAAAGTGTATGGAGCATCTGCTGTCGACGGAAGTAGTGTTAGTCGCTGGGCACGGAGGGGGAGGTCATCAGAAGGCGTTTCGGCGGAGCTCCACGATTTGCAGCGGTCGGGGAGAACATCCACGGCTGACGCACCTGACATGTAGTAGCGAGCTGATGTTGTCATTGCACTTGTTTGGGCCATTAAATGATTCTACTCGTGGAAGCCGTTTTGAGGGTGATGAGGAGGTGGTTCATACAATGAAGCACTGGTTCCGCCACCGGACATGGGTTGGTACCGACGGGGCATACACGCCGTTGTTTCGCGCTGGGGGAAGGCCATAGAGCGGGATGGAGATTACGTGGAAAAGTAGAGTGTGTAGATAAAACACCATTATTTCATGCCATGTAGTTCAAATGCAGTGCATTACTTTGTGGGCAACTCTCGAACAAAACTGTTTCATCGGCAAGCTGTTACCTTGAGCTGCTCACGCTGTGTGTCTGTTTTAGCTGGGACACTGACGGTCTAGCTGGTTATTCGACCGTTTTTATCAAACCGTCCTGTAACTTATGTAAGACCTATATGACAGAATCAGATTAGATCGGAATCCCCACTGGATAATGAAATGTGAATTAGTACAAGTGATTGCCAACACATAAATACTTATATTACGATTTTGCATGTTACATTTCACGCGCAGCTAAGTCAGGAGCCACTGTGCACTCCGCTGAGAATGGAAGACATGCTACAGGACATAAAACCGTGGGGAGCCAGCCCCCGGCGCTACTCGCAAGAATCGCCACTCACTTCCCGTGTAACCTGCAGTGTGAGGTAGTTATAATTCAGCCCGAGCTGTGGTTCGCGGAACAAGAAGAAGAAAGAAGCCACTCAGATGCCGAGCGTCTCGAGTCAGACAATACAGACTCAGTGGCCAGGTTGTGCTGGCCAACAGGGTCTGTTTCTGACGAGTTGCGCTCACGCTATGCTTGGCGCTTAATGGCTACAGACCTGGAAGAGCTGCTATTGTAGAGGTAAACAGCGGGGAGTGAAACTTGGCCGAAAAAAAATGCTGTTAAGATAAAATCTTAGAAAGTGGAATGGGAGCAAAAGGTGTGCGACTTCCTTATAGGTACGTGAAACGCCGACACCTGTCCAGGTGTCTGTGAACTGAATTTTGAATGTGTAGAGTCCTGTACGGTGGAAACGAGGGAGAGGATGTTTTCACGGGTGGCCGGTATCCTCTTCTCACAACACAAACGCACAGATGGCTTAACACAGTTCTTTATTTATATGAACAGATAGCTGCTACTTAATTTGAGTAGGGTTCATGAGTTGTGGTACAAGCTCATCAGTAGTAGTCTTCTTGTAGACAATATCGATAATATTGCTATCACAAACTTTGGTCACCAGTCTGGTCACTACGCACTGTCGTAACCTGGCAAGTGAATTGAGTCTACCGTGCGATGAACTGACAAACGCCAAACGGAGTGAGTCAGTGAGGCCCTCCGGTCAGCGACAGCGGCCTAAATACTTGCTGTCAGGAGGGCGTTGGCGCCATATTGCTTAACGACGTGTCACTGGCCTCTCTCATGCCACTTGATCCTTCGCCTGCTGTCGATCTTCACGCTACGTCTTTGCCGCCCGGTGTGCTAGCGACAGCTTATGCCAGCACTGAAATAAATGTAAAGACGGCTACTAACAGTTCACATTAATAATTTACAAGCAGGAGTAAGGAGTGCAACTGCATCTACGGAGGTAAGTACGCAGAGAGAAGTAGTAAGTCAAACACAATTTGGAGTGCCGAGACTATCAAGAGTTTTAACCCGTTGACAACCTGAAGTGCCAGTAACAGATAGACGAGCAACCTGTAAGGCAGCATCTTACTCGTTTGCACTCACAAGAACTAGTGTTCAGCCAACCAAAATTACGTTGAGAGGTTGCAGGGCACTCTCACTTCTGAGTCGGTGTTATGCTGCGTAATGTTCTTAGGGAAGTTGGTCTTTATTACTTGGCTGCTATACCTGAGTACGATCTGACTTCATACATCACGATGAAATGGTGTGCGCTTTAGTGAAGGCATAGAGGTAAGCTTTACCTGCGTTCAAAGGAACGGGTGCCGATCCAAACGACTGCAGTTAAGGCGTACGGCAGCTGAGGGTCGAGGGAAGCGCTTATTTTCTGCAGAACCTGGCTGAAAACATTTGCGGAATGCCGAGTTCATTCGGGAGGACGACGGTTCAATCCCGCGTCCGGCCATCCTGATTTAGGTTTTCCGTGATTTCCCTAAATCGCTCCAGGCAAATGCCGGGATGGTTCCTTTCGAAGGGCACGGCCGACTTCCTTCCCTAATCCGATGAGACCGATGACATCGCTGTCTGGTCTCCTTCCCCAAAACCAACCAACCAACCAATGCCGAGTTCTGCAGTCTCACTGTGCAGACACGTTGGATGGCGCCAGTCGGTCGGTGGCCGCGTCCTGGTAGGCTGACCAGCGCCGAGAAGTCGCCGCTGCAATGGACAGTGCTTTGAAGACCAGCAGTAAAGCAGAGGATGGGCCCTTGTTAGGCAGGAAGCTGATGAGACGACTGTGAGCTTTCTGCGAATTTCCGTGGGACAGGTCACTGGCGCCCAGACGTCCAGACTCTGCTACAAAACATATTTGTTAAGGCACAAGCCTTTTAGCGAGTTTATGGCCGTTCTTTGGAAAGTTTGAAATGGACGGAACAGGGGAGATAACGATCTTTTTATGGAGGGCTGTGTTTCCATCCAGGTCATGTCGGTAGCAAAAGACATGGTGTAAACGTGTGGGAAAGATCCTGCGAACCTGAATCTTTTTTTTTTTTTTCCTTTTCTATCAATTAAGTTTAAAGTCTCTGATTGGTCAAATCTGTGTACGCAAAGCAAGGAGCAGTCTCCCATCATCGAATGCCGCGATACAGCTCGTCATTGGCTTGTGCTTAAGTGTGAGCAGTCTAAGACGTAAATGTCCTTCGCTACCAAGCTGGCTGGGAAAGAGGAGAGGAAGAAAAGCGGACACTTTGTACTGGTGCTTGGCTAGTAAAGAACTGCAGGTCTTTACCTGAACGGTGAGACTTGTCACTAGCTGCGACATAGTCGCGTATACAAACGGTGATCCAATTCTGTCAAATGCTTTTTATTCCAGTCTTTGATCACAATCTCAATTCTTTAGACGATGAACGGTTTCGGTCCGTGATGACCATCCTCAGATCTTTTTTACACCATGTCCTAAAGTGCTAAGGCCGTATTGGCATCGTCAAAACATATAAATATAATCAGCACAGCATCGTCATATAGATCTAAAATAAGGTGTAGAATAGGCAACATCGTCCACACAATGATTATTTTAGATCTATATGACGATGCTGTGCTGATTATATTTATACACTCCTGAAAATGGAAAAAAGAACACATTGACACCGGTGTGTCAGACCCACCATACTTGCTCCGGACACTGCGAGAGGGCTGTACAAGCAATGATCACACGCACGGCACAGCGGACACACCAGGAACCGCGGTGTTGGCCGTCGAATGGCGCTAGCTGCGCAGAATTTGTGCACCGCCGCCGTCAGTGTCAGCCAGTTTGCCGTGGCATACGGAGCTCCATCGCAGTCTTTAACACTGGTAGCATGCCGCGACAGCGTGGACGTGAACCGTATGTGCAGTTGACGGACTTTGAGCGAGGGCGTATAGTGGGCATGCGGGAGGCCGGGTGGACGTACCGCCGAATTGCTCAACACGTGGGGCGTGAGGTCTCCACAGTACATCGATGTTGTCGCCAGTGGTCGGCGGAAGGTGCACGTGCCCGTCGACCTGGGACCGGACCGCAGCGACGCACGGATGCACGCCAAGACCGTAGGATCCTACGCAGTGCCGTAGGGGACCGCACCGCCACTTCCCAGCAAATTAGGGACACTGTTGCTCCTGGAGTATCGGCGAGGACCATTCGCAACCGTCTCCATGAAGCTGGGCTACGGTCCCACACACCGTTAGGCCGTCTTCCGCTCACGCCCCAACATCGTGCAGCCCGCCTCCAGTGGTGTCGCGACAGGCGTGAATGGAGGGACGAATGGAGACGTGTCGTCTTCAGCGATGAGAGTCGCTTCTGCCTTGGTGCCAATGATGGTCGTATGCGTGTTTGGCGCCGTGCAGGTGAGCGCCACAATCAGGTCTGCATACGACCGAGGCACACAGGGCCAACACCCGGCATCATGGTGTGGGGAGCGATCTCCTACACTGGCCGTACACCACTGGTGATCGTCGAGGGGACACTGAATAGTGCACAGTACATCCAAACCGTCATCGAACCCATCGTTCTACCATTCCTAGACCGGCAAGGGAACTTGCTGTTCCAACAGGACAATGCACGTCCGCATGTATCCCGTGCCACCCAACGTGCTCTAGAAGGTGTAAGTCAACTACCCTGGCCAGCAAGATCTCCGGATCTGTCCCCCATTGAGCATGTTTGGGACTGGATGAAGCGTCGTCTCACGCGGTCTGCACGTCCAGCACGAACGCTGGTCCAACTGAGGCGCCAGGTGGAAATGGCATGGCAAGCCGTTCCACAGGACTACATCCAGCATCTCTACGATCGTCTCCATGGGAGAATAGCAGCCTGCATTGCTGCGAAAGGTGGATATACACTGTACTAGTCCCGACATTGTGCATGCTCTGTTGCCTGTGTCTATGTGCCTGTGGTTCTGTCAGTGTGATCATGTGATGTATCTGACCCCAGGAATGTGTCAATAAAGTTTCCCCTTCCTGGGACAATGAATTCACGGTGTTCTTATTTCAATTTCCAGGAGTGTATATTTTGACGATGCCAATATGGCCTCAGACCGGCAAGGTGTAAAAAAGATCTGAGGATGGTCATTACGGACCGAAACCGGTCATCGTCTTAAGAATTGAGATTGTGATCAAAGGCTGGAATAAAAAGCATTTGATGAGACTTGTGTCCTTTGCTAGTGTGCCACTTACAGCCTATGCCAGTCACATTCTGAACCGTCAGAGGTACTGCTTCTAGCATCACACACACAATGAGTGATACGTGGGTGTTCTTATTTGTTTTGAGTAGGCTGTCTAAACATTTGACACATTCTGTCACGTATAGACATTGCACTGAGTCAAACTGGGTTGGCAGACCAGCAAATGAGTCCAAGTGCACACTGGATTCCACTGGGGTTTCTGAGGCTAACAGAGAAGTAGCTACATTCCGAATTAGCCGAATGCGAGACAGTATACTTGCATTTTTGGGGCGCACGCCATTAATAACAGACTGTTGCCGTCCATGCCTGCAGCCGTCGAACGCATCGTGGTGTGCCGTCCTGACCACCAGAAGGGTAAAGTATTCGGTGCTACGTTGCAGGGCTTCAGTATATGCTCCTCAGAACTCTGCTCTTTGAAACCATATTTTTCTTTATGGAATAGTATAGTGTCGATCTTTGATAGTAGCGTAGTTTTCGGCCCATACCACGGATTCACGCGTATGAAGTCTGATAAAGCGATTAGTGTTCTTGTCAGTGTCGTGTGTCGATCCCCAGCTGATCACTTTGTCCACCATAGACCCCATATTAGTGAAAGTGTTTGTCAAATAAAAATGTTTGTGTGACGTGTCTTTAGACTATTTTTTGTCTTGTGATGTTAAGAATGAATAAATCTGTTGTTATTTAGATCACAGCTCCTTCCTGTGTTCGGATTAACATTACTATTTCCATTTTTATGAAAGTCCTGACTACCACTGAAAGTAGCAACCTTGCAACGTGATGCCGAAAACCACAGAGCTCAGTTTTTTTCCTTGTTGGAATCGCACTGCACATAGTCACTTCCCGGGCAGGCTTCTTTACTTCTAGGCTTCGCTTCGTGATGGGACTGATCAACATACTTCGTTGTTTGGCGAAATATGTTAGATTACGATACTACACAGGTTAAAGAAATTTGACCCTCGCGATACATTGCTAATTTAACACTTATTGTTTCCTATAATCATTCCTGTTGTGATGTGTTAAATACAGTCAGCGGGACTTAAATCCGGACAAATTTCAATTTGAATATCCCGCCATATCGTACTTCCGGCAGAGGTCGCGATTGGCTTTTTTGAAAGCCATAGGCGTCCAGTAAACAGTCAGAACCTCAAAATGGCCGAGATGTTACGGACAAGTTCAGTGAACAACCGAAGAGCCGAGATTATCAAAAGTCTTCGCGCTGGGCGTTCGCCCACTGAAATAGCTCGATTCTTCGGGTGCCCGAGATCGACTGTTTAGGATATTGCGACCAAGTACAGTGCTTCCGAGAAATTTGGGGCTCAAGTCCTAGGCGTTGTGTCCAGTGAGGCTGATATCATGCCACCACATTTCTTTGAAAAGGGTCAAATTGTCACAAAAGAAGTTTATCTACAAGTTTTGACGGATGTTGTGAAACCGTAGATGGTAACTGTGGCCTCCGGGAGACAACACGTCTTTCGACAGGACGGTGCATCGGTTCATACGAGACATTTAGTCCAAAACTGAGTCTCTGATAACGTTGACATGTTCTGCTGAAAGGAGTTCTGGTCCCCAAATAGCCCGGATTTGAATCTCCTCGACTACTACGTATGGAGCGTAGTCGAAAGAGTTACCAGTAACGAGTCACATCTATACACACCGCTATCGAAGCAGCATTCCCGAATATGGGCAGCGCTGTTTTAAAGAGTGCGTGCGATAGCTTCAGGATAAGAAAGGAGGCGGTCACTGCGGCTGAAGGGGGCTACATCGAGTAATGTTATTCTTGAAAGATACCACCACTTATACGTAAAGGTATTTACATTTTCATTTGTATTTTATTTTAATAAACTTTCTTTTCAAAAAAAAGTTTCATTTGTTCGCATTTAAGCGCCGCACCTTGTTTATTTGTACCTTTTTGGAACTAGTTTCGATCACATCGATACTGTTCACATATTTTTGGATGTAAGTATCGATGTATTCAGATATCTGTGAGCTGCGAGCTATGGTATCCCTATTGATTTTTGTGTATCCGTACGGTACAGTCTGAGTCAAGTCGAGTGGTGCGTGCCGGCCGGAGTGGCCGTGCGGTTCTAGGCGCTACAGTCTGGAACCGAGCGGCCGCTACGGTCGCAGGTTCGAATCCTGCCTCGGGCGTGGATGTGTGTGATGTCCTTAGGTTAGTTAGGTTTAATTAGTTCTACGTTCTAGGCGACTGATGACCTCAGAAGTTAAGTCGCATAGTGCTCAGAGCCATTTTTTTTTTCGAGTGGTGCGTCAGTTATAGTTCTGCGATGGCGTAGTTGGTCGGACTCTGGAATCTAGTTAGGATAAAATGAGATGAATGCATTGTTGAGCTCTAATGAATATTGGTTTTTCATACGTATTTTCTTCGAATTATGTGAAGTGTTTCGAGTACTGTGAAGTGAATGAATCGACATACATTAAAAAACTGAAGTGAAATCTCGTTTTCTACTTCGTTAACACATTTCACCGTGCATATACGAAAGCAACAAACCCTCCCTGTTGTAGGAAACGAGATCACCGAACTCGACAAACTACCAAAGAAGAATTCTACATCAAGGATATCAAGAGTGAAGTAACGTATTTTGTTTTTAACAACCACTAGCTCATTTTGTATTATCTAGCGATTGTTGGCAATGCCATTAAATGCATGTGTATGCTATGTTAGTTGTTTTTTCTATTATTGATGTTAACAGAGCTAGGAATCCTTTAAAAGTTCTAGAGCAGAACTTGGTCACGTCCACGTTCCTTTGGAGCTCCTACTCATCTGAGACAACAGGCTCTTATCCGACTGAGTTGAACTTGGATGCAGACAGAGAAGATTTGTTGCTTGCGGCCACTTCGGCCAGCACTTGCAAGTTATAAGCATTGTGAGACCAAGCCGCAGCAGCGAAGCGAACTGTAGGTAAAGGAGACTCATTCATAATGATGTTCAGTAATTTCAGCCTTTATTTTGAAACTTATTTGCTGTTCGAGGTTCGTGATGCTTTCAATGGCGGCATCATATGCACACAAATATCCTTCTGTAGTGCTGTTCATCACTATGCCTAATCTACGGCAATCACTGCACTACTCCGGCGAATGTAAATGTTTTGTCCCAATATGCCGTTTACTTGAATTATATTTTCAGTTTTACTGTGCGATTCTACTAAGGCATTAGTTTATTGATTTCAGTGGTTATTAACCCAATTCCTGTGTGTTTGATTTCGTACATGTAAGAAACTGAGTCCACTGAGATCATTGTTTGACTTGGTAATCAGATGACTTCCTTTATCATTGATTTGATGGGTGATTATTTATTTGTGAAAGATATTACAGAACCGATTTAATCTATTTCATTGAAGATTCCAGAGCTCCAGCCACTCGATAGGCAAGAACTATGTAAAGAAAAACACCATAAACGTACATGGCTTGCGCAGGTTGAGTAGACTCATAAGCAACTGGCTCTCTTTATGTTGTGGATCACTTGCCCTACCATATTGCCCATGACACCTTTGTAGTTGCAGTATATACATTACTGTTAAAGTCACTTCAATTTAAAATCTTAACCACAGGTGGAGGCAGAGCCCTGAAGCGTACATGAAGTATGTTACGTTTACTTTCTGCCACATAATGGTGCAGTGTCAAGATTTAAAAACTTTTTGGTGAGTGCTTCCAAGGTAATTCCAAAACTGTTGTACTCGGCGTATTGGTCTGAGATTTGAAGTAGATGCAAATTGCATCCAGAAGTGATAAGAGTGCCCCTATATAAAGAGCTCTTCTTCTTAAAAAAGAGTCACAATGAATAAGACATCTTCGTAAGCAAGCCTGATGACTGTGTGCCAGGGGCAAAGGGCTGCTGGTATTTTAAAGTTGCACTCCGAATCATGCGTTTGTTATCATAGAGAGAAGGTACTTGTAAAATGTTTGTTAAAGAACAATTTTAATTTCTTCTGCAACGTTTTGGTCAAAAGTAGCCTGATGATGGTACTTGGTACAGAAACAGGCAGGCAGTAGGCAAAATAAAAAGAATTGCGACTACGGACTTAACGAATTAATTTTGTATCGTCAAATTTTTATTATTTCAGTTACATATTTATTGTTTATCTAACATGACCAGATTAGGACCTTAAGGTCCTCACTTCAAGGGCGGATGCAGGATTGTCTCGGAACAGGTGGGGAGGGGGAGAGAGGCGGAGGGAGGGGGCGTGAGCGGGGAAGTAGGATGAAATTAAATAGAGAACTCTGTACGCTAGGGAGGGAGAAAAATTGGGGAGGGGGTTGACGACAGTGAGCAGCAGACAAGCACGTGGAAGAGACAGCTATTGTGTGGTAGAAGGTGGATAAGTGCTGTCTTCTGAAGTTTGAAGGGAGTTTCATTTCTTTGATATTTTGAAGAAGGTGTTCCAAAGTTGGGTTCCTGATAGAGAAAATAATTTAGAGATCGTGGCAGTGTTATACAGTGGTACAGAGAGGAGTTTACTTTGTTGAAGACGGTTATTCGTGCTGTTCTGTTCAGATAGTAGTGTAAGAATTGAAGGTAAACAAGAGGGTGTACAATGATTGAGAAGATGACAGAGCAAACACAGAGTATGACAACCTCTATGCTTATCGACATGTATCGATGGTAGCTGTTTGTAGACAGGAGTGATATGTTCGAAATAGCGTACGTCACAAATGTATCGTACTCATCACCATCACCAGTTCCAGCTGATGTGAGATCTCATAACAAGTCGCTGGGGACAAGGATAGCCATAATGAAGCATGGCGAGTATAAATGAGTCTACGAGTTTCCTTTTAAGCTCAAGATGGGACTCTGTCTTTACATTTATGTAGTGAATGTGATGCGGACATCTTCCTAGAGACTGCAGTTGTATGTTGAGTCAAGTCTGATGGTCCAGAATCATCTCCAAGTTTTTTGCAGAATAAGAAAATATTATTTCTGCGCCGTTTAGGATTATAGGTGGAAGAAACTCCTTGAACTAAGGGGTAATAAGTCTTTTGTCACAGACTAAAATTGCTTGAGATTTAGCTGCACTGAGTTTATAAGCGTAATAGAGGACGATGTTCACGGACGGCAAATGCTCAGTCAGACAGAAAAAGTAATTACTCAAATAAATAACATCGAACAAGTAAAATGGACAAAACATTACAAGAATTTGTGGTATGAACAAACATGCTCCGCATAAAATATAAAGGGTGAAATTTAAATACGATGTGTAGACGATTAATGAATGTATGAGTTAAATGAAGCCCTGAATTCCACAATGAACAGAAAAGCTACTGGTATAGACGATATAAAAGCTGAAATGCTAAAACATGGAGGCATGCTTTTACAAAAGAGATTACTACATGTACACTGAAGCACCAAAGAAACTGGTATAGGCAGAAGACGGCTCGGCGGCGGGCAACGCCTATATAACACAACAAGTGTCTGGCACAGTTGCTAGATCAGTTACTGCTGTTACAATGTCAGGTTATCAAGATTTAAGTGAGTTTGAACGTTGTGTTATAATCGGCGCACGTGCGATGGGATACAGCATCTCCGAGGTAGCGATGAAGTGAGGATTTTCGGGATGAGCATTTCACGAGTGTACCGTGAATATCACGAATCCGGTAAAACATCAAATCTCCAACATTGCTGCAGCCGGAAAAAGACCCTGCAAGAACGGGATCAACGACGACTGAAGAGAATCGTTCAACGTGACAGAAGTTCAACTCATACGCAAGTTGCTGCAGATTTAAAGCTGGACCATCAATAAGTGTCAGCGTGCGAACCATTCAACGAAACGTCATCGATATGGGCTTTCGGAGCCAATGGCCCATTCGTGTGCCCTTGACGACTGCGCGACACAAAGCTCTTCGCCTCACTTGGGCCCTTCAACACCGACATTGGACTGTTGATGACTGGAATCATGTTGCCTGGTCGGACGAGTCTCGTTCCACATTGTATCGAGCGGATGGACGTAAACAGGTATCGAGACAAAGTCATGAATCCATGGCCCCTGTATCTCAGCAGGGGATTTTTCAAACTGGTGGAGGCTATGTAATGGTGTGGAGCGTGTGCAGTTGGAGTGATGTGGGAGCCCTGATACACAACTCTGACAGGTGACACGTACGTAAGCATCCCGTCTGAGCACCTCCATCCATTCATGTCCATTGTGCATTCCGACGAACTTGGGCAATTCCAGCAGGACAGTGCGACACCCCATACGTCTAGAATTGCTACAGAGTGGCTCCAGGAACACTCTTCTGAGTTTAAACACTTCCGCTGGCCACCAGACTCCCCAGACATGAACATTATTGAGCATATCAGGGTTGCTGTTCAGGAGAGACGTCTCCACCGCCTCGTACTCTTTCGGATTTATGTTTCAACGTTCTTTGTGTGTTATTTTATGAATGCAGTGTTGTATGTAGTCTCCCAATCTTGGCTCCCTATTTGATGTGTTCCGTAAGATTACAAACTCACATTTTCACAGTCCTAAATAAGGCACCAGCTTAGTTATGACTCAAGTTTAATATGCTGAAATTCCAATGATCAATGTTAAAATAAATTTCCAAATATGTTTTGCGTGCTCACGGGGGCCGTACACGATACTAGGCAGGTGTACCAGTTTATTTGCCTCTTAAGTGCATTTAGTATATATGCTGCAGAAAGGGAACTATTCCAGAAGCATGATCACAAGCAAAGAAATAACGTTATTTATAAAAGGAGATTGCAACAGCTGAGAGAACTTTACAGAAACCAGCTTACTTGATACCGCAAATAAAGTTTACAAAAGAATAATAAACAACAGGTTATAGCTGAGGGTTTATTAGGTGAAGAACAAATAGGATTTCGGAGGGGCAGACGACAACAGATGTAGTATTTATAACTAAACAAATAACCGAAAAATGGAGAAAATATAATAGGGAAGCCCACTAGCCTTCATTAATTTTAATAAGGCATTCGTTAATGCCGATAGAAGGAAACTGTGGAGAATTATGAGAAAAAGAGGATATCCACAACACCAGATAAACGTTTTAAAATGTCTGTACGAAAACAAGACTGTAATTTTACATATACATGGCACTCTAACATAGTCTGTAGCCACAAACAGTGCAGTAAGACGAGGGTGCAATATTCCAGCCAAACTTTTTAACATTTAATTAGATGACACAATTCGGAAATGGAAGCATATTTTTAACAGGGGAACTAAAACTGATAATAATTACCGCTTGAACCGTCTTTTATATGAAGACGATGTCACACTGCTGGCGGAAAATGAAGATGGCCTACAAAGAAGAATACATTTATTAGGTTAAGGAAAGGTTTGTGAAGAGTACCAGTTGACAATTTCAGAGAAGAAGACAAACTCAATGACTTTTAAATGTAAATATCCTGTACGTGCAAAAACTGCAATCAACCCTGCAGTAACAGAACAGGTCATACTTTTGAATTATTTAGGTTGGGACGTCACATATGAGTGTGACGACGACGGAGAGAAGAAATTAACGAAGTGTGGGAACATATGTGAAACAATAAACGTATGAATAAAAAATAAAACGAGGAAAGAAACAAGACTGGAATTTTATAAGACAATGGCAGTTCCAGTACTTGTTTACGGAAGTGAATGTGGGTTACAAGTAAACGCCAAGGAAGTTGGAAACAGACAGCAGAGGTGAGTTTTGCAAGAGCAGGAAATGGATGCACAAGAGCCGACATATTTAGAAATTCGGAAACTAGGGAAGAATTGAACATATTTAACATCCTCAATAAAGTACAAGAAAATAGGAGAAACTGGAATGAGCGTCTCAAAAAATGAGTGTCGAAAGATTCCCTCTCTAGATCAGAAGATATAAGGCAGTTAGGAGAAGAAGTCAAGGAAGACCGAGAAAGTGATGGGTACCGTAAGAGGCAACACAAGAAAGATGTGAAGATGATGATGATGATGATGAAGGTTCAAACCTACGTACTGTGCCCACTCTGAAAAGACAACTCAGCATTTACATGCTGGGTAGCCGTGCACAGGCTTGTTGGATATGCGCTTGGGTATAACTGAAGGTCGTTAGCATGTATCTGCAATGGGGAGAATAGTCGATACACCATTAACATATAATGGTTAAGGTGAGGGGCCCAATATTGATACTTGTGGGACCTCTGAGACTGCATCCCTGGAATGTGATCTTCTTGTTCCGATCATTACACATTGTTGGCAGAATGTAAGGTTGTAACGTTTTTCCTTTAATTTGCTATGCACGCGGTGCTGATAGGCAATAAAAGTGGGTTAAAAGCTGAGAGCTATGTGGGGAAGTTAACCTTGCATTACTGAGCAACTGTTTCACCAGGTATCCAGTCTAGCTTACCAAATTCCCAACCAGACTAACATTAATTATAATCTTTTAATCGTCATACGACAACCGGTGATATATATATAGAAAAGAGAATTTAAATGAAAAGAAATTAATCAGTTTATATTTCGAAATTTATTTTAACGTTGATCATTGAAATTTCAGCATATTAAACTTGAGTCATAACTAAGCTGGTGCCTTATTTAGGACTGTGAAAATGTGAGTTTGTAATCTTACGGAACACATCAAATAGGGAGCCAAGATTGGGAGACTACATACAACACTGCATTCATAAAATAACACACAAAGAACGTTGAAACATATGCAAGAGGAAATTAACCACAACCAACCGATTCAATTTTCACCCAAAGAAGTTACGTTCGTAGCGCAATCCTGTCCGTCATGTAATTACCACACACTGGTATACTAAATTCATACTAACTCTCTGTGAAATCTTCCCGAAAAGAATAGCTGAGGGCTACTTTGATGCTTTCACCACATGCTTCACGTGGTCAACTTGGTTTACACATACGACAACCGGTGATATATATATAAAAAAGAGAATTTAAATGAAAAGAAATAAATCAGTTTATATTTCGAAATTTATTTTAACGTTGATCATTGAAATTTCAGCATATTAAACTTGAGTCATAACGAAGCTGGTGCCTTATTTACGACTGTGAAAATGTGAGTTTGTAATCTTACGGAACACATCAAATAGGGAGCCAATAGTCTGGTTGGGAATTTGGTAAGCTAGACTGGATAGCTGGTGAAACAGTTGCTCAGTAATGCAAGGTTAACTTCCCCACATAGCTCTCAGCTTTTAACCCGCTTTTATTGCCTATCAGCACCGCTTGCATAGCAATAATTTTGATAATTAAAATAAATTACGTCGAAACGCAATTTACTAAAGAAAAACCTCGAACTGGTTACTATCGTCTTACTATTAAACTGATGGGTCAAACAGTTGTATAAGCACGTGCTACTGGTCTCATAAAGTACACCCCACGTGGGTTGAACATAAAGAAAAGTTGCTATATTAAAAAAATATTGTCAAGACGAGACGTTATAATCACACGAGCATTCGCATTTTAGAGATACTGATCAACACATGATTCCACTTTACTCACAAAGTGGTGACAAAGCAACTACCGGAATATATTCTGAACTGTACACTCGAATCACACTGCGTTGCAATTTAAGATAACATTAGATATTTTAGAGCTAAACCTGAAATAAAGGTGATTAAATTTTCAGTTAGGCTGAACTTAAGAAATCCATTGTCCTACGGACTTAGCAGACACGCGCTTAGCCGGAGATCTTACCACTTCAGACGCTCGCCGGGGACAGACTGACCTGTCCTCCTACCAAGGCTGCTTCCGTATACAAAACGGAAGTGACCAGAGAGGCAGCTTCCTATACCAACATGACAAGGGACAGACAGGACCATACTAAGGATAGAAACCTCTTTGCTTTTATAAAGCGTAGCTACCTGTTCCGACGTTTGTCCTACTGTTCTCTAGCAGACAGGCTTATCTGCTACCATGAAGCATGCAACTAGAAATACATTTGCTCATTCATCCTCTCACACAGAAGGGAAGGGGGATGACAGTATCTTATCATATACAGTACATAAAATAAAGCAGACGTAGATTCCGTATGAGACTGTGTGACATGAATTACATATAAACTGTGTTTTAAAGTGTAGTAGTGTGACAGATCGTTCTTGTTTATGTGTAAAAGTAACACCTTCCACTGCTCAGTCTGCTCCCAGATAGTCAGAAACACCACAGTAAATTTAGAAGAGGAATTTATGCCGTAAATGACAACATATTTAAGAAATTAACACGAAAGGAATCCAACAGAGACCTTTCAAAGTGTGAGTGAAATCATTGTACAGCACGTCAAAAAAAATTTTAGTTGAATCAGGTATTTTGAACTCATACATAGACTTTGATATCTCAGTCTCTTCAGAGTGGTATCTGAGTACAGCGTCGAGACATAAGCTTAGCATTGCTCTCATATGAGACTTTGCTGAATTAGGTTGTGGAAGCTATCATCCCCCATAAAACCTGTTATGCCACTCTTTTTTTTCTATCTTTCCATGTCCGGACGAGAACATTTAAACTCTCTTCCTCCAAAACTCTACAGCCTTAATGGCCTTGTCATTGCACAAAAAAGATTTTCCGTTGTGCTTACAACCTCCATCCTTGGGCACATGAGCAAATGTTCACTCTTCTGTGTTTCTCCACATTCACACTGGTCCTCTTTAGACTCTCATTTAAAGCGACGTCTACTGCTTAGGAATGGCTAGACACGTCTCATTGTAAGTAGGCTGTTTATGTTTTCTCTATGTAAGTAGGCTGTTTATGTTTTCTCTATGTAAGTAGGCTGTTTAGGTTTTTTATTGGTAACGCCACCTCTGTGTGACAATCACTGGCTGTGCTGTGGGCAGTCTGTGTCTGCTTTGCATTATTGTAATACTCGCCATTGTAGTGTTGGGCAGCGGCAGCTGGCTGTGAACAGCGCGTAGCGTTGCGCAGTTGGAGGTGAGCCGCCAGCAGTGGTGGATGTGGGGAGAGAGATGGCGGAGGTTTGCAATTTGTCATGAACTGATATATATATTATGACTTGTGATGATATTAAGGTAAATACATTGTTTGTTCTCTATTAATATCTTTCATTTGCTAACTATCCCTATCAGTAGTTAGTGCCTTCAGTAGTTTGAATCTTTTATTTAGCTGGCAGTAGTGGCGCTTGCTGTATTGCAGTAGCTTGAGCAGCGAAGATTTTTGTGAGGTAAGTGATTTGTGAAAGGTATAGTTTAATGTTAGTCAGGGCCATTCTTTTGTAGAGAATTCTGAAAGTCAGATTGCGTTGCGCTAAAAATATTGTGTGTCAGGTTAAGCACAGTCGTGTAAGAATTGTTCAAAGGGGACGTTTCATATGTCGACCCTTAGCCTAGGATACCTCACTGGAATCTTCTGATTTTTTTTCTTGTAGTTTGTGTATTTAGTGTAGCTTTTGTTTATTGCTAGCGCGTAATTGTAGAGAGAATCTCCTTTGTAGTTGCAGTCTTTCATTGTTGTACTGTAAAACAGTTGTGGCATGCATGTAGATTTGCACCAAGTATTTCGCAGCTGCGCTGGTAATTAACTAGATATTATTTTCAGTGCTATGTTAATGTGTTCTCTTATTTTTGATCTTCAAATTGTGCTTTTCTTTGTTATCGTGTGAAATACTCTGACAATAATGGCGTGTGAAAAACGTAATACTAGGCTCCAAAGTAAACTGAGAAATGACAGTGAAGACGAAAGCAGTGTGTTAACGCCACCATGTAATGAATTAACAAATATTCAAAGTAGTAATTTGGTAACTGTGCATAGGGAAATGGAGCGGGCGTCAAATAATGGTGTAGACATTGAAACAAGTAGAGAACAGGGAAGCATTATCGATCGATCGGTCGGCAACAGCTCGCCTCAGGAATCCGAAATGACAGGAAACAATCTCGCAAATACTGTAGATTCAGGTTTTGGATCCTCACCGTTTTCTCAAATAAGTCAAGACACATTTTCTGCTTGTCAAAATGTGAATGTTGCCGGTGCAAATGCACTGCCGAACAGCGTAGAGAAACAGATTCCAGACACTAATACATTATTATTGCAATTAATGCAACAAATGGAACAAAATCAGAGACAAACACAGCAACAGTTAGACACAGTGGAACAAAATCAGAGACAAACACAGCAAAAGCTTCAAAAGTTAGACACAGTGGAACAAAATCTTAAAAAGTTAGACTCATTGGAGCAAACTCTTGAACAAACACGTGAAGATTTAACTACTGAGTTACATAACATTGAATCTAAATGTCAAAAAGTCTGTAATGACGTAAAAACACAAATTTGTGAGCATTTTCAACCTATTTTTTCGCGGCATGAAAATGCATTACAGAATCACGAAGCAGCCATAAAAGAACTGCAAATTATTGTTCATGAAAATCATGAGACCTTGCAAGCTAAATTTGACTCAGTTGCATCTACCGATTCGGTTACGCAACTTGCAAAAACTCAGGAAAACTTTAAGGACACAGTAAATACTCTGAAACTTGGTTCAGAAAAACACACTGAAGAAATAAGTACACTATCGGAGAAAGTAGCCGAACTTTCGGATCAGGTCACTAACTTATCTACAAAGGTAGATGATGATCTGAATGACACAAGACCCGTAGCCTTCACTGACACAGAAGAGTATGAACAAATAAGAAAATTCAAACAAAATCAGAATCAAATTAATACACAACACCAAAGAGAAATCCGGGAAGTACAAGATCAGCTGACACAGGTAATACAAGAATTACGTATTTCAGAGGACACTCGCGCTCCAACACGGGAAGAGGGACTTAGAAACACGGAAAAGCCGCAAAATAATAACACAGGGCATTTCGGAAATTATGAAAGAAATTGGCAATGTGCACCGAATTTTGAGATGGAACGGCCGACACGACCTAACAATGACCGATATGCGACTCGCCGACATGACGATTTTGACTATAAGCTGTTCATTACTACACGTAAATTCAAAACATTTAAGAATTCTGGCAACGACATTCATCCACAAGCATGGCTCCATCAATTTTCTCATTGTTTTCCTCCCAACTGGTCATTGGAGCACAGATTAGAATTTATGTGTGGCTACTTAGAGAATGAACCAGCTGTGAGAATGCGATCGGTCATTCACGATTGCCACAGTGAAGGAGAATTTTACCATGCCTTCCTCTCAGCATATTGGTCGCAAGCTACACAAGACCGTGTAAAACATGGCATCATAATGATGAAACATTTCGAACAATCTGAATTCTCCAGTCTTGTGAAATATTTTGAAGACATGTTGCACAAGAATCAGTACCTGTCAAATCCATACAGCCCCTCAGAACTCATCCGCATTTGCTTAATCAAATTACCTGAACATTTACGACACATTATTTTGGCAGGACGTTGCAAAGACGACATTGAAGCTTTTCAGGGACTGTTACAAGAACTGGAAAGTGACACTGACAATCGCGGAACGCAGGAGCACAACAATTACAGATCACATCAGTCGCAATTCCGCGATGAAAGAAATAATAACTGGACGCGACAAGGCTATTCTCACAACACAAATCGTGACCAAAACAGACACCACCCATATGACAACCACTGGCAGAGTAATAATAGTTACAGAGAAAGATCGCATTTCCGTAGTAATGAATATGACAGAGACAATAAGAGAAACAGACAATATGGGAATCAAAACAAGTATTATCAAGGGAGGCAGAATAACTTCAGACGCAACAGTTCGGCGCAGAGTTACGATTCAGGGAGAAATTCTCCACCACATGACCGACAAACAAGAAACTATGTAAACTACCGACAAAACGACAGACGTGAATTTCATCAGAACTGGCGGGATTCAAACAGAGCAGGGCCCTCTCGGCAAGGCGAATTTGTAGAAGTTAGGTCTCCTAATCCCAATAACGACGCGCGCCAACAAAGAGACAGACAATGACTCGCACAGCAGGCAGCCGCGTGCGCCAGGTGGCTCAGAGAAAAATAACATAGACGCTAACCTTGAGAAAAACTCCAGTATTCTTTACCGACGTATACCGCCTGACAATTGCATTCAAGTTCAAACTCTGAGTACTATGAAGAGTAAAGATTGTACCACATTTCACATGTAAAACCGCTTACTGAGAGATAATCTGCTTTTTAACTTAGTCTTTGTCATAAAATTTTTCGCTTCACATTACTAGTATGCTTCGTCAGACTTAAGAAACTGTTAACATACAACAATGTTTGAAGTTAAATATCCAATCAAGAACCAAGAGAACTTATTTAAACAGAAATGACGAATGCATTGTTATAGTAAACAGACGTCACAGTGTTATTGTGTGTGTACATTCTTGCTTGTTTGTTGCACAATTACGTAACGACTATAAGGCTCACATACTTAGAACATTTACCAGTACTGCTAATGAGATTTTAATGCAACATTTTGGTTTATTTGAAAATACATTCTGAATTTAAAGTGCTTTCTGAGAGATACCAGATGACACAGAGGTTAGTTTATGTGACAGCTACACGATTTTTATCACGACGCTACTAATGAGTGACAATTTACAATGTTGCTTTTGCGGTGTATCTGTTTTATATCTGCACAGTTTTCTGAATTCTTCTGGAAAGAAAAACATGTTTTAGTAGTAACTTTTGTGGTATAGCAACAATGAGACAGCCTTTTTTCGTGGCACAACAATACGTTACTGTACAGTACTTTCTTCATCACGCCAATAAGCATAATAACTACGATATCTATACGCAAAGCATTTCACTTTTGTTTATCATGAGGTAAGTACATTGGCTTCTGCAGAACTTAGCTTTCAGAGGAAAATAACTACGACACTTCCACAGAGATTATCTTACAACAAGATGCACATTTAGCGCTACAGGACACGCATTTCAGTGATTAATTTTGTACTTAAAACATTTATTTTTAAAGATTTTTGAATTACAAAGAAAGTTTTCCGTGATACATTTCATTGCATTGCTGTAATCTGTAACACCTGAGGGTATAATTACATTAATCCTCAGGGGGGTACACGCTTACTTTGTGTACCATGTGTTTGGCAAGCACAAGGAACCCTAGCTAATATGGTATTTGCTTATACAACTTTACACATCGGTACCATATTTCTCTAACACACAAATTACACAGCTATCTGATCATTTCACTGAGAGATAAACATTTTTTTACTACATCAGTGACACATGTTTACGCAATACACAGTTGGGTAACTTTATACTTATGAAACTGTATTTTGTCTGTACTTTGTAAACTGTTCATATTTTTTCGGAATCATTGTGATACTATGAGAGCTTTGAATGATGTATTTGGTAAAGGGATTATGATTTTTAAAGTACGTTTGAGGCAGATGACACTTTTGACATGAGCAGAGAATTTTTTTAATTATTGGAGGAAGTTACGACGATTTTGAGATTTGACTGAAGTGTTATGATGTTATTATTACGACGACGATGTGTATTATGTTGTTGAGGAATGTTTATTATGCTACGTATTTCTCACGATGAAATATTGAAGAAGTGTCGACGAATATGTATATGTATAATGAGGTAAGGAATAATGAGTAGTGTTTAGGGACTCTGATTTATGAAAAGGATGTTGGAAACCAAGAAACGTACTTTAAGAGTTATGAAATGTGTGTGTATATTCGTGAATGTATTACAATGCAGACGAAAATTTTTTTTGGACACTGTTATATCAATAGCATTTTGTTTCTACAGATTTGTAACGCAAATTCTTGACCTGTGAAATATTTTTATATGCGACTGTCTCTGTAGCGGAAACTGCTGTCGTAAATATTTCCGTAAGAAAGTTAACGGACCACCTACACATAATGCGTCGTGGGCACCCAGCTGTGTCAGACGCCTGGAGAAAAAGCCATTAGCGCGTGCCTTTCAGAGCACAGGAAAACACCTGGAGAACAAGCCATTAGGGTGTGCCTTTCATCGCTTATGCGACACCCACGTTACTTGAAAACATATGATTACTCGCACTTTGTGCTAATTACTGAAATGCTTATGAATTGATGGGAAATATTCGTACATCTGCACACCTGATTATGACAAGCGTCTTTCTATGAGAGTTGAGAGAATTTCTACTAACTTACGAAATGTCACATGACTACTGAATGATATTTTTATGCTTTGCTTTTCATAGTTGCTTATTTCATTTGACATCTGTTTTCCAGCTGTGTTGCAGCATTGCTTTTATAAAATAAAATGCATTTGCTAATGTGAACACTTTCTGTCAACAGATCTATTAAATAATTATTTTATGATCCACATTCTTTAAAAAAGGAGCACTTGGAAAGGAAAGAACAATAAGAAGGAACTAGTAACTGCATTTATAATTTTCTTTTCAAGTAATTGGTAACTTTTTGGTAGAATAACTTCTTGTGGTGCACCACTTTAATTACATAGACATTAAGATGTGAATATACATTTCCCTTATCTGCATTGTTGTTTAGTGTAATATTTTTTCTGCTTGCGCAATGTCATGTTTAGGTATAAGTTGCTGCTGTTTGCCAGGC
Organism: Schistocerca americana; assembly: GCF_021461395.2. Lineage (NCBI taxonomy): Eukaryota > Metazoa > Arthropoda > Insecta > Orthoptera > Acrididae > Schistocerca > Schistocerca americana. The sequence goes on from NC_060125.1 coordinate 633,586,884, forward strand.
ATAGTGTTATTGAATTTGACTTTTGCACATTTATGCTGCTAGCTTTGCCAATTTGCATTTTTTGCATTGCTGTTTGTGTTGATTTGTTATGTGATGCTGCATTGCCTCGTCCCTTAGTTTAGCATCTGAGCTCAGTAGATTTAAGTTAGCTTAAGAGGGGGTAGACTATATAAGAGAATGAGTTGCGATGAATTGGAAGAAATGCATTGAGAATTAATACGAAAAAAGTACAGAAAACAGGTTTAGGTAGGATTTTCTTGGAAATAAATGTTGAGGTAAGAAATGTGTGAACATATAAATACAGAAAGCATGCTTAGATAGAATTTTTTTGGTGGAAACAACGGATGAAATAAGAGGAAAGATATATGAAGTTTTAGGTTGGACTGCAGTACCAAATGTTACACTGAAAACGAACCCTGTCCTTTCCTATTGGTGTTATCCCACTATGTGTTTGTGTACCCTTGTGTATTTGTTTTCTTCCTGTCTCTGTGTAGTTTCATAGAATTTTTTTTCTTTTAATATTAAGCTACATTCACTATGAGGAGGAATACTGTTATCCTCAAATATAAGTTGCATTAATAATATGTTATTTTCTTTGTAAAGTTGTTTACAATTCTGTTCTGTTTCAATGTTCATGTGTGAAATTAATGTTTCGAAAACTATTCTCATTATTTTATGTATGTACTTATGTCACTATTTTTGTAGCACTGATGTATATGTTTATTTCTATTCTTTTGTAAAGCCTGTACTACAAATGTTATCTATATTGTTATGTTTTTAATGATGTATTTTGTACCTTTATTGTATTCTTATGTTCTACAATTGTAATTGTCACCAGTTCATGATATTATTAACTTGTTCGTTACATTTCACTGCACACGTTTCTGTTGGTCGTAGTATATGGACAATATGTGAGAAGTAGGGACTGTTAGTGTTTGCACGTGTGTTAATAACTCAGCAAGGGACTGGATAACAGCATTGCTGGTTCTAAGGACAATTTCAAAAACTTTGTGAGTGCACAAGTGGTGGTTTATGGACTTGCTATATTATCCGCAAGACTCTTCAATGGTGATTGTGCACCTGCACAGTCACAACAGATGGCTGCTGGCCATCTCTACAAGGACTACAGTGGGTCTGCATCTTTGATGGCCCACCAATACCGTAATCTCTACAAGGACTACAGTGGGTCTGCACCTCTGGTGGCCCACCAATACCACAATCTCTACCAGGACTTCAGTGGGTCTGCTCTGTGATGACCTACCTACCAATATTCTTCAAAACTTCGAATGACTCTGCTGTGGGTTTGCTCCATTGTGGCCCATTACCTGTCTGCATGTCGAGAGTCAGCACTGTCTTTCCGTTGGAAGGTCAACACTACTTCTTCAAGACTGCATGGAAATCCACTACTTCTATGTGCATTTTCTTTTACTGCTTGGACTTTGAGAAAAACTCTGCATTTTTACTGTGATGAACAATGTGGACTGTCTTTATGGACTGTGAGAAATTTTGATCTTTTGACCAACATAATATTAATAAGTGTGTGCATTTTATATCTTTGTTACTGTAATTGTGAAAAATTTTTGTCAAATCTGTATTGGCCAGTGCCCAACACCATTTGTAAAAATTTTTGTGGGGAGCATGGGGGCTATGTAAGTAGGCTGTTTATGTTTTCTCTATGTAAGTAGGCTGTTTATGTTTTCTCTATGTAAGTAGGCTGTTTAGGTTTTTTATTGGTAACGCCACCTCTGTGTGACAATCACTGGCTGTGCTGTGGGCAGTCTGTGTCTGCTTTGCATTATTGTAATACTCGCCATTGTAGTGTTGGGCAGCGGCAGCTGGCTGTGAACAGCGCGTAGCGTTGCGCAGTTGGAGGTGAGCCGCCAGCAGTGGTGGATGTGGGGAGAGAGATGGCGGAGGTTTGCAATTTGTCATGAACTGATATATATATTATGACTTGTGATGATATTAAGGTAAATACATTGTTTGTTCTCTATTAATATCTTTCATTTGCTAACTATCCCTATCAGTAGTTAGTGCCTTCAGTAGTTTGAATCTTTTATTTAGCTGGTAGTAGTGGCGCTTGCTGTATTGCAGTAGCTTGAGCAGCGAAGATTTTTGTGAGGTAAGTGATTTGTGAAAGGTATAGTTTAATGTTAGTCAGGGCCATTCTTTTGTAGAGAATTCTGAAAGTCAGATTGCGTTGCGCTAAAAATATTGTGTGTCAGGTTAAGCACAGTCGTGTAAGAATTGTTCAAAGGGGACGTTTCATCATTCTGATGCCGGACATTCTTTGGCTGCAAAAGAGAATCCCATTGCTGATGCTCGAAGAACTTCACGTTGCGCTCCCCGTATTGAACCGATCAGTTTGTGTGTAATATTGTTTTTTGCACTTATTTTTCCTTCTAAATCAGTGCAGTGTTGTTTAAGTGACAATGTAAGGTGTAGAGTGACTTCCAAGTATTTTATCCCAATGAGCCATGCGTTGCTCCTGTTCCCGCCATCATGTATTTTACACCTTGTTTTTAACGTACTTTCATCTCATTACTTAAATTTAAATTACTACTGTCACTGAGTTGCTGCTTTGCCTGACCGTGAGCGGCGCTAGCAGCGCGTATCGAAATATACCCTCCCGTAGTATCTTTGCTCGACTGCTATTACTTCCCGATCGTTGTCTGTCGTAGAGGAGTTCGGATCGCTAGTTCAGTCCGGACATGCCTGTTGGGAGTTGCAGTGAGGCACTGGTGTAGTCGGGTTGGAGCAGCAGTGAGGTCTCCGTCGACATGGCTCGCCCGACCATTGCCGCCACGCATCACTTGAGCTGGGCCATGGTCTTGGTGGATCGTCGGTCGGTCCTCCTACCAGACGAAGCGTTTTGGATCGCCAATCGTTCATGAGTCGGCTGTGTGTTGTGTGCATTGACTCCCGATTTGTCTTCGTGTGTGCTTAGTTACTGTTGGGTATCGTTCAGATCTTCGTGCAAGTGTTTGTCAGGTTGTGTGTGTAGTTGGCGCGATTTGCTTTGACAAGTTATTTTCAATGTTGTCAGCATACTGGCTCTGAGAGGTCGGTCCTCTCATCTGGCGACGTGTAACTGATCATCTGAGCGCTTCTGGGCCCCTGCGATTACCATCTTCTGGAACTTGGACCGGACCTTTCCTGGTGTAGGGATGCCGTTTAGGCCAGTGGGCGTGTTTCCTCTGCATGGTTGGGTCCGAACCAGTATTTCCGCCGTCGTGTGTCTGGAAGTGAGTGGGAGACGCACCAGCAGTGCAGTCGCGACGGAGCAGCAAGCGAGGATGGACCAGCAGGCAGTCGGTCGGTTGGTGCGGACCAGGGAGAATCTCTGTGTGGTGCAGTCGGCTGGGGCCGCTGGCAGCCCCTGCGCAGTGTCGGAGCGTGTGTGGAGCTGTCTGATCGCTACGAGCTTCGTGGTTCACCGACACAGTACGTCAAAGTTGAGTGGTTTCAAGTACCCAAGCCGCGTCCGTTCCTGTTGTCTGATTCGTTTTGGTGGTTCGCTGTTGGGGAGATTTCGTGTTTGCATTCTCATGGACCGATTGGTGGCAAGCAAGTTGTTTGTCGGTCGGTCCGTGGATGTCCCTCGGTTGGGTTCCGACGGATCAAGTGTAGTTGGGCTCACCACCTGTCTCGGCTAAGTGAAGGAGGGCAGACCGACCTCCATGGAGGCTTCTGAGTGCCACCACTGTTTAATTATCTGTTGTCAGCTGCTTAAAATTTAAATCTTGTGGTTATTTTTTCTTTTTCTTAAAAGTTTTTGCAAAATTAATTTTTAAATTTATCTTTCAAGCTTAAACATTGCGAGACTTAATTGTGGCCTTTAGCCATTAATATTGCACCTTGCATATGTATGTTCTATCTGCTTAGCCTTAAGGCTTTCCACATACCTGTGATACGTCTCTTTATTTATTTGATTTGCCTCTTTAATTGCACTTTAATCTTGTTGATTTTTAAGATTTCTTGTTGTTAAACATTCTGGCCTTCTGCATTTAAAAGATAATATATTCTAAAATTTTGAAATTGAATTGTGGCCCTCAGCCATTTGTATTGCACTTTGCTTATGTTTGCTGGTTTTTCTTTTTAAATTATTTTATTGCTATCTCAATGGGATTTTTATCTTGTTAATTGGTTAAGATTTCTTGTTTGGAGGCCTTCAGCCGTGAAAGAGTTGCATTCGGTAAAGGTCCAGCTATGTGCCGCTTTGGTTGTAAAGTTTATTAAATTACAATAAATGACAATTAGAAGTAGAAACTTCCCTCAACCTTTGGCCCTTTCCACAATCCTATTACCTGCTCTGCCCAGCGGGTTTAGCGGGCGTATCACCCAAGGTATACAAAACCTCTGTCAGTTTTCTTTCAACCTTTTGAAATGATCTTCCTTGAGCTGTAAAGCCAGTGTCGTCTGGGTATAGGAATCTCTTTATTTCCAGCTGGTATGACTGTTATCTGTGCACATATTGTGCGGCATAGGGGAAAGAACACTCCCTTGTAGCGATCCATTCTTTTGGTTATGCGCCGGCCATTATGACCGAGCGGTTCTAGGCGCTTCCGCCTGGAACCGCGCGACCGCTACGGTCGTAGGTTCGAATCGTGCCTCGGGCATGTATGTGTGTGATGTCCTTAGGTTAGTTAGGTTTAAGCAGTTCTGAGTTCTAGGGGACTGATAACCTCAGATGTTAGGTCCCATAGTGCTCAGAGCCATTTGAACCATTTTTGGTTATGCCACTGAAAATAAGAGATTGTACAGATGTCCAATAAATGTTAGAGATATTGGGGATAACCGAGCGAGGTGGCGCAGTGGTCAGCACATTGGAATCGCATTCGGGAGACCGACGGTTGAATCCCACGTCCGGCCATCGAGATTTAGATTTTCCGTGATTACCCTAAATCGGTCCAGGCAAATGCCAGGATGGTTCTTTTGAAAGAGCACGCCCGATTTCGTTCCCCAACCTTGACACAATCCGAGGTGGTGCTCCGTCTCTAATGAGCTATATTTCGACGGGACGTTAAGCCGAATCTTCCTTCCTTCCTTCCTTTCCTTCAACGTCTAAATAGGAAAATGCGACAACTAGAATCACACAAAAAAGACCACATAATTCAAAAGACTTTCGTGAAAGATACGGATAATATGAAGCAATTTTATTAATTCCCCGAAAGTATCCGTTTCTTACAACAGAGCTAATTCGTACTGCGCGAAAATTTAGCTTATGGGTCTTCTGAAGCGATCAGTAATCGACGTTTTAGTTACGGAAAACGTGGAGAATTCACGTGAATTATAGCGCAGACCTCTTACACTTGCTTCGCCCTTACACCAGCTGCGCGTGCTTCCTGTGCAGGTACTGCGATTCCGAGACAGGTCCGTCGAGGGCCAAATACACGGGTAGGCGGAGCTGTGAGCGACGGCGAATTTGTTTTGCCCGGCGTTATCGGCGGCGGCGACTTCCGGACGACTATCGGGCCGGCTGCGCCACGGTGGGCGGCCGACACCTGCTGCCGCAGCGGCCGGCAGATGGTCCGGTCTGCCGCGAGCAGAGCCGGCGCTCCTCCGTCAGCCGCCTCATTAGCGGGAGCCGCTGCTTGTCGCCCGAGCGGCCGCCGCTTTCTCAACGCAGCCTCGACGTGGCGTCTATTATCTGCTTCGTTTGGAAATGTAATACACTGGCGAGCTGCAACAGTGCGATAGCGGGACAATGAGGCCACGCGCTGGCGAACTAATTAGGGGCTGGTCGAAATAAATTGACCCCGGAAGTTGCGCACCCAACTTCCAATGTTAACACTGTGCAACGGCTGATCGACGTCCTGATGAGGCCCTTCTGATGGGGAACGCTGCGCCTTCTGTAAGTTCACACATCCGGAGGGGCTGAACCGAGCCCCAACTGATTAAATGAAAAACTGAAGATCCAAATGTACGAATGCGATAATCATTAATACAATGTTCTCAGGTTTCAAGCCGCGTAAAGTGGTTAACTGTCCACGAGCTTTCGGCAGAAATCTCCTCTGCAATTGTCAAGTAGTTCAATTCCGTGTGAATGCCACTGCCCCGCTCGTATAGCCGCGCCTCCACCAGTGACGTCACTGATACCCACGCGCCGTATATGGCAATGTTTCAGTGGCACGACCGCCGCGCTCGCTTCAACTCCCCAACCACAGGTCCCTGGCCTTTCTCAGCTGCAATCCACCGTCTTTACTGAGAGTGTTTTCCGATATTTTTATCTCTACTGCTTCATTTGTTACGCTATCCAAGAAGACATTGGTCCGTTTAATAACAGAAGTTGTAAGGTGCCAGGACATCGCCACTTACACGTTAGCTTACCAACATTAGTGTTTACTGGCAATGGCATCAGATCATGACTTTATTGAATTATGATAGATATGACGCTGTCTCGATCAGTATTCCCTGCATGTCTGCATGATTAAGTCACAAACTTAAAGCGTTGGTGAAAAGTGTCGGAAGTTGAGAATTGTGGAATGTAAAGTCTGCAGCTGGCCGTAGCTCGCCGGGCCGCCGTGGCCTGCAGGTAGCGGTCACCGGAAACGCGGGGCAATACGGCGCTTTTGCGGGTAGTCCGGCAGCCGGAGCCACCTGTGCTGGGCAACACGTGGCCAAGACGGGAATTTCGTTTGCCAAGTGCGATATGACCTACTCGATCATTGGGTGGATCTCAGAAATGCCGTTCGAGGGATTTCGGCGATGATAGAGCGTTCGACATTGCCCGAAACTGAGTATTCTTCCGCCGCGTTTCCGTACGAGTGGGAGACGGGAGAATTGTGCAGAGACAGGACTTCGCCTCCAGCCATCGAGCGGTACGGACTTGGAGACGGCGTCTTGGCCATCTTCTTCGAAGGGAGGTACACGGTATTATCGCAGCACTGCACCAACGTGTGTTCCGTGCAGAGTTCTGCGGTTAGAGCTCTTTGTGTGCTCAGAAGTGAGATTTTCACCAACGCTTAACCACTCCAACAACTTTCCTAATATTCTTGATCTGGTAGTTATCCTTGCGAGGTGCCGCGTATTTATCAACGGACCTGCCGGTAACAGGGGCGCGTAATTGCAAATTGTTAATGTGCCATTCTCAGGAATGTGTGGGAGGACAAAGAAGTTCACATTTTTTTGTAAATTTTGTCAGTTGTGGGGGATATAAAGCTAAATGCCAGTATTACACTCGAATTATCGACTTCATTGTAGGTAGCATTTACCCTGTCCCAGTAAGCTTTACATGTATTCTAATCACTGCACAGCTTGCCCAGACGGGAAGGAAAGAAGGTTTGCGGTCTTTTATGTCAACGACGATAAATAAGCTTGCAAAGTATCGAATGCAATTCTCTGTCCTCTCTCTAGTGCATGCTCCGCTACAGCTGCGTTTTTCAGGATAGCATAGGCGGAAACATATTTCATGTTCTATGCGGCGTTGTTCAATAGTGCGGACAGTCTGAGCGACATCCACACGGCATATTGTATATTCAAGGTGGTCTCAGGCCTACGTCGTCTTTCTCGGGCTTCATCAGTTACCTGATCAGCTTGCTCTGATGGTATTTCTGTACCTAAGTAAGTTCTCAGGCGTTCATGGACGATACTTGGAAGAATCTTGATGGCATGTGCAATCAGTGAAATGGCTCTGCATTTCTCACAACGCTGTACGTTTCATTTCTTATGAAGCGGAACCATTACACCAGTATGATACAGCAAAGCAAAGCTCCACGTCATGGCCCAGATGCGCCATTCGGGCCAACCAGCAGCTCGGCCATCCTCTGCGCCAATGGCGCCATACGGATGCAGTATGGAGCGGGATGAGGTCAGCACATAGCTGCTCTTCCAGAGCCCTTGTAGTCAGGGAGTCAGTACTTCTCACTCAAGTTGCTCCTCAGATGGCATAACAAGGCTGTGCGCACACCGTTACAGTCTTCTTACAAAAGGAAATCATAGGCAGAACCAGGAGTCGAACCCCGGTCCCACGCATAGCAGCCACACACGCTGATCACTGAGTTGCGGAGGTACATTACTGTGATGCAGAATGTATCATAAGCAAAAGTACACGGTGTGGAGGAGTTCTGTCATCTTGTAAGCAAAATAATACACGACGAATGATCCAAGGAAGACATAAAGAGGAGTCTAGTACAGGGAAAGAAAGCATTCCTGAACAAAAGGAGTCAACTAGAATCAAACACAGATCTTACGCTGAGGTAGAAATTCCTGAGAATGTACGTTTGAAGCACAGCATTGTATTGCAGTGAAAAACTGGAAAAGAATACGGGTGCTTAGTTTGAGACGTGGTGCTATAGAAAGGTGTTGAAAATTAGGTGGGCTGATAAGATGTAAGGTTCTATGAGAATCGTCGAGGTAAAGCACTTGATGACGAAAACATTGACAATAAGAAGGGACAGAATGATAGAACATGTGTTAAGACATCAAAGAATAAGTTCCATGATACTTAAGGGGCACGTAGAACGCAAAAACATTGGGTCATAGATTGGAATACATCCAACAAATGAGTGAGGGCATCGAGTATAAGGCCTACCCTGGGATGAAGACGCTGGTTTAGGAAAGAAATTCGTGCTGGCCAACGGTAAACCAGTCAGAAGACTTGCGACGCTAACGACAACACACACACACACACACACACACACACCTATGCCCGAGGGAGGAATCGAGCCTCCGACGGGGGGAAATCTTAAACACTACTAATAACTTACACGGGTGAAATTAGACGATAACTAAAATAAAAACGCTCCAGGTTCCGTGGGTGTACAGACGACCTATTTGCGAGGTAATTGTGACTGATCTCAGTATAAAATATTGATCTAGATGGTACACATACACTCATGTTCAAAACTTCCACATGATGTGTCACTTGTAATTATGTTGTTGTTGCATCCTCAGTCCAGACTGGTTTGATACAGCCCTCCATAGTACTTTATCCTGCGCAAGCCTCTTCACTTCCGAGTAACTACTGCAACCTACATCCTACTGAATCTGCGTAATGTATTCTTTTCTCGATCTTCCTGTACAATTTTTACCCCAGACGCTTCCCTCATATACTAAAATGGTGATCCCTTGATGTCTTAAAATGTGTCCTACCAACCGATACTTTATTCTAGTCAGGTTGTGCCACAAATTTCTCTTCTCCCCAATTCTATTCAGCACCTCCTCATTACTTACGTGATCTACCCATCTAACCTTGAGCTACTACTTTACGTGTCTCATTTCCTAGCCTAATTCCCTCAGCATCACATGATTTAATTCGACTACATCCCATTAGCCTCGATTTATTTCTGTAGATGTTCATCTTATATTCTGCTTTCAAGACACTGTCTATTCCATTCAAATGTCTTCCAAGTCCTTTGATCTCTCTAACAGAATTACAATATAATCGGCAAACCTCAGAGTTTTTATTTATTCTCCCTGGACTTTAATTCCTTCTCGAAATTTTTCTTCTGTTTTCTTCACTGCTTGTTGAATACACAGACTGAATAACAACAGGGGTAGGTTACAACCCTGTCTCTCTTTGTTCTCAACTATTGCTTCCCTTTCATCCCCCTCGACTCTTATGACTGTCATCTGGTTTCTGTAAAAATTGTAAATAGCCTTTCGCTCCTTGTATTTTATCCCTGCCACCTTTACCATTTGAAAGAGAATGTTCCAGTCAGTATTGTCCAACGCTTTCACTATAAACGTAGGTTTGCCTTACTTAACCTACCTTGTATGAGAAGTCGTAGGTTCAGTATTACCTCGGGTGTTCCTATTTCCCCGGAATCCAAACTGATCTTCCCGGACATCAGATTCTACCAGTTTTTCCATTCTTCTGTAAAGGATTCGCTTTAGTATTTTGCAACCGTGACTTATTAAATTGATAGTTCCGTAATTTTCTCACCTGTCAGCACCTGCTTGGAATTATTCTATTCTTACTCACCAGATGGAAGGCTATCAATAGCTCTATCAGAACGTTGTCTACACCCAAGGCCTTGTTTTGATTTAAGTCTTTCAGTGCTTTTTCAAATTCGTAACGCAGTATTATATCTCCCTTCTCATCTTCATCCAAGTCCTCTCCTGTTTTCATAGTATTGCTCTCAAGTAGATCTGCCCTGTATACATCCTCGATATACTCCTTCCGCCTTTCTACTTGCCCTTCTTTGCTTAGGACTGGTTTCCCATCTGAGCTCTTGATATTCATACAAGTGGTTCTCTTTTCCCCAAAGTTCTCTTTAATTTCCCTGTAGGCAGCCCCCATCGTACCCCTCGTAATATATGCTTCTACATACTTACATTTGTCCTCTAGCCATTCCTGCTTAGCCATTTTGCACTTCCTGTGGATCTCAGTGTTTAAACGTTTGTATTCCCTTTCGCCTGCTTCAATTATTGCGGTGCCAATTAATGTAGCTCGATTAAACTTGAGGCGTACATAGAAAGAATTGCTAGAGTATAGTACAGAAGATAACTGAAAGAAATACGCAGTCAGACGAAGAGAAATGACACTATTATTGGTTCCAATGGCTCTGAGCACTATGGGACTTAACATCTATGGTCATCAGTCTCCTAGAACTTAGAACTACTTAAAGCTAACTAACCTAAGGACAGCACACAACACCCAGACACTATGATTCTAAGACTATAATAACACTGAAGTCATCGTAATTTGTGGTAGTCCCTTGGACATTAAAAAAGGCGGGGCATGAACCTTAATAGGGTGTGTGATCACCACGGACGGCAATCCATGTTCTGCAACGTACTCCCTTGGTAAGGATTTCTTGCGTAGGGCGACCCTTTAGTTCACCAGCGCTATTGACAACAGCTGGGCCGTAGTCAGTGTATGTGGACGTGCTTTAGTACGTATGGCGAATCGAGTCCATTCGTGCTCGTTGGGATTTAAGTAGGGGGGAGTCGACAGGCCCGTTCATTCACCCAATATCCTGTCGTTCCAAGAACTCCTTCACCTAAACAGTTCGATGCCGTCGGTAAGGCATCCATAAAAAAGAAATAAAGGCCGAATGTATCCCTGAAAACATGCATTATTTATCTTAAAACAGTTCTTTAGTTAGGCTGAAGGCCCAAAGAATCAGACACTTCAAGAGCAAATAAGTTAAATTCAAATCAGCTGAAGGCCTAACACTTAAAACTCCATAACATATTTTTTTTTAAATATCAAAGGCCTTACGTGAAACAGTTCTTTGATTTAGGCTGAAGGCCTTAAGAGCAAAACAACTCACTCTCAAAATTGGCTGAAGGCCCAACACTTAAAATTCAACAACATTAAAACCTTTAAAATACCAAAGGCCTTATGTGAAACAGTTCTTTAAATTAGGCTGAAGGCCTAAAGAATCTTAAGCCGTAAGAGCAAAACAACCATAATTTTTAAAAAAATCATCTATAAGCCAAACAAGTACAAAATGCAAGAACAAAAAAAACGCAGTACACCCAAGGGCGCTCAGATGTTCTAGGGTCGGCTTGGAATTCAAACACTAACGCTCGCTTAGATGAGACAGGCAGTCAGGCCAACTATTGTCGAGCCGACAGACAGTCAACGGACCAAGCGACAGGATAACTAATTCAAACGACACGATGTGACCATTTGGGACTGGCTGGTAGATTAAGTAAAGACTCAACATTCGTGTCCGGTGTCGGTGAGCCACGGACCGCGTAGCCGTGGGAACAGCCCCTCACGCTCCGACCGCGCGTGGACGCCGCCAGCGGATCCCGGCCAGACACGCGCCGCGGAGGCTTCCTCGCTGCTCCACGCCAACCGACCAACTGCCCAGGCCCGGAAACGGTGGAAGGACCAAATATACGTCGGCCGATGAGACGACCAACCGAACGACCAACCAACAGTCGTCCCGCTCCAATCTCACCCAATCGGACAGTTCATGTGTGTCGCCAGCGGCCGGCGAACACTGGCTGTCGGCACCTCACCGGCGCTCCGTCCCCGACTTCACTGCTCCTGTGTCCCGACTGCACTGCTGGTCCGTCACGAACTCACCGCCAGACAGACGACGACTCGGAAATACTGTCGGTCGCTCCAGAGATGGTACGACAGCGCACTTATCGATACGCGCTGCTGCTGCCGCTCACGGGCAAGTAAGGCAGGAAGTTACTGACGCGGCATTACCGTAATAGAAGATAACAAATGGGATAAACGAGAGCCGTGAACGGCTCATTTGGAGCTATTAGTTTTCAGCAGTTGCTCGTATTCTGCAAATGAATTTGACCCTTGACTTGCCTCATTGCGTAGTATGTACCAACGTGACAACGAAAGATTATCATTGTTAGAAACGTTATCTCAAGAATCACAACGATAAATATTCCTGCCCCCTTGTACTTCAAGCGTATTTTCTAAACCAGTCGAACAGAATTAAGTCAACGTTCCGCAATGAATACACTGTTTAAAATGTCAACAAGGACTAGCACACGATTCGCTGGAAACGCAAAATCCTTAAATCAGTTCCGTCCGACATTATGGATGTTCAAACGCAGTTTCGTCCTCATCGAATTCCAGTAATACCTCTAGTGCTCGTTAAGTAGCGTAAACGACCGGTAATACCGCAGCCCGCTAATGTGCTTCGCCTTTGTTGTTCTTTTCTGCTATTAAGAAGAAGTAACGACTTCCTACGCCGTTCATGGCCACTAGTCGTTCAGCTCCTGTTTATGATCCTCGCAGATTTTCCTGGCCGAGTTCTTTTCATTTTATTTTCTCCTTATTAATACGTATAGAGAATATTTCGCCATGATATCCATCTGGCACAATGAAGCGCTCTCAGAACACAACTGCAAGCATTAATGATAGAATTATGAAGTAAACGGCCTTCCTTGAATAAGAAGTACTTTTTTTTTCTCCTTCGAGGGACTTACGCAAACCGCCTGACGGGCAGCCTACCAGTCAGGGGAAGCCATCCCTGACTTTTCTGACGGAACATTTTGCACATTAAAGTGCCACGAACCCTCCCGAAATTCGATAAATTTATAAACGCAGCAAGTATTGTGAAGTGTGCAACATATTCTCAGGTTTTTTTACTGTTACAGAGAAACATTTCCGTCCATAACTGTTATGTGCCACGGGCGTTTCTCACAACGATAATCAGGTAATGTCAGTAGTACAAAGTGAACTTACGGTAATAATGACTTGTAATATTTGATAATTTGGAGATAGCGCCTGCCATCGTTAGTTTGAACTTACTGTGAAGCGAAAAACATTTGAGTACGCTGTTTCAGACTGTTCTTTTCTACTTCCTGTAACGATTGCAACTGGTTTTATCTTATCAACACGGACACACATGCTGACGCACATTTTTCAGTCACCAGTCTTATGACTGGTTCGATGTGGCACCTACAACCTACGTCCTCAATAATTTGCTGGATGTATTCCAGTCTCTGTCTTTCCCTACAGTTTTTACCCTTTACAGTACCCTGTAGTCAAAAATGGTTCAAATGGCTCTGAGCACTATGGGACTTAGCTTCTGAGGTCATCAGTCCCCCAGAACTTAGAAGTACTTAAACCTAACTAACCATCACACACATCCATGCCCGAGGCAGGATTCGAACCTGCGACCGTAGCGGTGGCGCAGCTCCAGACTGTAGCTCCTAGAAGCGCTCGGCCACTCCGTCCAGCACCCTCTAGTCCATGGAGATTATTCCCCGGTGCCTTAATAGGTGTCTTATCATCCTGTCCCATCTTTTTTTTAGCGTCCCTTTCGTCTTCTGTGCTGCGGAAAAAGTCGACATTCGTTATCTTATTACTCCATCAACAATGATCATAATATACATCTATATTTTTCTCGGAAGTGTTAGTCATGGGAGAAAAATCCTCATTGCTGATGACAGTAATATTACAATTACTGAGAAAACAGAAGAGAAAGGGGATAAGCGACGAAGTGACACTCAAGGAAATGTCAGCCGAAGACATAAAGCCTGAAAACGAGTCCATGATCAGATTGCGGCACTTTATTTTGAAGGTCTTGATAACATAAACTTGTACACATTACTATTACCGGTTTCGGCTAATGCCATCTTCAGATCGTAAGATATTCTGATGTATATATCAACGTCAAATTATGCATGTAGGTACATAATAAGTGCACGTACTACTTACCTATATGTGTAATTTGACGTTGGCACTGAGAGCCACCCACATGCCTTGCTCATACTGTGGCATCAAGCAGTTAGGCCTGCAAGATGAGTGATCTACCAAGCGAGTGGATTTATTCATATTTCTCAATGACTGATTATGAACTGTAGTACCCACAATTAAGCTACAAATTATTCTCCTGTTTGAATATTACGCAACGGAAACGGATAACGCACATCTGTCTATTAGTAATTTACACAACTCTGACTGTTCACTACGCTATGGAAATACCACATTTTCTTTCTTACCCAACCGCTTTGATCAACACGTGGCCATCGCACTGAATATGAATGGCGCACACATTATAAATTCTGGGTATCGTGGCTACACACTGTTCGAAGAACAAGGCCACCAATCTTTTTTTCACTACCTTTTTTTTTTATTCCGATAAATTCTATTATTACATTTTATACAATAATTACATATGAGATACTCCACCCAGTTGGCATGGCTTTACATTAGTGATTCTGTACCTCATGGTCTCGTAATTATTTAACACTACAGTGCACTTTCGGGATAGGATGGTGGATCTTTTGCTATATCTCACACTTCGATTCTCACAACCATCATCACGAAAGTTTACTCCAGACCGAGCGGTACAAAAAGGAACATGCATAACCCACTCCCTCTGAACCTATCTTGCTACTCTCCCATGCAAACCACACATACTTATATTACATGAAACACATCACACTGGCAACATACATCACAAAGAATAATCACGTTAGAATCACTTCACTTTCAGCTTTCCTACTTCAATTAGTATTCATCCCAGTTTCACACGACACTGCTCCACTTCGTAACTTTTCTTTCCTACTATGAACTCTGGAGGATATGTGCACGTCTTCCTGTGCAATGCAAGCCAAGTGGCGTTGCTGGATAGACGGCTGACTCACCTTGCTTCTCTCTCAGAGTATTATAGTTTGAATCAAGCGTCACACGGAAACATAACACGCAAAGTAATATTAAGAACATATTCGTCACACACGCTTGTCCTCAATCGATACCATGGACGAGTACTTCTCTTTATCCTTTGTCTCATACACAGATTGAGACTCACACAGTACTCACCACGTGGAAGCACTCGTCTCTAATTTCAAGTCCTGCACACGCCATTTCTTAAATATTTCCAACTTACAGTACACACGCCAGTAATTCAGCTTAACTTTAGCACTCGGAAGTATTTCAACTTATTGCTACACGTGGTTTCATTGTGACCGTTGGTCACTTTCGAAGATTACTACGATCCCATTAATATTACCTGTCTGGCATTTAATTCTCCCCACAAAAGTTCCTGAAATAGAGAAATTATTATTCCAAACTACTCTTAAGTATTCCACATGCATACCATTCTCTCCACTCTTTTGTCTTTACGGAGCACACCTAAGACAGGTCTTACCAACACAAGATCCAGCGCCAGAGAGCTGAAACATGGCTGTTCTCCAGGTAATCTCGCACCTCTGCTGAAGTGGGGGAGCACCTTGCTACCGTATTGGTCAGCCACATTTCAGGCGCTCAAAGCTCAGGTAAATTTCATCTGTTTGGTTCCACCAAAGTTGACCAAAGGACCGCCTCAAAGATGATCATATATTGCACATTCACTATTTGTGGTTAGCAGACGACCATACATTCATTCATTTCGCAGATCTCACCAAATTGGATGTAGGGATTTATTTTGTGGGAGTGCACATGTGATCAATTAAATAAATAAATTGTCATTCTTACCTACACCGGTATCCGGCTTCGGTGTATTAAGTGAAACTGAGTTATTATTACAAAAAATATGTTGTTCTGACAAGACTAAGGAAGAATGTCATACCTATTTTCAATATCGGGCGGTACTGTACCCTTTCAACACTTACATCAGAATATTTTATGACTTGAAGATGGCAGTAGCCGAAAACAATAATAGTGAAGTGTAGAAGTTTGTGTTATCAAGAGGGACCATTAAAATAAAGTAAAGGAGATAAATGCCATGGATTTGAGTTTGAAGAGGGAAAACGATACTCTTGAATTAAATGTAAGTACCGCATCTATAGTCTGCCAAACAAATTCAGAATTTCTAAGAATGAATATTGATTCTCACCTGAAGTGGTGTGAACCCGCAAAGATACTTGCAAACAGAATGCCATCAGCATGTTGTGCCCTTAGAGTCCTGTCATCAGTGTATAACAGCCAGTGTCTTTTAACTACATATTAATCATGTCTACACTCAATTCTTGTCTGGGGAGCAAATGCACAAAATATTAACACAGTTTTCAAACTGCAGGAAAAAAGGTAATAACAATAATAATAAAATACAGTAGTCGAGCTCATTGCGAGAACTGTTCAAAACTCTTACCAGTCTGTTGCACAAATCAAAAGTAATATTGATAATTACTGCACAAACAAACCTGTGTATGACCATGGAATAAGATGTAGACAGAACTTACAATTACCAAGAAATAATAAACATAAAATTCAAAACAGTATTCCTAACAGGGAATAAAACTGTACTGGAAATTATCAAAATACATTACAGAAAATACTAAAACAAACTTATTAGAAATACTGTTAAGAAATGCCACTTAAGCAATACATTCTATATATTGAAAGATTACTTAGACAACACAGAGTAGGGTTTGGTAAAAAATGTAGCACAAATAAATAATAGTAACGATAACAAGACATCTATCATTCCACATAACGCTTACAAACTTCATTTTTTTCTTCTTTTTCCCTTTTCTGGAAAAAACTCACTCCCAAAGCCATGCTTATCCTCTTTCTCAGCTCAACATCTGACTCTTCAAAGAGGGATGCTGACTGAGTTTTTCAGGCTAGCAAATGGGAAGGTGCGGTACACAAAGTCTTTCTGACATCACCTGATAGTGTGTATAGTGTTATGAAACAATGTCTGTATAGTGTGTGTAGTGTGAACAGTGACAGAGAGAGAAAAATGGACGAAGAGTGTAGCATTAGCGTTTAAAATTATTAAATATCTTCTCTGAAAAACAGTATTGTACACTAGTTATAAACCAAATGAGGTAGCACTGCTTTAAACAGAGTGGCCTTGATCCGGGAGCGTGGAGACTCCAGCCTTCATCCAGCCATCCTGGTTTTGGTTCTCTGTGATTTTCCTAAATTACTTCAGGCGTAAACGGGAATGGTTCCTACTGCAAACCACCTATTCTGATCAAACTATACTGATAGCTATGAAGAAGCTTGCATATATGAATTACATTATTTTTCTTGTTTTTAAATTGTCATACCGTGAAATGTGCAATATCTCTATAAAAATGATCTACAGATGACTGAAACTACTACTACGACTACTAAACTCACTAATGACTCCTTTGAACCAGTCGACTCAAAATTTTGTACCGCTATTTCTTTTTGATAAAGAGAGCAGTGGCTGGCTTAACAGCCGACAACACCACTCTAGTTGTGATTTGCTTCCTAGAGACCCCACCACGCACCTAAAAAAAAAGGACCACTCGAAACCTTTACCTTTCCTTACGATCGGCTGGACGTTAAAAGATGTACGGAAATCGGCAGCAGCTGGAACGTCACATAATTATTTAATGGTATCTGAATGAAAACAGCCGCGTCACATACAAAATTTACCAAGGTGATTTTTTCCCCTGCAAATATAGAAATAGCACGGTGGTATCATATTTTGTCCATTTAGTTACAGTCACCATAGAAGTAAATCAGTTCTGTTTCAGCTAAAAATAGATGATCTGTGGCAGGAGTCAGCTACAGGGATAAAATCAAAGGAGCCATCTAATCGACAAAAAAAAAAAGAACAGAAGAAAAGTTTAAAACGCTACTGACGCGAAACTAGACTGGTTTCCTTACGTCCACATCAGGTGTGTGTCTGTATGGATATACTCTGGCTGTGGTGTCATTTATAATGGGAAATCACTTGTATAAAGGAACGCTGTGTTGAGTTAACACACTACATTCATCATCACCATCTTCTCCCCTCTCCAGCCCCTGGCTGGGTCCCTCTGTAACTTAATCCCTCCATCTTTTACAACCTGCCCCCTCCCCCCCTTCCGTTCCCCGCACCACACTGACCCCGTCTTCATCTCTGTTCTTGACACATTTATTCGTTCCAACGGACCATCTGTCACTCTGTCTTACTTTAGGTATCTTACCCCCTACTGTCATTTCACCGGGGCGTCTTGGTGTACTGCAAACTTCTATTTTTTTAACAGGTCTGCAACAACTTAATATTGTCTTTTCTATGCTCTCTTGCACTGGCCTCTTTTTCACTATTTCTTTGACCATCTCATTCCTTACTCTGGCCTTTTAGTTAGCTTCTATGAAATTTCGTATTGCAACCCTGTATCCTGATGAAACGTGTCTTGTAAGAAAGGTATTATTTTCCAGAATGAGATTTTCGCTCTGCAGGAGTACTTGATCTGCAAGGTTCGCATGAGAGCTTCTGTAAGGTCTGGAAGGTAGGAGACGAGGTACTGGCAGAAGTAAAGCTGTGCGTAGGGGGCGTGAGTCGTGCTTGGGTAGTTCAGATGGTAGAGCACTTGCCCGCGAAAGGCAAAGGTCCCTAGTTCGAGTCTCAGTCCTCCACACAGTTTTAATCTGCCAGGAAGTTTCAAGGTATTCTTTTATTTTTTTAATCTTATTCATACGAAGATATAATCAGTCAGTAAGAAACCAATGTTACAAAATGTACATTACATTAACACTGAAGATTACAGAAGGAATATTAATTATAAATCGCAAACAGTATACTTAAGACGTTTGAAAAAATTCTGTAATTAGATTCAGATTTTTGGAAAACAAAAGACACGGAAGCGAAGACTTCCTCTTCTTGTTGATTTACTTCTGATCTTATCGACAAACAGTAGGAAGCAAGTGTTGTAAGTTCTGTAAATTATTTGATATGTCGAATAATAATTATCATACTAGCAGCTAACAGTGTCTGCATTTACCATAGAAACTCTTTGTCACTACCATGTTAATTTTTATTTGATGAGGTCTTATTTTTGAGATAAAAGTGTCAGGAATTGTAAACATTATTTGAACGCAGAAAGACCGATTGCTTATCGCGTCTTGTCGGTTAAGTATTATACGCTTAAAAAGTGGAATCTGCAGATTTATTTCTATGAGGTCAGAACTAATTTTAATTGTCACTTTTTACGTCGAAGTCAACGTAGTGTTTTCAGCCCCAACGAGGTTTCAAACAACAATAATGTTCAACAGTCACCTGGGCATGACACGTCAAAAGACCATAATACGCGGTGGCTTAGGGTATAATGAAGGTGGTTCTCTATAAGATAAAACACGATTAATTATTGATGTGTCTCACAGTATTAATCACATCGTGCCATCACATTTGTGATGTGTCTTTCCCGAAGTAAGACTTTATTCAAGCATTGTACACTTTTTGCGAGACTTAAATATTTCTCGTGCTGTGCTATCTGCCAGACGGGGAAGGTACCTTGTACCGTCCAATTGGCTCTCCTTCATCACCCACGTTTGCGATGTACAGCTCAGGATTTGAGCATAATACACTGGGTATATCATTTATAAGAGTCGAGGGACATGAAAGAGAAGCAGTGGTTGGAAGGGAGGGAGACAGGGTTGTAGCCTATTCCTGATGTTATTCAATCTATATACTGAGCAAACAGTAGAGGAAACAAAAGAAAAATTTGCAGATGGAACACGTGATCTTAGAAGATAGATTAAGGAAAGGCAAGCCCAGGTTTCTAGCATTTGTAGACTTAGAGAAAGCTTTTGACAATGTTGACTGGCAAACTCTCTTTCAAATTCTAAACGTGGCAGGGGTCATATACAGGGAGCGAAAGGCTGTTTAGAATTTGTACAGAAACCAGATGGCAGTTATAAGAGTCAAGGCCATGAAAGGGAAGCAGTGGATGGGAAGGCAGTGAGACAGGGTTATAACCTATCCCTGATGTTGCTCAATCTGTATGTTCAGCAATCAACAAAGGAAACAAAAGAAAAATTTGGAGTAGGAATTAAAATCTGTGGAGAAGAAATAAAAACTTTGAGGTTTTCCGACAATATTGTAATTCTGTCAGAGGCAGCAAAGGACCTGAAAGAGCAGTTGAACGGAATGGACAGTGTCTTCAAAGCAGGATACAAGATGAATATCAACAAAAGCGAAACGAGGATAATGGAATTAGTCTAATTATGCGGAGGGAATTAGATTAGAAAATGAGACATTTAAAGCAATAGATGAGTTCTGCTATTTAGGGAGCGATAGAGAGGATGTAAAATGTAGACTGGCAATGGCAAGAAAAGCGTTTCTGAAGAAGAGAAAGTAATTAACATCGAGTATAGATTCAAGTGTCAGTAAGTCTTTTCTAAAATTATTAGTATGGAGTGTAGCCATTATGGATGTGAAACATGAACGATAACTAGTTTGGACAGAAAGAGAATAGAATCTTTCGAAATGTGGTGCTACAGAAGAATGCTGAAGATTAGATCGGTAGATCACGTAACTAATGAGAAGGTACTGAATAGAACTAACGAATTTGCGGCACAACTTGAGTAGAAGAAGAGATCGGTTGGTAGGACATGTTCTGAGGCATCAAGGGGTCACCAAGTTAATATTGGAGGGCAGCGTGGAGGCTACAAATCGTAGAGGGAGACCAAAAAATAAATACACTAAGCAGATTCAGACGGATGTAGGGTGCAGTAGTTGCTTGAAGATGAAGAAACTTGCACGTGATAGAGTAGCGTTGATAGCTGCACCAAACCAATCTCCGGACTGAAGACCACAACAACAACAATACCATTTATTTGATATTTTCTGTTCTATCCATGCTCGACACTAGGCTTTTTATTCTCCCACTTTGTAGGAATCCAAGTATTTGCTTTCCGCCTTCACTACATACCACGCCATTCCTCTCACTGTTTTCTGTCATGGTCCCCAGCTATTTTAAACTTTCCACGTTCTTTTTAGTAGTGGTCCTTTAATAACTAAAAAATGTATTCAGAAGTATCTCTACACCTGTTAATGAACATTAATATAGGATGTATCCACTCCTCGCCTTTATGACATCCTGAACTCTGCTGGGGACACTCTCAGTGTGTCTGTGGAGGAGTGGCAGCCCTTTCTTCCTATAGCGTCGAAACGAGAAAAGGTGGCGATGTTGGACCCTCAATTATGCAGCAAAGTCGACGTTATAACTCATTCCAGAGGCAGCATAGACATGCAGCCATCGTCTCCGAACTGTTGGTTTACTGTGCGGAGTACACAATATTATAAAATGTGTTCATAAACTTTCGCATTTAGCGTTTTCATAAACGCAATGCAGTGACCACACTGCGACTACGAAAAACTCCCCCATACAGCAACAGCATTCCTCTGTACTTCAGTGCCGCCACAACACATGACGGTAGGTAAAGTTCTCCAAGCATTCGCCAAATTTAAACCCTTCTGTCTGACTGCCACAGAGTACAGCGCGATTCATCACTCCAGATCACTAGTTTCCAGTCATGCACGGTCCACTGATGTCATTCTTTACACTAATTCAAGCGTCGCTTAGCGTTGAGTACAGAAATGTCCGGCTTATGAGGAGCCGCTTGACCGTTATACTCCAGTATTTTTTATTTCCTACGCGCCGTCACTGTTTTAGCTGCACTGGCGGTAGCGCTTTGGAACTCATTAGTGATTCCTTCCGCTGCATTCATGCGACTTTTTACAGCGACCCTCCACAACTGCCGTCGGTCCCTATCCGCCACTGTATGAGGTCTTTGTTTAGCTTTGGTTCTTTCTTCGCCTTCCCACTTCACAATCACGTCGTCAACAGTCGACTTGGGCAGTTTTAGAAGTGCTGAACTGTCGCTGATGGCTAGGTTACTCAGGCGGCATTCAGTGACTAGTCTACGTTCGAAGTCACTGAGCCACTCTAACAGATCCGTTCTGCTATTAGTGTTCCTCTAATGACAGCGCAACACACCCCACCTCCTTCAACACTGGCGGGCCTGGCTCTCACGACATTTTGTCGTCAATTCCGCATTAGACGGTGCATGCAGATACTTCTGATCCGATGATGTACACCGATTGGGACCTCACCTTATTTATGATTTTATTCATAGCTGTTATTTTCTTAGCAACTATAGTATGGTATATACTTCAGGATAAAATTGAATCATCAGTTGCACAACTACTTTTGTTTTCGCTCCACCGATTTAGACAGATTGTCATTTTCAGAAGCATACAAAATTTGGGATAGTATGAATCATTAGAACTTAGTCATACATTTATGTAAAGTACAAGAGGTGCACTACAAAAACTTTGTAAGTATTGGTTTAGCGGATGTCAATATCTTCTTCAGAGAACCATAATACCATGACACGTTCAAAAGTGTGCATACCGCATGTGCTATTTATATATTAATGACAGCGATAGCTCATCTACATCTATATCTCCATCTGCATGTATACTCTGCAAATCACCTCGAGGTGCACGGCAGGGTGTACTTCCATTGCACCAGGTATTAGGATTTCTTCCTCTTCCCTTCACGTAAGGAGCGCGGGAATAATGATGGTCTGAATGGCTCTGTGCGTGCAGTAATTATTCTAATCTTATCCTCTCGATCCCTATGCGAGCGATACGTAGGGGGCTGTAGCATATCCCTAGAGTAGTCACTCAAAGTCGGTCAATAGACTTTCTCTTCAAGAGTCTGCCACTCCAGTTGTTTCAGTATCTCTGTGACACTCTCCTATGGATTAAACAAACCTGTGACCATTCCTGCTGTCGTTTTCTATCTTGTATGAGTCCCACGCAATTGAGCAGTATTCTAGAACCGGTCACCCGAGTTATTTGTAAGCTATTTCCTTTGTAGACTGATTGCACTTCCCCAGTATTCTACCAGTAAACAGAAGTCTACCACGTATTTGAACGACTGAACTTATGTGAACATTCCATTTCATATCCGTACAAAGTGTTACACGCAGGTATTTGCACGAGTTGGCCAATTCCAATAGTGACTCACTGATGTTATAGTCATACGATACTGCGTCTTTTCCTTTTGTGAAGTGCATAATTTTACATTTCTGAACATTTAGAACAAGTTGCCAATCTCTGCACCATGTTGAAATCTTATCAAGATCTGACTGAATATCTATGCAGCTTCTCCCAGATAGTACTTCATTATAAATAACTGCAACATCCGCATAAAGGCTGACTTTACTATTAATGTTGTATGCAAGGTCATTAATATACAACATGAACAGAAAGCGTCCGAACACACTTCTCTGAGACACAAGCTTATGTGCAAGTATGTGAAATGTCTTTCAGATGTATTGTACAAGGCGGTCAGAAAACATATGAAAAGCTTTTGAGGCTGTTGCAGGTTATGTTGCGCGGAGAAGTAATTGCTAAGAAATAAAATGCGGTACGTTTCGCCGTTTCCGAGTTAATCAGAATGGAGTTTAGCCAATCAGGCCGTTGCGCGCGCTAACACAAACGATCTGCCATAAACAATTATGGTGTCAGTTGTTCTCATCACGTAGATGGTGGCGCACGAGACTGCTCAGCCTTTGACTCTGGTTTATTCCTCACTACCCTTGACCAATTTTTGTGTCGGTCTCTTGTTCGGTATTACGAAACCAAACGAATAACACGTCTGGCGACACCGTCTCTGGCGGGCCGCTTGAATCTGCGAGCACAGCGTCCTCATTGGCTGAATGCAGCGCCAGTTAACTCGGAAACAAACGACGCAACGTATCGAATTTTTCCCTCAACAATTATTTCTCAGCACATCCTACCCTACAATACCATTACAAGCTTTATCACCCTGTATATAACTTGCTTCATATAAATTAGTTGTATTTTTATGTGGTTTTGTTTATATTCCTTGCTGCTAGCACAACATGACTATGTATATAAATGTGATGCATTTACTGTACTTTATCAGTCTGAGGGTATAATTATAACTTACAATATGTACATTTTTGGAAATGTCGTGGCATTCTACTTCTGTGAAGAAGATATTCACATCTGCTACGCCAGTATTAAGTAAGTGTATCTAATACACTTCTTATACTTCACGTAAATGTATGGGCAAGTTCTTATGATTTACAATATCCCAAAGCTTTTGAAGAAAACAGATTGGTCTGTGGAAACTGGTAAAATAAATGAAAAATTACTGCGCGACTGATGCCTGAATTTTATCCTGAAGGGGACTGATGACCACAGATGTTAAGTCCCATAGTGCTCAGAGCCATTTATCCTGAAATATGTCGCATTCTTTGTTGTCGCCGTCACTCCAGACTTCTTATCATTACATTGAGGTGACAAAAGTCATGGGATACCACTTGATATCGTGTCGAACCTGCTTTTTCGGGTCTTCGTGGACAACTCGACGTGGAAATACTGAGCAATGCTGTCTCTACGGTTACCCATAATTGCGAGAGTGCTGCCAGTGGAGAATTTTGTGCACTAACTGATCTCTCGATTATGTCACATAAATTTTCGATGTGATTCACATCTGGCGATCTACGTGACCAAATCATACACTCGAAATGTCCACAATGTTTTTCGAACCAATCGCGAACAATTGTGGTCCGGCGACATGACACCCTTTTTCGGGAATTTCAAGTCCATGAAGTGTTACAAATGGCTTCCAAATAGCTGAATATAACCATGTACAGTCAATGACAGGTTCAGTTTGAGCAGAGGATCCAGTCTGCTCCGTGTAAACACAGTCCACACCATTATGCAGCCACCGCCAGCTTGTTGACAATTTGGGTCCATGGCTTCGGGATGTCTGCGGCACTCTCGAACCCTACCATCAGCTCTTACCAGCTGAAATCGGGACTCACCTGACCAGGCCTCGGTTTTCCCTTCATCTGGAGTCCAACCGATGTGGTCGCGAGCCCAGGAGGGGCGCTGCAGGCGGTGCGTGCTGTCAGCAGAGGCACTCGTATCGGTCGTCTGCCACCATAGCCAATTAACGCCAAAGTTTCCCGCACCGTCCTGACACATACGCTCATAGTACGTCCTACACTGATACCTGCGGTTATGTCACTCCGTTTTGCTTGTCTGTTAGCACCGACAACTCTACACAAACGCCGCTGTTGTCGGTCGTTAACTGAAGGCCGTCGGCCACTACGTTGTCCGTGGCGAGAGGTAATCGCTGAAATCTGCTATTCTCGGCACAATCTTGACACTCTGGATCTCGGAACGCTGAATTCCTTAACGATTTCCGAAATGGAACGTCCCATGCAGCTAGCTCCAACCACCATTCCAATTTCAAAGTCTGTCAGTTCCCGCCGTGCGGCTGTGATTACGCCGTAAACGATTTCACGTGAACCACCTGAGCACAAATGACAGCTCCACCAGGGCACTGTCCTTTTCCACCATCTGTACGCGATACTACCGCCACCTGTATACGTGCAGTGCGCCTCCATAGTTGAGTGGTTAGCGCATCGGACTCACAAGCAACGGGTCCTGATTCGATTCCCAGAAGTTGTCTCTGCTCGGAGACTTGTGTTGTTCTCATCATCATTTAATCGTCATCTACACGAAATTCGGTCATTGTGGGGTCACCTGAAAAGACTTAAAACTCGCCGGCCGAACTTCCGCGGGTGGGGAGTCCATGCCATCAGTGACTGACATATGATCATTCCATTTGTATACGTGCATACCGCTGTCTCGTCACCTCAGTGTAAATTTGAGTCCATGACGTCCTCAGATACATTTGGTCTTTCTTGTATCCCTCCCTCTCCATTTCTCCACACCATTAAATCACCTGCACAACACTATTGCTTTTACTCTGAAGCGCCAAAGAAACTGGTATAGGCATGCTTATTCAAATACATAGGCATG
Organism: Schistocerca americana; assembly: GCF_021461395.2. Classification (NCBI taxonomy): domain Eukaryota; kingdom Metazoa; phylum Arthropoda; class Insecta; order Orthoptera; family Acrididae; genus Schistocerca; species Schistocerca americana. The sequence goes on from NC_060125.1 coordinate 633,612,821, forward strand.
TACACAGGCAGAATATGGCGCTGCGGTCGGCAACGCCTATATAACACAACAAGTGTCTGCCGCAGTTGTTAGATCTGTTCCTAATTAGCCGAGCGGTCTAAGGCGCTGCAGTCGAGGACTGTGCGGCTGGTCCCGGCGAAGGTTCGAGCCCTCCCTCTGGCATGCGTGTGTATGTTTGTCCTTAGGACAATTTAGGTTAACTAGTGTGTAAGCTTAGGGATTGATGACCTTAGCAGGTAAGTCCCATAAGAATTCACACACATCTGAACATCATCAGATCTGTTACTACTGCTACATTCGCAAGTTACCAAGTTTTAAATGTTTTTCAGTGTGGTTACAGTCGGCGCACGAGCGATGGGACACAGCATCCCAGAGATAACGATGAAGTGGCGATTTTCCTGTACGACCATTTGTCGAGTGTACCGTGAATATCAGGAGTCCGGGAAAACATCAAATAGACGACATCACTGTGGCCGGGAAAAGATCCTGCAAGAACGGGACCAACGACGACTGAAGAGAATCGCTCAACGTGACAGAAGCGGAGCCCTTCCACAGACTGCTGCAGATTTCAATGCCGGGCCACCAACGTCATAGCCATTCAATGAAACATCATCGATAGGGGCTTGTGGGGCCGAAGACCCATTCGTGTACCCTTGATGATTGCACGACACAAAGCTTTACGCCTCGCCTGGGCCCGACAACACCGACATTGGACTGTTGATGACTGAAAACCTGTTGCCTGATCGGACGAGTTTCGTTTCAAATTGTATCGAGCGGATGGCGACAACCTCATGAATCCATAGACCCTGCATGTCAGCGGGGACTGTTCAAGCTGGTGGAGTCTCTGTAATGGCGTGGGGCGTTTGCAGTTCGAGTAATATGGGACCTGTGGTAAGTATAGACTCAACTCTAGCAGGTGACACGTACTTAAGCATCCTGTCCGATCACCTGCATCCATTCATGTCCATTGCTTATTCCTACGGACTGGGTCAATTACAGCAAGACATGCGGCATCCCAAACGTCCAGAATTGCCACAGAGTGGCTCCAGGAACACTCCTCTGTGTTTAAACACTTCCGCTGGCCTCCAGACTCCCCAGATATGAACATTGTTGAGCTTATCTGGGATGCCTTGCAACATTCTATTCAGAAGAAAACTCCACCACTTCGTGCTCTTACGGATTTATAGACATCCCTGCAGGATTCATTGTGTCAGTTCCTTCCAGCACTACTTCAGACATTAGTCGAGTCCACGCCACCTCGTGTTGCGACACTTATGCGTGCTCGCTGGTGCCCTCACGATATTAGGTAGGTGCACCAGTTTCTTGGCTCTTGGGTGTATATTACTCCCTAACAGCAGAAAAAGTACTAGAGTTATGTAAGAGGTGAGAGGTAACGACTGTAGTGACAAAAAAGTGCTGGTCCTACATAAAACGTGTGGGACAAGGACAGTAGTGTCAAAGACACATTGACTAGGATATAGAGTGACATGTAAGGCGAAAGACTAGAGCGAGTTAGTGGCGCGTTATAAGAGTCGGCGAGCGGTTTGGACTCCTTCAGGTGACAGCCTCAGTCAGATGCACTCGGGCGCCCACAATGAACGCCAGCTGGGGTCTGCACTGAAGACACGGTTCCCCTCTGGTCGACAAGTCGCGCCGGCAGTTCCCTCTGAAGAACCGGTCTGTCGCCGCCTTAACCAACCTCACGATAGTGCCCCTCCGCTTAACCGTAAGCTCTCTCACACACACACCCCAAAAAATGAGGAGGTCCGCGCCCTTTGGGGACCCGCTGTGCCTTTGCCTACCTCCGATTCCCTCGGCCGGTCGCGCAAGCACAAAAGGCGGAAGCTGGCCGGCTGCTACACGGACAGTTTTAGGGAGGGGGGGGGGGGGGTAGGGGAGGGGGGACACCAGGTGGACTCTCCGTGTTAACACACCGGGGAGATGATCCGCTGCCAACCGGAATTAAAGCGCCAGTCCAGTCTGGTATACGTGCAAATGGGCTGTTTGCTCAGTCGACTTCGCTGCCGGGAGGGGTCCGGGCGTTCCAGACCTGCTGCAGCCGGTATACGCACTAAGCCCCGAGGAACGGCCGCCTCCTGCAGGATTACCTGCTGCTGCTCCCGCGGCCGGCCCATTCAGGGAGACACCTACTGTACCGCGGGGACGCCCGCCTCCCCTGCTCGCAGCCCCTGTTTGTTTTCTCGCGCGCTGTCGACCCCTCCGCCGTAATGGAATACGCCGGTCACGTGTTGTATACCCCGGACCCTCCACACCTTTCATTTTTTTTTTTCTTCTTTCCACTCCCGGTCGGCCAGTAATGGTGAATCACTGGGGGAGCTTCCTCCCTGCAGCTGTCGGGAGGGTGGAGCTGGCTAGGGGGGCGCCGTATCTGGTCGCCAGATGGGATTTAATTTGGCGGGCCACCCCACTTGACCCCCGGGGTTCCGCGCCGCCGGTGCTAATGTGGTACGCACAAACGCCGCCGTTTGACATTCAGCACGCTTTTTACTGTTACCCCGGCTTTCGGATATTAGCCATTCAGCCAGCCTCCGACACATGGTGTCATACACAAATTATAATGAGCAACACCTACTTTAGTAAATACACCGATTGAAATGGAATGTGCTACACCATGAAGCACGAGTCCATTAAATTCAGTTTTGAGGGAAAGCACTCGAAACATTACTTTGAGAAATATAGCAATCAGCCACATTTTTATACATTTTTGTTCGTACCAATACACGTATCGAATTTTCACGCATCTTCAGCTGGCGTAATACAGGGTCTTACACTTAAACTGCCTCTACTTGAGAGGCTCCCCACCAAAAAAGTAGGGCAATGAGACTTTGTGAAAACGTTTCTAAGTACACTCGGATGATAAATTACAACAAACCACTAAAAAAAACACATTTTAATTTTCACATGAGGGGGTAACATTTGTTAGTTGCTTACCGTGTTTAGCCGGCCGCGGTGGCCGAGCGGTTCTAGGCGCTTCAGTCCGGAACCGCGCGATTGCTACGGTCGCAGGTTCGAATCCTGCCTCGGGCATGGATGTGTGTGATGTGCTTAGGTTAGTTAGGTTTAAGTAGTTCTAAATTCTAGGGGACTGATGACCTCAGATGTTAAGTCCCATAGTGCTCAGAGCTATTTGAATCATTTTCTGCCGTGTTTACGTTCCAGGTTATAAACATTGCTCAATGTGAAGAATCTCTGTATCCATGATAGCCTAGGAGTTTCGGCAGATGCCATTTCACAGCGCTTTTACAACGGTGCAGTACGTAATGTTCAGCTGTCCTGACACAGCTCGTGCACCGCTTCAAGTTGGGTCTATTGATGGCAACACTAACTTCGTAAACAATTTGTGGCGCAGTTGCCTGTCGGCCGCTCCCAGGAGCAATTCCCACATGGCCAGTTAATTGCGAATCATGTTCTTCAACGCCCATAAGGGAAGAGGAACTCTCCACATGTCTTTAATGCGTCGATACTGGAGAAAAAGACCGACATTGTTGCTGTTATTTTGATAAAGCAGTTTTACCAGTAAATCCCTGCCCAGCTGCTCCAGACCACTGCTGAGTGTCTGCAGCTGTAATGCACACGTCTTACGCTTGTGTTTCTACCCTACATCGCCGTACCAGCACCGGCATCTTACGGCTGTCATGGCAGTAGGGATAAAACGCAAATCTTGTAGCGCTCAGTCTGAACATCATCCCTATAGGTATCCACACGGCAAATAGTTTTCCGTCTACGTTGGCTCAAGTAGCCAAAGTTTAATTGTGACGACCCTTTACACATTTAAACCTGCAGTTAGCATATCGCTAAGAACATCGACTACAGTCTGGATGCTGTAACAGCCCTGTTCAAAATAACAATATTGTTTACACACTGAACTTCACCACTTGTATATTTAGAAATATATACAATTTCAGCTGATGTTTTTAACGAGGTGCTACTGAACATTTACATATGTATTGCACCAACTGAAAATGTGCGAAAATCCGAAACGCGTATTGGTTTCAACAAAAATTCATAAAAACATGGGCAGTTGCTGAATTTCTTAAAGTAGTAAAGTACAAAGCCAAGGAGCTCCAGATCAATTAAAATGAATTAATTAAGGGCTGAAAAGCTCAAACACGTGCAATTACTAACCATTCTATTTAAAACGTTTTCAAGGTTTGGTATGTTTATTAAGTGTTTACATGCACTACTGTGCAATGGGCAACACTGAGGCCACACAACTGACACTACTGTAACGAAGTTTTGTATACAGTCAACTTTGACTGACTGCTCGGAAAAATGTCACAGCTAAATTTTTCAGTTAATGTACTGCAGTAGTTTGGAAGCTTACTTGTAAAACAGACAGTAATGTTTCTGGCAATAGAAGTCGTTCTCGAAGCATGTTAACTCAGGACTGTTACAGGGGCCAGTCATAAGCCCATTTTTGATTTGCTTGTATGTCAATGATATTTCGTTAGTCCCGTCCTGTAAATATCATTTCTATGCCCACGCTCCCCAGCTTTACTCAAGTGACAGACCTGAAGATATCAGCAGGGCGTTTGTCCAGATGACTGGTGATCTGCCTTCAGTGGCAACAAGCGGGCATAACCTGGGACGGGAAGTAACGCAAAAAAGCCACATAATCTTAGTAGTTCGCCAGAAATTAAAAAGTTTAGAATTTCGCGAACAATTGTCTCCTGTTCTGCTCGGTGGCATTCCAGTATCAAATCAGAAAACACTGAAGAGTTTTGGTGTAACTTTAGACGAGCATCTCAACTGGACAGAACACACTGACGCCATGTGGAGGAAGATTTCTGCTTGCATCTATGTCCTCAAAAAGTTTCGGAATATATATTCAGACAAATTTCGGACGTGCAGCCGGTCGTCGTTTAATTCATCGCACTATATTTCGACTAAGAAACTGTCAGTCATCTTCAGGTGAGCCTTAGAAAACTGACGAAGACCTTTTTTTATTGTTATTTCATTCCCCTCGCCCCATACGGCCGGAGGGGGTGGGGGTGGGGAGGAGCTGTCTGCGACATAGTTCTCCGCTCTTCAGACAAGCGAAATCGAAAAAAAAAGAGAATATGCAAACAAAGTTTGAAGCTGTGGTGTGTTTTAAAGTAAAAATGACGGACAGTTAAAAAAATGAAATTATATACGCTTCCAGACACATCGCAGGACCGTAAAATTCTTCTGATAGAACTACTGAAGCACTACACATTCACTGAAAATCTGAAGGACCTGCACTAGGTTTAGAAGTATTGGCGGAGAATAGAGCAAGTCCCATAGGGTTGGGGGGTGTGGATAGAAAGATAGGGGACTGTTAGGCAAGACAATTATTTAGGTGAGTGGTAGGAGCTTGTAGTGGAACACCCTGCTCTAACATTACCCTTTTTTGTAGAAACAGCTGATACTAGGAAATTTTTGAATCTTGTGTGGGTGAACATTATCTCAGCTGTTTAACTAAATGAATTTCATATGATTTTGTATACGATGTGTTGTATTTCAGGCTCAAATGTATACAAAGAAATTAATTTATTACAATCGATGTTTACTAGCTCCGTTTGTATAGCTAAAATTTTTCTTCTTTTAGAAATGTTTGAAATTATGAAATATCTGGCATACTTAAAATTCATATTATTAATAGCACAATCTAACGCTAAATATTAAAATTTTTTCTGGATTAATTTACAAAATAATGATATAACTTGGTGATGATTCTTCTTTTGTCAAGAAAGTTTGTAAACTCTTTTGTTTTGTAAACTCTTTGGAGTGAGTTAGTACCGCAGAATGAAAGAGGAGTAGTATGCATGTCTCGGATGCAATCGGACGTGTTTTTATATTTGTCAGTAACAATGTAATTTGTAGTGTTATAGAAGTGGAAATTGTAAAAACGGTGTGATAATGAAAAAATGTGGCAAAAAAATAAAATTCCACAGTAAGACAGGCAAATCTTCAAACATTTTTATGTCAACTGGAATCCACAATGTTAAATAATTTAAGCCTCAATAATCTACTCCTAGACGTGACTGCAGCCAACAACGAGAAAATGAAGTTAAGTAAAAAGGTAAATTTGTAAATCTTACTCCTCTCGAAGCTTTTGAAACTAATGAAGAGACTGAAAAATTTAATGGTGATGTGTGGAAGCGTAAGATTACAAGTTGAGGTGGTTGGAGGAAAATACAGTCGCTGGGAAAGACAGAGGGTGCGGAGTAGTGTGTTGTATGGGTAGGGCAGTGGTTGCAGTACGAAAGGGGTGGGGATGGTTAGAGAGGGAAAGGAGAGAGGAGCCTGACGGGGAATGGGATAGGAGGCTAAGTTAAAGCTCTCAGAGAGATAAATATCGAGGCGGATCTCATTGTCTGGGAGACGGAGCTGGTTGAAGTTCGGTTGGAATAGGATGTGATGTGTGTGCATAGGTACATGGGTGGAGGGATATGTTTGTGAAGGCGCGGCAGCATACCGCAGTTGGTGATCGGAGGGGAAGCAAGCAGGCCACCCAGCCAATGGCAAGCTCCATGGTTCATGAAAGGTGGACCTTTGTCGTACTGCTCAGAAAAAAAAAAAAACGTGACAGTTAAATTATTCAGATAATGCGCTAAAGTGGTTTGAAAGCTTGCCTCTAAAAGAGACAACAGTGTCTGTGGAAATGGAAAGCCGCCCTGGAAGCACGTTCTCTCAGGAGTGTTACGGGTTTCGGTCCTAATCCCACTTTAGCTTCGTTTGTGTGTCACTGACGCTTCGTTAGTTCAGTCCTGTAAATATTTCTTCTATGCCAACGATCTCCAACTTTACCCAAGTGCTAGTCCTGAAGATATCATCGATGGACCACATGAACAATGACCCACACTGGCGTTAGCGTTCATCATTAAAACACACTTTCCCGTAATTGCAACTGATTGTTGCACTTATCAAGAATGTATATATAAACTGTACTGTACTACTGTAATTTTTGAAATCTAAAAGTGACATAACCTGGGCATTGTAATAAGTGTAATGAAAAACATGTAGAATGCATGGTTAGATGTAAGAGAGGGCTTCAGTGCCCCAATCTTCCCATGTTAATTAAATCAACAAATAAATATTATATACACTAACACATTAGCCAGATCCATAAAACTGGACTATGAACGGAACATGTTTCACTTTCACTGTGAAGCCTCTTTGAAGTATTTGACATATGATTTATTGTCATTATTCATTTTATGTCATAAAATATAAATATGTGTCTTTTGTTACATTAACATACCGACCTCTCATATCCTCAGGTTTCGTAGAAGATATGCAGATAAAGTATATAATATTATTGTCGGGTCTATACTTTAAACTATTTCTTGACATTCTAGTACTTAACAGTGTCGTCGTCATCCTTACGTTGCAAAGCTACGTTTTTCGATAGATTTTTTGGCTCTACTTCAATGGCTTTCAAGTACACGTGATGTATTGAGGGCGCGTATGGCAGGGGTGATTTCAAATTGCTTTTCTTCTGTGCACCCACTGGTCTTCCCTGTCTTTTCCTTTCCAGATTAATCTCTCGACAGGAAGTAAACATCTCGCTGAAGTCTCTGTGAATTTAGACACTAAGGGTAAGACTTTTCCAAAATCAAAACTATCCCATGTTCGTCCAGTTGACACGCTGTTGTTGGGTGTCCATTTTCCTATTGCCTGCGAAGTTTTCCGAAGTTTGGTTCTTAGTAGTAATTCACTTCTGAACATTAAAACGGTTGAGAATTTAGGCTTACTCGTCTTTGCTGATCTAATCAGTTTGGTCTTCTCGTCTGGTACTAGACATATTATTCACTTTTACTAGCTTTTTTTCGATTATACATCGTTAGGCAAGACTGAGAGGCTAAAATTTGAACATTTAAATTTACAGTTTCTAATTTAATATCAGGAGGTTGAGCGCGTTTTAATAGAATTAGGGACACTTTAATGTTACAACTTTGCCGGGACATGAGTCTGAAAACAAAACTATGTGCTAGAAACATAAATACTTGCAGATACAAGACGCTGGGGTCACTTTTCTTTTGTCTTGTCTCGCTTCATAAAACAATTCGAGCTGTGTGCTTTGACAGGTACTATCTGATACTTTCTTCCAGGAATTTAGAAAAAAAAAATACATGGAAAACATCCATTAGGACAGCCACAGCCGGAGTTGAACCCAGCATCTATCAAATACGTTTCCAATGTACCCACCACTGCGGCAGCTCACTCGATACAAATGAAGTATCTGTAATATTAGAAAGTTAAGTTACTTGGCCTATAATACGGGCAACCCCAGGAGAAATGGACAATATTCAGGGATATGACGAGAACGATCACTGGAAACGAAATAATGTACGAAACGCGGCCTTTAAAATGCGTGTCTTAAGAGCAACGCGCACTTCTTGATCTTCGGTACTGTAAAACAAATGTCTTCTACTGAAAGCTCTTTCATTTCCATATTTTTGGAGGTGATAACACGGGCCAAAACAAGAAAAATATGTCCTTTAAACATGGGCTCTAAAGTGCATGCCTTAAGAGCAATGAGTACTTGTTGATACTTGCTACAATGAAGCACATCTTTTCTACTGATCAAGTCCTCTTAGCTCTTAAAGTATGCATGTTAGAGCCCATTTTTACTACACAGATTTTTGCTTATTTTGGCCCATCTACACCTTCCAAAACCTGGGAAGCAAAGAGGTTGCAGTAGAAGAGATTTATTTCACTACGCAGGAGATTAAAAAGCTCTTAAAGGGTACATTTAAGAACTCATCTTTCCTGTCGTATATCTCAATGTTGTCTGTTTCTCCTGGAATACCCTGTATGAGACGTCTTCCTTGGGATGCAGGAAACAGGTTTATGCTGATTTCAACCATTATCATTGCTCAATAGCTTGCAGCGCAAAACTATTGTTTGCTGATTATGAATCAAAATAATACCCTTCTATCTGGGTATTAGTTTATCTTATCTATGCCTAAGTCGCAACAAGGCCCCGGGAGTAGACAACATTCCATTAGAACTACTGATAGCCTTGGGAGAGCCAGTCATGACAAAACTCTACCATCTGGTGAGCAAGATGTATGAGACAGGCGAAATACCCTCAGACTTCAAGAAGAATATAATAATTCCAATCCCAAAGAAAGCAGGTGTTGACAGACGTCAAAATTATCGAACTACCAGTTTAATAAGTCACAGCTGCAAAATACTAACACGAATTCTTTACAGACGAATGGAAAAACTGGTAGAAGTCGACCTCGGGGAAGATCAGTTTGGATTCCGTAAAAATGTTGGAACACGTGAGGCAGTACTGACCCTACGACTTATCTTAGAAACTAGATTAAGGAAAGGCAAACCTACGTTTCTAGCATTTGTAGACTTAGAGAAAGCTTTTTACATTGTTGACTGGAATATTCTCTTTCAAATTCTGAAGGCGGCAAGGGTAAAATACAGGGAGCGAAAGGCTACTTACAATTTGTACAGAAACCAGATGGCAGTTATAAGAGTCGAGGGGCATGAAAGGGAAGCAGTGGTTGGGAAGGGAGTGAGACAGAGTTGTAGCCTATCCCCGATGTTATTCAATCTGTATATTGAGCAAGCAGTAAAGGAAACAAAAGAAAAATTCGGAGTAGGAATTAAAATCCATGGAGAAGAAGTAAAAACTTTGAGGTTCGCCGATGACGTAATTCTGTCAGAGTCAGCAAAGGTCCTGGAAGAGCAGTTGAACGGAGTGGGCAGTGTCTTGAAAGAAGGATATATTATGAACATCAAGAAAAGCAAAAAGAGGATAATGGAATGTAGTCGAATTAAATCAGGTGATGATGAGGGAATTAGATGATTTTTCCTATTTGGGGAGCAAAATAACTCATGATGGTCGAAGTAGAGACGATATAAAATGTAGATTAGCAATGGCAAGGAAAGCGTTTCTGAATAAGAGAATTTGGTAATATCGAGTATAGATGTGTCAGGAAGTCGTTTCTGAAATTCTTTGTATGGAGTGTAGCCATGTATGGAAGTGGAACGTGGACAATAAATAGTCCGGAGAAGAAGAGAAAAGAAACTTTCGAAATGTGGTGCTACAGAAGAATGCTGAAGATTAGATGGGTAGATCAAATAACTAATGAGGAGGTATGGAATAGGATTGGGGAGAGGAGAAATTTGTGGCACAACTTCACTAGAGGAAGGGATCGGTTGGTAGGACGTGTTCTCAGGCATCAAGGGATCACTAATTTAGTATTGGAGGGGAGCGTGGAGGGTAAAAATCGTAGAGGGAGACCAAGAGATGAATACACTAAACAGATTCAGAAGGATGTAGGTTGCAGTAGCTACTGGGAGATGTAGAAGCTTGCACAGGATAGAATAGCATGGAGAGCTGCATCAAACCAGTCTCTGGACTGAAGACGACAACAACAACAACAACATCTATTCGGTGGCATCTTTCCATTTTTCCCTTAATACGAAAATCCGCAGTTGTATTCTCCAAGCCGGCCGCTACAGTCTGGAAGCGCCCGACCGCTACGGTCGCAGGCTCGAATCCTACCTCGGGCATGGATGTGTGTGATGTCCTTAGGTTAGTTAGGTTTAAGTAGTTCTAAGTTCTAGGGGACTGATGACCTCAGGAGTTAAGTCCCATAGTGCTCAGAGCCATTTGAACCATTTTTTTGTATTCTCCAAAAGAGTAGGGCAGCCGCACCAGTTACGACGATACCGGCTACGTTACGTGGGCTCACATGTCTGCGTGGGCTGCCTCAGATAGCGATCGGCCGAGACGAGACGTCGCCGTGACGAGAGCAGCAGGGTCTGGCACGCCGGGCAGCGGCAGCGCAGCCGCGAGTGGCTGGTCCCGCGTGGCGACCGTGACAGCACGGGACAGGACACACAGCAGGGCAGGATACGGCAGAGATTAGCATCGCGCCCGGCCACGGAGCATGCGCAGTCGTGCGGGGCCGCCGCCGCAAGGCCGGCAGAAACAAACGGCGTGCAGCACGACCGCCGCCCACGCCCGCCGCCCCCGCTAACAGGACCCCGGCGTTTCGCCACCGCCGCCTTTCGCCCTCCTCAGCACAGCGAGATACGGTGGGAGGAGCTGCACCCGCCCACTGGCTACCGACAGTCTGGCCTCTCTCAGTGACGTCATCAGTACCTGAGCACACGCGAGCGGATTTCCACGACGGGCAGGAATTGCGGGCCAGTTCCGCCGGTATCTCTGACGGATCTGGTCGGCATATCTGAGGCCCTTGGTCTGCACTGACGTGCTGTCCCCTCCTGTCGGATCTAGTCTCTCGTATACGCCCACAGGACGGCTCAATTCGTGTGTAGGGGACAAATCGGCCGATATTCGTGACTTATCCGGGGATGACGGCTGCCAGGTGCTCCGTATCAGCGACCTCAGTAGTCATAATACGTCTATGAGAGAGCAGACTGGGGCGCTCTGCGGAACACATGGATTTCGAACGTGGTCAGGTGATCGGGTGTCACTTGTGTCATACGTCTGTACGCGAGATTTCCGCTCTATGCTAAACATCCCTAGGTCCACTGTTCCCGATGTGATAGGAAGTGGAAACGTGAGGAAACACGTACAGCACAAGTGAGTACAGGCCGACCTCGTCTGTTGACTGTCAGAGCCCGCCTACAGTTGAAGAGGGTCGTAATGTATAATAGGCAGACATATATCCAGACCATCACACAGGAATTCCAAACTGCATCTGGATCCACTGTAAGTACTATGTCAGTCATGCGAAAGGTGAGAAAACTTGGACTTCATGGTCAAGCGGCTGCTCATAAGCCACACATTACGCCGGTAAATGCCAAACGACGCCTCTCTTGGTGTAAGGAGCTTAAACATTGGACGACTGAAAAGTGGAAGTACGTTGTGTGGAGTGACACGGTACACAATGTGCCGATCCGATGGCAGGTTGTGGGTATGGCGAATGCTCGGTGAACGTCATCCGCTAGAGTGTATACTGCCAACAGTAAAATCCGGAGGCGGTGGTGTTCCGGTGTGTTCCTGTTTTTCATGGAAGGGGTTCAAAAATGGTTCAAATGGCTCTGAGCACTATGGGACTTAACATCTGTGGTCATCAGTCCCCTAGAACTTAGAACTACTTAAACCTAACGAACCTAAGGACAACACACACATCCATGCCCGAGGCAGGATTCGAACCTGCGACCGTAGCAGTCGCGCGGTTCCGGACTGCGCGCCTAGAACTGCTAGACCACCGCGGCCGGCGCCATGGAAGGGGCTTGCACCCCTTTTTGTTTTGCGTGACAATCACAGCACAGGCCGACATTGATGTTTTAAGCACCATATTGCTTCCCACTGTTGAGGGGCATTTCGGAGATGGCGACTGCACCTTTCAACACGATCGAGCACCTGTTGATAGTGCACGACCGGTGGCGGAGTGGTTACACGACAATAACGTTCCTATAATGGACTGGCCTGAATCCTATAGAACACCTTCGGGATGTTTTGGAACACCGACTTCGTGCCAGGCCTCACCGACCGACGTCGGTAACTCAGTGCAGCACTCCGTGAAAAATGGTCTGCCATTCCCCATTCCGGCACATGATTGAACGTAAGCCTCCGAGAATGGAAGCTGTTATCAAGGCTAAGGGTGGGCCAACACCATATTGAATTCCAGCATTTCTGATGGATGCCGCCAAGAACTTGTAACTCGTTTTCAGTCAGGTGTCCGGATACTATTGTCCACATAGTGTCCATTGTCACACTTTGACGGTTGATTACATCTTCGAGAGAAAGGATGGACGATGCTACGAAGAAAATTTTAGCAGCCACCGGCTGTTTGTACGCTATGTATTTATACATTTCTTGAAAGAAAAGTCGCACAAAGTGGTTCAAAAATTGGTTTGCCGAAAGGCAACATTTCAGATACAGGGTGACAATTATTTAACTAAATGAAACAAAATCGTCATAATTTGTGAACGATTTGCGTTAGGCGTTCAAACTGCACGGTTGGCTGCGGGGAATGATGGAAATTAGTATGCGCATATATGGTTTGGCTTAACGACCAAATCCACTCTCATTTGGAGGGTTCGTCAATACGCAAAACTGGCGCATTTCGGTGACAGAGAATCCGCATTTCGCGATCAAGAAGTCTCTTCACCCTCAACGGTTGATTGTGTGGTGTGCAATGTCCCGTCACTAAATAACCAGTGCGATATTCGTTGGCGACACGGTGACTACCGAACGGTACGTGAAGGTTTTGGAAGATGATTTCATCCCCATGATCCAAAGTGATTTCGACAATATGTGTTTCACGCAAGACGGAGCTCGACCCCATCGAAGCAGGAAAGGGTGCCTAGAGCCCGCTGGCATAGGCCTCGATTGGCCGCCATATTCTCCATATCAGAAACACATGCGACTGCTTGTTGTGATGCTATATTAAAGACAAGGTGTACAGCAATAACCCCAAAACCGTTGCTGAGCAGAAAACAGCCGACAGCATCGATGTTCCGACACTTTGGCGGATCATGCAGAATTTCGCTATTCGTCTACGCCACATCAACACAAATGATGGCAGGCGCGACGAACATGTCGTAACCTAAAACCGAATATCTGCAGTGACGTTTACAAGATGTGTAAAGTGTTTACAAACCGTAGTTGGTAATTAATTTAATATTTTTTCATGTAGTTCAATAATTGTCACCCTGTGTATACAAGTTCTGATTCAGAATCGTGGGAATTTCTCTGAGAATCAAGAACATTCAATATTCTAAGTGGAGGGCGTTATTGAGCCTTTATAAACTACAGTAATTCGTAATACCAGTAAAATAAATGGCACAACACAGTTATGTGTTATAGCCCAAAATAATGAGCATAGTACAAGCAACATTTTACTGTCGCTCACTATAATGTTGGTTTATACAACAAATCCTCCCCCACCAACACACACACACACACACACACGCACACACACACACACATACACACACACACATACATTTTTACGATTCTAGCAACAGGTCTACAACTTCATGAATTTTTTTCTGAAATTACCGATGATATTTTAAATCCGACTTTGCAACTACAAATAATCCGTATTTTTATCACAAAATTCATTTTATTTTATTGAAGTAAAGCTTCATCCTTGGCATGTAATGAAACATAATTACCATTCGGCTTGCTTTGTACGTATAAAAACTGTTCGTTACAAAAGATGTTGATATTAATTATAATATATTACGTCCAATTTTCACTCATATCAGGAAATGGTATTTGCTTGCACATTTGTCAGGTAGTCTCTCATTTGGTGCCATCGTTAGATTTTATAACACTTCTGTTCACAGTTGGAATACTGTCTGGAAATACCTCAGCCATCTCTTTACACGCTCTATTTTTTACATTGTTGTTTATGTAATGGTCAATTGTGAGTTTTCACAAACGACGTATTTCACGGTACAGTTGTATAAGTTTGACATAGCCATTGGTCCTACCCCTTCACTATACTTGTAACAAATGAAATTTGTTGTCATCTGAAAACCACATTCATCAGTGGCGAATTTTGAGTAACACCTAAATTTCTCTTGTTGCCACGTTAAAATTCGCTTCTTTTGGCAAAACAAAGAGGATTTTTCACAATGTCCCCTAGGTAAAATGCTAATACAGTTGCAGTTGCGACAGAATCGTGAGAAAGTGGTTTGTTAAACAAGGAACTTAGGACATTTCCCGTCAGAAGGTTATGAACAAATACATTTTCGGTATAAAAATGAACGTGTAATTTCTGCACTTATCTTGTTGCAAAGCCACACTAATTCTCGTTTCACCAGCTATCGATGACTCAAAAGATTACATCATTCCATTGCAAAAGTCTGCTGTTACTCACATATCTCAGTAGATAAGAAAATTTCACATTTTTATCATATGGCAAAATGTTCTCCTTTTTGGACAGTTTGTCAAATGTCGTTTCGATATCTCGAACAGTTTACGCATTTGAGGGGCGTTGTGAATATTTTTTTGTCACGCACTCGTGAGCGAAAAGGTGAACATGCTGCATACAGTCTATGTCCTCTTGATTGGAATTAGATATTGATCTCCTTACAAGTTTAAAGAATGTGTATGTTAGCTAAATTTCATACGCAGCTATATATGGTCTAATATGCAGTAAATGCAAATTCATACCGAGGTCTATTTCTCCGTGCAACGCTTTCGAATTTCACAATGTGTGTTACTTATATGCACAATACCACGATAACAGTAACCATTAACAAAATTATAAGCACTTAATCATGATTTTAATGAACATAAACAGAAACTTTTTTTTAGGTTACCGGTTTCGATCTCTTTTAGACCATCTTCAGACCTCATACCATGATGGTAGGTGCTACGACTCCACGAATGCTGCTAACTGCACAGCATTCGTGAAGTCGTAGCACCTACCATCATGGTATGAGGTCTGAAGATGGTCTAAAAGAGATCGAAACTGGTAACCACAAAAAATTTCTTGCCGTTGTGTCTTTTTGTTCATTTTAAAGGAATTAAAAAGCCACTAATGTTCTCAAAAATTACTTAGTCATGAAACTGAAATGTAAAGCAGTAACTAACTTACAAACCAATTTTTACCGGACAGTTACCTTAAAATCGTGTGCAAAAGATTGCGTGGTAGCCGACGTGGGCTGCCGCAATAGCATGTTAGCCACTGGTTCGCTGAAAACTCACAGACGTCCTAAACGAGGCTCGCAGCAGAAATCGGCGCGCCTGGCCGGACTGCCAGTCCCGAGAACTGCTGGTAATGGTCTGAAGGTCGTGTCTCCTCTAACGCACTGGCAGCGACTGCTGGTATCAAGAATCCGTCGACAATATCTGCGTCCCGTTGCTAAAATCCGCTCGATTGTGGCAAGCTAATCTTTGTATCTCAAACAGTTGAATACAGGGAAAGGTGTCGACACAGAAATTCCCAGAGGACCGCGGATGCAAAACAGAGGGTAGGACTGTATGTGTGTGAAGAGGGACTGTTAAGTAGTGAAAGTCAAATGTTTGGTAATAGCAAATTCAGTGAGACTCAACTGCCTGGAATAGGTCATTCAATTAGATGCTGCTTCAGCGATTTGCACGTGCCTAACCTTCCCCACCATTCGGATACATACGAAACGGAGCCCATAGTTTAATGTGGAATCCGAAACATTTGTTGTTCCTAGCGAATCTCCTTATTGCTGAGAGGCGAAGGCTAGGTTAAAGGCAAACTCATATATTCAGTAGTCCAACGATGAGTCGAACGCACGACCTTTCGAATTCCACACGCAAGCCTTGCCCCTAGATCACTAGACACGACAAGTGTTTAGTGATAATACTGTACATGTGCTTAATCGAAGTAGGAAGGCAGTGCTGTTCCCATTCTAGCATACGTCGTACATGTAGGTTTCTATAGCTGTGGATCAATTGTACCATTACAAGCAGGAAGTCACTCTCAACCCCCGAGTCTTTAAAGAACTTCCACATACGAAAGAGTTTGAAACAGCTGATTTGTTTTACAAATGCATTATTGTGTTTAATATTGCACTATGGTCACGAAAGCGAGAAAAACTTCAGTGAAGGTTTGAAAAAATGTCTAAGGCTTGTTGGAAACCGCTAAGTGATGTTATTCTCAAATACTGGATGAATATAGTCTGGGTATTTGCGCGCATTGAGTTACGCTGCCTCATGACGTCTACATAGTTTCTAACTGTGATACTTGTCTCTCTGCGTTAAACTTTCAAGTTAAGATTATACTTCTTATGAGTAGATTATGACAGCATTTTAATTTTTTTTAAATGGGTCGATAATTATATGAAATACTGAAAACGAAGTTATTGATGACCCGGGAAGCCGTTGTAGCGTCAGCCTGCTACTGAGACACTGCACCGTCATCCAGATTAGCCATTTATTTACATAAATAGCCGTAGGAGTGAGATATATTCAATGCAGAATTTAAATTTGAGCTTACAATATAGCATGCTGCTCCTTAGGTGAAACTAACAGTGACCCTGAGCCACTACTAGCAGGACGTAGGCAACTAACCATGGCTGCAGAATCGATGTATGATGTAAGGGCACAACCGCTGACGGCTTCTGTGCTGACTTACCTCGTATCTCATCCATTTTCCAATTTTTCTTTTATCTTTTTAATTTTCAGTTACATCTTCCACTCTTCTGCAAATTTTATATCCTTGAGATTAAGTACACAGCGCAACAAAATTAAAGGATAACTTCTCTGAAACCACTTAATTGTCTCCCTCTGTGACGCGTAAGCTTGAAATTTTGGCCAAAGGTGGGTGCCTACAAGCTTCCTCTGTAACGGTGCGAAAGCGCCCCGCACTGCGGCTTTACCCTCCGGCTCGGTGAATCTTCAAACAGCAAGGTGTCGACACACGCGATAAAGAGGCCACAGCACTGAAGTTCACGTAAGCTGTAAGTATGTTAATGGTGCCACATGGCCACCAAAATTTACCACAAGTCTACTAAACGCCACCGTGGACGTGTCACATGACGGACACCCCTTCTAAACTCACATGTCACCCCTTTTTTGACGTCTCTGCTATGGAGGTCAAAATTGCGACATTCAGCGTTGAAACCGCGTGGTTTTCTTATTGATGGACGAGGAAAACATCTCAGACACACCGCTGCTCAGAATTCACACGAAAAGGCCTTAACGGATGGCACACAGGGCGTCAATAAAACCACCCCGTCCCCTGGGGCGCCGATTCGTACAAATCTCGCCGTTGAATACGACAGTTCGCAGTGCTATGAGCAACCGGACGTCGTTCGTGACAAATCTGGCTACTGCAGCCACCCCCTTGGCGTTTCAACCCTACTCGAATGACAATGTTGTACTGAAACTCCATTGAGTGCGGTCTCATCCCTTTGGAGTGTAGTGTGACAGAAATGTTTTGCTGTTGCGTACGAGCTGGAACCACTAGGTACCGTTCAAAACCTTTCGACGAAATCTGAACATGATTCGAAGCAGTAACGTGTTTTTATGCTTTTTCGTCCCTCCTTTTCGTGCCATCCCGTGGCGTTGATGGGGCGGTTCGACATTGACACATACGAGAGTGAAATGAACACCAGTACGGCAACACCCTCTGTGCCACCTTCATACCTTTGCTGAGCACGCTGAAAATAAATATGTCAGGCACGGCGACTCCAGTTCGGTCTCTAGGCTGCTCTAGCGCCTGAAGGTAGGTAACTCCACCTCACTTTATCGAAGGAGTTGCCTAACCCTCAGGTTAGCTAACTCCAACACAGGTTCCTACAGCTTGTGTCGGGAAGTGATCTCCTGATACTCAGGTACTACAACTAGTTTCTGAATTGGCTGTCACCTAAACAGTTTGATGGCAGTTCTCACAGTCAACAAACTTTTTCTGCGTTTGTGACGGCACTGTCAATATGTAAAACTACAGACGTTTCGAACACTGTTGCAAGTGTTCCTCTTCAGGGTGTTTTTGTTTACGTCGTCAGTTTTACATATTGACAATGCCGTCGACGGCCGGGGTGGCAGAGCTGTTCTAGGCGCTACAACCGCGCGACCGCTATGGTCGCAGGTTCGAATTCTGCCTCGGGCATGGATGTGTGTGATGTCTTTAGGTTACTTAGGTTTAAGTAGTTCTAAGTTCTAGGGGACTGATGACTCAGATGTTAAGTCCCATAGTGCTCAGAGCCATTTTAACCATTTTTTTGACAATGCGGTCGCAACCCAGAAAAATTTTATTGACTGTGACAATGTTTATATGTAGCACACTAGCTGCGATAAAAATTGTTTTTAACATAACTGGTGTGCTATTTTTTCGCATCAGAAATCTTGTTATTCCATTCGCATCGCCACCATACAATTTATACGGATTTCTTCTTTGTGCCACTTATACATATATAAAAAAAGTTTTGCATCACCCCGGTTACCAGAACTCTTGAAGACCGACGTTGACTGTGGATATTGTAACACATACATAGTCCCTTTGACTGTTCAGAGGTGTCACTAAACCATGTATGAGTAACGCCTATTAGACGGAGGGGGTCCGAAAACCGATCAGTTCCAGCCATTCCACCAGGAAGGAGGTACACGGCTCGTGTTGTTTGTAGTTCAACCATGCCTAGACGTTCAATACCGCGGTTCGATCGCGTCCGCATTGTTACTTTCTGCCAGGGAGGGCTCTCAACAAGGGAAGTGTCCAGGCATCTCGGAGTGAACCAAAGCGATGTTGTTCGGACATGGAGGAGATACAGAGAGACAGGAACTGTCGATGACATGCCTGTCTCAGGGCTACTACTGCAGTGGATGACCGCTACCTACGGATTATGGCTCGGAGGAACCCTGACACCAACGCCACCATGTTGAATAATGCTCTTTGTGCAGCGACAGGACCTCGTGTGACGACTCAAACTGTGCGCGATAGGCTGCATGATGCCGAACTTCACTCCCGACGTCCATGGGGAGATCCATCTTTGCAACCACGACACCATGCAGCGCGGTACAGATGGTCCTAACAACATGCCGAATGGACCGCTCAGGAGTGGCATCACCGATGAGTGTAGCAGACGCCTAGACAATCGTCGGAGACGTGTTTGGAGGCAACCCGATCAGGCTTACCGCCTTAGACACACTGTCCAGCGAGTGCAGCAAGGTGGAGGTTTTCTGCTGTTTTGGGGTGACATTATGTGGGGCGAACGTACGCCGCTGGTGGTCATGGTAGGCACCGTAACGGCTGTACGATACGTGAACGCCGTCCTCCGACCGATAGTGCAACCATATCGGCAGCGTATTGGCGAGGCATTCGTCTTCATGGACGACAGTTCGTACCCCCATCGTGCACATCTTGTGAGTAACTTCCTTCAGGATAACGACATCGCTCGACTAGAGTGGCCAGCATGTTCTCCAGACATGAATCCTATCGAATATGCCATTGAGAAGGGCTGTTTATGGGCGACATGACCCACCAACCACTCTGACGAATCCACGCCGAAACGCTGTTGAGGAGTGGGACAATGTGGACCAACAGTGCCTTGATGAACTTGTGGACAGTATTTGTTGTGGCGTAGCAAGACAGCCACGCCACGGAAATAGCCGAAAGGCACGTGTTTAGTTCACGCAGGCAAGAGATAGGTCTGTAACAGGATACGTAATGAATGCTATAAAGAAAAGTACGTAGCTTCTGGAATACTTAACTTTAATCCATCCTTGGTACATCGCTCTTGACGATATAAGTGAGACTCCATAGATACATGCAATGTTACTAATGGCGCCTTGCTAGGTCGTAGCCATTGACTTAGCTGAAGGATATTCTAACTATCTGCTCTGCAAATGAGCGAGGCTTCGTCAGTGTGCATCGCTAGCTACGTCGTCCGTACAACTGGGGCGAGTGCTACTCCGTATCTCGAGACCTGCCTTGTGGTGGCGCTCGGTCTGCGATCCCTGACAGTGGCGACACGCGGGTCCGACATGTACTAATGGACCGCGGCCGATTTAAAGCTACCACCTAGCAAGTGTGGTGTCTGGCGGTGACACCACAGTATTCCACAACGAATACAGGCATGCATCAATGCAAGAGGACGTGCTACTGGGTGTTAGAGGTACTGGCGTGAACAGCAGTCTGGACCACCACCTCTGAAGGTCTCGCTGTATGATGGTACAAAATGCAAAGTGTGGTTTTCATGAGCAATAAAAAGGGCTGAAATGATATTTATGTTGATCTCTATTCGAAATTTCTGTACAGGTTCCGGAACTCTCGGAACCGAGGTGATGCTAAACGTTTTTTAATAAATGTATAAGAAAACATACACTGAATATACTCTTAATTTCCGTTAACTGGGGTTAAGACTGGCAAGTTATATTGGAGTCCAATTGCAATCTGAACAAATTTCTTTATGCTGGGCTTCACATTGGCGCACCGTGTATGAACCCATAATTTACAGTTCGTAAATTGTATCATGTCATCATCTTTAATCTTCTTACACAAAACACATAACCAGCTTAAATTTGCAACAGTGTCGTTTGTCTTTTCTTCTGTGGGAAATAAAGCTGTCTTAGCAGCTCCTTGTTTCTTTACTTGACCCTTGTTTCTCAAAAGGGCTGCTGTGAGCGCAGTGGCTTTCTGTGCTTTTCCTCTGCCTCGAATAGCAGGCTGGTTGTATGGATTTGGAAGAAGTGACACCGTCTTCACAGTCTTCTTGAACTTCTTTTTGGATGCCGTAGGCCTACATTCGTCATTGCTTGAAGTATCTTCTGAAGAAGATTCGTCTCTAACGTTCGTAGAACTGGGTTTCTCTACAAAATTATCATCACTTTTCAAGCAACCAGCTGTTGAAAAATGATGATCTGAAAACACTTTCCTATTTACAGAACAAATTCCTACTGAGCGGAAGACACTCTCCGTTACTTCAACTACTCTACTCGGCCATAGGCTTCATTCAAAAGTCTAGATATGTGAAATTGTATCGTAGTTTTACCTCCGTTTTCACGTAACCACTTTGTCCTACGTTTGACTGAAGTAGGTTTGAAGAGGTTGCTTAAATGAAAGATCAAGTGGTTACAACCTGAGGGTAGCGTGCCCAGGTAATCGCAACATGATAATACCATTAGCACGAGCTTACTCAAGAGCCTCTACATTCCTGCTGTGGCTTGTGTGGCCACAGAGTAGCAGGAGCGCCGGCGAGTCCTTGCTGCAGTTCACATGGTTCTCGAATTGTTTCCACGACACAGACAACTCAGACTTCATGTAGCCAGTGTCTGAAAAGTCAACTACAGTTTCTGTTGGGGCACCGAATTGTTCTTGCTGCCTCTTCTTACGTTTGAATATAATTATAGGCAGAATAAAGTATCCAGCAGAGTCGACAGCACAAACAACTGTGGTGTTAGCTCCTGGCTTCCCGCTTGTGATAGATCCCACTTGGTGCTTGCCTTTTTGCTCGATGACTTTTTGCTGCCTTTTTTGAACCGTTGTAAATCCAGATTCGTCGACGTTAAGTATACTGTTAGCTGAAATTCTATTCCCATCGACTGTTTTCTCAAGAGCGTCGAAGAACTGATTCAAATTGTATCTATTAAACACATCTGCTGTGGCTACTGATGTTCCTTCTGGTTGACGGAGGGAAAGCTGTGGGTTTCGTCTCATACATGAATAAAACCACTTTTTACCCGCCATATTCTTTTCTCTGTTGAAAGAATGAGATAGTTCATATTTCTTCGCTTTGTCGAATCCAGTTTACGAACACATTTGATAGTAAACCCAAAAAACTTTATTCAAATAAAACCATGTGATCTGCGAGAACTTTTTCTATCTCAGTCGTAATAGTTGACTGTCTTCCGAATAACTTAACTTCATTCGAAAACGTGTTTCTGCCATCAGCACGTCTCTGTATTTTAGCTTTGGGTACTTCATACTCATGAGCGCACTCGCTAAGCCCGTGGTCACCGTTTCTTTATGCTATCACGGCGACATTCAACTCATCTTCTGTCCATTGCCCGTACTTTTCCCTTTTTGCCATCTTGGCAACTTAAAAAGATTTAACCGTACCCATTACTTACTGTAAAAGTTTTGCAGTCTTGAAAACCTAACAGTATTACCCATAGCTATTACTTATTATAAAAATGCACTTAAAAATTATTTGTTATGAGTGTCTCCTGAATTGGACTGGTCCAGATTAGGAAATAGGCATTGGTCCAACTTCGGCAACTGGACGCCATGTACGTAAATATAACGTTAAGGAACACATAAAAATAAACTTTAGTTTGCAATGTTTAATTAGTAACTAATGAATGGCACTTTTGAATTACACTGCAGCTAATTTATTTATTCGTACCGTATAGAAAAGTTTATGATTTGTAGCACAACGCTTGCAGCAAAACTAAGAAAATACAGTAGTAGTGGTAACTGTTGTCGATGTTGTCGACTGCCCGCTGTGCCACGTGACCTCGACAACATTTCTCACCAGTACAGCCAACTGAAAAGTTTAAGTTACCAACGCACAGTGAAATACGAAGGTGGTCCAACTTAGACAACGATCCAACTTCAGCAGTTCTCCCAACTCTGGAGTGACCGCGACTGACTGTTTTGATGAAAGATTTCTCAAGTAAATAAAGTAAATTCTTCTCAGGCAAGCGGCGTGTACTGCTGTGCGCCGCGAGTGAGCCGCCGCCGTGTGGTACACACGCAGACGCTGCCCCTCGCTGGCCCGCCGTTAATGCAAGTGGCCGACCGGCGGCTGACCGCTTGCCTTATCTGCTCCCCGGGGCGTGCTTCTGGCGCTAATCCTTTTAACCCAGATACGCGGCGCGTACCTTATCCAGTGATAGAAAAACCGTCCCGCGGGAGGCTTCGCATGATTAAACCTTCCGTCTCGGGCCACGTATCACTGAGGCACGGCTTCCCCCACAAGAACTGACCGCAAGGCACGTGTCTCTGAGTCACGTCGGCGCTACGATAAACAGGAGGCTGGCTTGATACGTCGCGTAAATTCGTACGACATATCGCCAAGTACTCAGCCCCTTAGTCTGCAACTGCTTTATTCCGACTACCGAAGGAAATGATATACTGGTTTTTTTTCCTTGTTTTTCTTCTTTAGCGGAAAGTGTCTTACGTGGTCGATGTCACACTACAAGCAGATGAAGCCAAAGATGAGTAAAATATAGTAACAAAAAATTTTTAACGTGTGCTTCAGTCCACGTATTCACGGAATATGAAGACACAAAACTGTATGTTACTGCACGCATGAATTTAGACGCCTTACGAAGACTGCAAATTTAGCAGAATCCGTACACCCAACTGTTGTTCCTCAAGAACAGTTGTGTCAATAGTGGATGATGAAAAGACCTAAACAAGCTCTTTTGATCCAAGGTTGATTTACGACCCGTTGAGGATCATCTGCTAATAGTCTCATCAGTACTTGTTAGAATGTATTGAACCGATTTATTGATTTTAGAAACCACAGAATACACATTTCAACAAATAATTCATCAATATGTATGTTTTTGGATAGGGTCCGCCTTTACCAAAACACAATTTTTTTAACCCAAACATGTTTCACTGCAGTTGCAGCATCTTCAGTGGGCTTTTATTTTTCATCTGTTAAAGATAAACTTTGTTCTATACTGTTTGTATACATGTAACTATTAGTTTTTAAATCGTAATTACTGATATTTGAAAAATACATAAATTATGAATTCATACCTTTTTACCACATAATGTGGTTTTTCTGATGTGTTGGGTTTCTACAGTGACTGTTTTGCTCCACAGTTATTATTATTTAATTCTATGTGTGTGTGTGTGTGTGTGTGTGTGTGTGTGTGTGTGTGTGTGTCTATTTTCGTAATGTTTCACTTACATTTTCTTTTTTCTTCATCTTCATCACTCTCAAACACTATATACTGAGTTGCCACTGTCACTGTTTACCAGCTGTAAAAACAAAACATGGCAGGCAGTGGATCAGTTGAAGGTGTAAAAACAAGATGGCTGACAGTGGAACAGTTGAAGGTGTTCCTGGCGGTTGTTCTGAATCTTTCATAGGCGTCTATGATTTTGTGTGTGTGTGTGTGTGTGTGTTTGTGTGTGTGAAAAGGTATAGAGAGAGGGGGAGAGAGAGAGAGAGATAGGATTGTGTGTGTGTGAGGGGGAGAGAGAGAGAGATTACGGGGATTTTTAGTTGTATAAGCAGTAGGTCGTAATCTAACGGATGTTTCTGTGGTAAAAGTTCCTTCTTCCAGTACTGGAGACGTCCTTACAGGCAATATGGACATCGTAAGTTGCGTTATTTAAATCAAACAAGCTCAGGAGATCAAACCTTGCTACTCTATATAGGCGCGCAACTGTCGGGCAATTTCGTCATCCGACTAACGTCACAGACTGCGGCGGTGTCTCGCCGTCGTGTGTTAAAGGATTGCCGCAGTTTGGTTTGTTTAACAGAAGGTCTGATTTCGGTCCTCCTCCTTCTCTATCGAAGTCGTATTTGTATTCTTTATATGTCTGTAACCTCTCAGTGCACCTTAGCACAGCAATGGGATAAGCGACGCAAGTCAAAAAAACATGTCTTAGACCACGGTGTGATGCCCATACAGCTACAATGTCCAAGAACGTAACTGTAAATACCTGCCATGAAAACATATTGTATAATTAATTTATTATTAATAATGGTAGTGCTAGCCAATAACTGCTCCACTGTATGGGTGTAGACATACGTACGTAAATAATCTGACGGATAGGGTGAGCAGCAATCTGCGACTGTATACTAACATTTCACTTGCCAAACTTAGCAGCCTAAATTTTTGTCCAAGTGCAGTGCCATGTTTCGCTCGTAGCTGACCTATGGCCAGCACTGCGTCATGTCCGTCTGGCACCATAAAGTCAAAATGGAGGCAGATAGTATGAGGCACCCCCAGGGTACGGTATTAGGACCTACATTTTCTTCATTGTAAGTCCTCCAGTTCTTTCTGAGTACAAAACCAACAAACCTGAAGACAGCTACCAAGAATCTCAACATCGCCCTGTGTGTTCCATCAACATGAGTCACGATACAGGATTAAAGCTCAAACCATTCGAAATCCAAGCGATACTGGTTGGTCGTTCTAGGCACATTAGGCAGAAATATCGGGAATCCATGGCATATTTAATCCTAAATGGGACAAATATCAATTTCTCTCCAGCAGTGGTCTAGGAATAATAATAGACGAAAATCTAAATTGAACTCAGCACGTAACTGCAGTGAGCAAGAAAACACCAGCATGTCTCCATGCGCTATAAAATAGAAAAAGCTCTTCCCCTCTTGACCTGAGGAAGAAACTTGTACAAACAATTATACTACCAGTTACTTATTACAGTGATGTTATCCTGCAAGGTCTTTCTCAGGATAGCTCACGACGCCTGGGACTGGTTATGAATGCCTGTGAACGGTATATCAGTCATGTGCGACTATTTCATCGTATTTCACTATCACATGCACAGCTATCCTGGCTGCGTGCACACAAGTGCGGAGATTTACATATCCTCTTTCTTCTCTACTACCTTAACGTACACTCTCCCTCATGTGTCTAATCGACCTTAACGCTCTTGTGTGAACAACACGGCAGAATCATCCGTTCCCATCACAACAAGGTCCTTTCTGTCCCACTCCAACGTTCAGCCACTTCCTCGAAGTCATTCTCAGTAGCAGGAACCCGACTGTGGGAAGACATCCCGCATTATAATAGAGAACTGAGTAACATCTCCTGCTTCAGAAGACAATTAATGGCATTTTTACTAAAGCAACGACAATGATTACCACTGTCCGTGTACGCATTCGTTACACTTGTACATCCATTTTTTTTTACAACCAGATCTTCCTCACTTCCCAGTTTTCTTAGTTTGGGAACTCTCCTTAAATTTCCTCTTTCCGGAACTCGCTTTGTCATAACCTTCGCAAGTGAGCTTCTGTGAAGTTTGGAAGGTAGGAGATGGGGTACTGCAGGAAGTAAAGCTGTGAGGACGGCTCGTACGTCGTGCTTGGGTAGCTCAGCTGGTACAGAACTTACCCGCGAAATGGAAAGGATCCGAGTTCGAGTCTCGGTCCGGCACACAGTTTTAATCTGTCAGGAAGTTGCATATCAGCGCACACTCCGATACAGAATGAAAAATTTCGTTCAGGATCATTATTGTTATTTTTTATTATCATTGTTGTTATTATTAGTATTATCACTATTAGCGGTATTAGTGGAAGCAGTGTCCGCCCCCGGTAGCTGAGTGGTCAACTCGACGGAATGTCATACCTAACGGCCCGGGTTCGATTCCCGGCTGGGTCGGAGATTTTCTCCGCTCAGGGACTGGGTGTTTCGTTGTCCTAATCAT
Organism: Schistocerca americana; assembly: GCF_021461395.2. Classification (NCBI taxonomy): domain Eukaryota; kingdom Metazoa; phylum Arthropoda; class Insecta; order Orthoptera; family Acrididae; genus Schistocerca; species Schistocerca americana. Next base: position 633,639,595 of record NC_060125.1, read on the forward strand.
CAGCATTTCATTCCCATCGACGCGCAAGTCGCCGAAGTCGCGTCAACTCGAAAGACCTGCACCAGGCGAACGGTCTACCCGACGGGAGGCCCTAGCCACACGGCATTCCATTCCAGTGGCAGCAGTAGTACAAGTACTGCCAGTGTTAACTTTATTAGTCTTAGCCAGCATTATTTACTCACATTGCCACTATAAACATTCAAATCATTAAATACTATTTGTAATCTTGAAACGGCTAGTCCTTGGGTAACTATGACGTAAAAAAAGGTATTGCATGTGTGAAATCCCCCCCCATGAACCATGGACCTTGCCCTTGGTGGGGAGGTTTGCGTGCCTCAACGATACAGATAGCCGTACCGTAGGTGCAACCACAACGGCGGGGTATCTGTTGAGAGGCCAGACAAACGTGTGGTTCCTGAAGAGGGGCAGCAGCCTTTTCAGTAGTTGCAGGGGCAACAGTCTGGATGATTGACTGATCTGGCCTTGTAACACTAACCAAAACGGCCTTGCTATTGTGGTACTGCGAACGGCTGAAAGCAAGGGGAAACTACAGCCGTAATTTTTCCCGAGGGCATGCAGCTTTACTGTATGATTAAATGGTGATGGCGTCCTCTTGGGTAAAATATTCCGTAGGTAAAATAGTCCCCCATTCGGATCTCCGGGCGGGGACTACTCAGGAAGACGTCGTTATCAGGAGAAAGAAAACTGGCGTTCTACGAATCGGAGCGTGGAATGTCAGATCCCTTAATCAGGCAGGTAGGTTAGAAAATTTAAAAAGGGAAATGGATAGATTAAAGTTAGATATAGTGGGAATTAGTGAAGTTCGGTGGCAGGAGGAACAAGACTTTTGGTCAGGTGAATACAGGGTTATAAATACAAAATCAAATAGGGGTAACGCAGAAGTAGGTTAAATAATGAATAAAAAAGTAGGAGTGCGGGTAAACTACTACAAACAGCATAGTGAACGCATTATTGTGGCCACGTTAGACACGAAGCCCATGCCAACTACAGTAGTACAAGTTTATATGCCAACTAGCTCTGCAGATCATGAAGAAATTGATGAAATGTACGATGAGATAAAAGAAATTATTCAGGTAGTGAACGGAGAAGAAAATTTAGTAGTCATGGGTGACTGGAATTCGACAGTAGGAAAAGGAAGAGAAGGAAACGTAGTAGGTGAATATGGATTGGGGTTAAGAAATGAAAGAGGAAGTCGCCTGGTAGAATTTTGCACAGAGCATAATTTAATCATAGCTAACAGTTGGTTCAAGAACCATGAAAGAAGGTTGTATACATGGAAGAATGCTGGAGATACTAGAAGGTATCAGATAGATTATATAATAGTAAGACAGAGATTTAGGAACCAGGTTTTAAATTGTAAAACATTTCCAGGTGCAGATGTGGACTCTGACCACAATCGATTGGTTATGAACTGTAGATTAAAACGGAAGAAACTCCAAAAAGGTGGGAAATTAAGGAGATGGGACCTGGATAAACTGACTAAACCAGAGGTTGTACAGAGTTTCAGGGAGAGCATAAGGGAACAATTGACAGGAATGGGGGAAAGAAATACAGTAGAAGAAGAATGGGTAGCTCTGAGGGATGAAGTAGTGAAGGCAGCAGAGGATCAAGTAGGTAAAAAGACGAGGGCTAGTAGAAATCCGTGGGTAACAGAAGATATACGAGGTGCATTCAAGTTCTAAGGCCTCCGATTTTTTTTCTAATAAACTGCTCACCCGAAATCGATGAAACTGGCGTTACGTCTCAACGTAATCGCCCTGCAGACGTACACATTTTTCACAACGCTGACGCCATGATTCCATGGCAGCGGCGAAGGCTTCTTTAGAAGTCTGTTTTGACCACTGGAAAATCGCTGAGGCAATAGCAGCACGGCTGGTGAATGTGCGGCCATGGAGAGTGTCTTTCATTGTTGGAAAAAGCCAAAAGTCACTAGGAGCCAGGTCAGGTGAGTAGGGAGGTCAGGTGAGTAGGGAGCATGAGGAATCACTTCAAAGTTGTTATCACGCAGAAACTGTTGCGTAACGTTAGCTCGATGTGCGGGCGCGTTGTCTTGGTGAAACAGCACACGCGCAGCCCTTCCCGGACGTTTTTGTTGCAGTGCAGCAAGGAATTTGTTCTTCAAAACATTTTCGTATGGTGCACCTGTTACCGTAGTGCCCTTTGGAACGCAATGGGTGAGGATTACGCCCTCGCTGTCCCAGAACATGGGCACCATCATTTTTTCAGCACTGGCGGTTACCCGAAATTTTGGTGGCGGTGAATCTGTGTGTTCTTCCATTGAGCTGGCTGGCGCTTTGTTTCTGGATTGAAAAATGGCATCCACGTCTCATCCATTGTCACAACCGACGAAAAGAGAGTCCCATTCATGCTGTCGTTGCGCGTCAACATTGCTTGGCAACATGCCACACGGGCAGCCATGTGGTCGTCCGTCAGCATTCGTGGCACCCACCTGGATGACACTTTTCGCATTTTCAGGCCGTCATGCAGGATTGTGTGCACAGAACCCACAGAAATGCCAACTCTGGAGGCGATCTGTTCAACTGTCATTCGGCGATCCCCCAAAACAATTCTCTCCACTTTCTCGATCATGTCGTCAGACCGGCTTGTGCGAGCCAGAGGATGTTTCGGTTTGTTGTCACACGATGTTCTCCCTTCATTAAACTGTGGCACCCACGAACGCACTTTCGACACATCCATAACTCCATCACCACATGTCTCCTTCAACTGTCGATGAATTTCAATTGGTTTCACACCACGCAAATTCAGAAAACGAATGATTGCACGCTGTTCAAGTAAGGAAAACGTCGCCATTTTAAGTATTTAAAACAGTTCTAATTCTCGCCGCTGGGCGGTAAAATTGCATCTGCCGTACGGTGCTGCCATCTCTGGGACGTATTGACAATGAATGCGGCCTCATTTTAAAACAATGCGCATGTTTCTATCTCTTTCCAGTCCAGAGAAAAAAAATCAGAGGCCTTAGAACTTGAATGCACCTCTTACTGAATTTAATTGATGAAAGGAGAATATACAAAAATGCAGTATGTGAATTAGGCAAAAAGGAATACAAACGTCTCAAAAATGAGATCGACAGGAAGTGCAAAATGGCTAAGCAGGGATGGCTAGAGGACAAATGTCAGGATGTAGAGGTTTATCTCAGGAGGGGTAAGATAGATACTGCCTCCAGGAAAATCAAAGAGACCTTTGGAGAAAAGAGAACCACTTGTATGAATATCAAGAGCTCAAATGGAAACCCAGTTCTAAGCAAAGAAGGGAAAGCAGAAAGGTGGAAGGAGCATATAGAGGGTCTATAGAGGGGTGATGTTCTTGAGGACAATATTATGGAAATGGAAGAGGATGTAGATGAAGATGAAATGGGAGATATGATACTGCGTGAAGAGTTTGACAGAACTGGAAGACCTGAGTCGAAACAAGACCCCGGGAGTTGACAACATTCCATTAGAACTACTGACAGCCTTGAGAGAGCCAGTTCTGACAAAACTCTACCATCTGGTGTGCAAGATATATGAGACAGGTGAAATACCCTCAGACTTCGAGAAGAATCTAATAATTCCAATCCCAAAGAAAGCAGGTGTAGACAGATGTGAAAATTACCGAATTATCAGTTTAACAAGTCACAGCCGCAAAATACTAACGCGAATTCTTTACAGACGAATGGAAAAACTGGTAGAAGTTGTCCTCTGGGAAGATCAGTTTGGATTCCGTAGAAACACTGGAACACGTGAGGCAGTACTGACCCTACGACTTATCTTAGCAGAAAGATTAAGTAAAGGCAAACCTACGTTTCTAGCATTTGTAGACTTAGAGAAAGCTTTTGACAATGTGGACTGGAATACTCTCTTTCAAATTCTGAAGGTGGAAAGGGTGAAATACAGGGAGCGAAAGGCTATTTACAATTTGTACAGAAACCAGATGGCAGTTATAAGAGTCGAGGGGCATGAAAGGGAAGCAGTGGTTGGGAAGGGAGTGAGACAGGGTTGTAGCCTCTCCCCGATTCTATTCAGTCTGTATATTGAGCAAGCAATAAAGGAAACAAAAGAAAAGTTCGGAGTAGGTATTAAAATCCATGGAGAAGAAATAAAAACTTTGAGGTTCGCCTGTGACATTGTAATTCTGACAGAGACAGCAAAGGACTTGGAAGAGCAGTTGATCGGAATGGACAGTGTCTTGAAAGGAGGGTATAAGATGAACATCAACAAAAGCAAAACGAGGATAATGGAATGTAGTCGAATTAAGTCGGGTGATGCTGATGGAATTAGATTTGAAAATGAGACACTTAAAGTAGTAAAGGAGTTTTGCTATTAGGGGAGCAAAATAACTCATAATGGTCGAAGTAGATAGGATATAAAATGTAGACTGGCAATGGCAAGGAAAGCGTTTCTGAAGAAGAGAAATTTGTTAACATCGAGTATAGATTTAAGTGTCAGGAAGTCGTTTCTGAAAGTATTTGTATGGAGTGTAGCCATGTATGGAAGTGAAACGTGGACGATAAATAGTTTAGACAAGAAGAGAATAGAAGCTTTCGAAATGTTGTGCTACAGAAGAATGATGAAGATTAGATGGGTAGATCACATAACTAATGAGGAGGTATTGAATAGAATTGGGGAGAAGAGCAGCTTGTGGCACAACTTGACTAGAAGAAGGGACCGGTTGGTAGGACATGTTCTGAGGCATCAAGGGATCGCCAATTTAGCATTGGAGAGCAGCATGGAGGGTAAAAATTGTAGAGGGAGACCAAGAGATGAATACACTAAACAGGTTGAGAAGGATGTAGGTTGCAGTAGGTACTGGGAGATGAAGAAGCTTGCGGAAGATAGAGTAGCATGGAGAGCTGCATCAAACCAGTCTCAGGACTGAAGACCACAACAACAACATGTGTGAAATCCTGGTCCGATGTGAGAGAGGGCTTGATGATCCTAATCAGACCAGGTTAAATAAAAATGAATACAAGGGAAAGTGTTGTCGCTGAGTCACTTTAGAAGAATAACGATGACTTAGAATTTCTATTTGGAGTAATGAATTGTAGCTTCCTCTAAATGTAGAAAAATGGAAGTTTATCTAGATGAGCAGCAAAAACAGTCCTGTATTATTAGAACACAGCATTAGCGGTGTGCTACATGGCACTGTCACTTCGATTGAATATGTAGCCATAACTTTGCTAAGCGATAAGAAATGTAGCGAGCACGTAAAGACGGTAGCTGGAAGGCGAATGGTTGAGTTCGGTTTATTGGGAGAGATTTAGGATAGTGTAGCTCATCTACAAAGTACGCATTCTGGAGTACTGCTCGAGTGCTTGGGATCCCCACAAGGTGGGATTAAAGGTAGACATGGAAACAACTCAGGAGCGTGCTGGTAGATATGTTACCGGTAGTTTCGGTACATACACTAGTGGTACGGAGGTGCTTCGTGAACTCAAGTGGGAATATCTGGACGGAAGACGACGTTCTTTTCGCAAAAAAATATTGCGAAAATTTAGAAGACGTTTGCAGATGACTGCAGAACCATTCCACTGTCGCCAACGTGCATTTCACGTAAGGACCGCGAAGACAAGATAAGAGAAATTAGGGCTCGTGCGGGGCAAATGGACAGTCGTTTTCCTTTCACTCCATCTGTGGGACAGGAAAGGAGATACTAATACTGGTACGTGATTTCCTCAACCGGAGTATGTAAATGTAGATGTAGATATAGAACTATTTACATTACCTTTAATACAGTAATTTTATACCATTAACCAAAATATTATTTTTAAAATAAGAACCCACGACGCATTACATTACATACGATGTATATTAAGCAAGGAGTATGATGCTATTTATTTTTTCATCGAACAGTTATAGGTATCAAGTTTTATAGCTGGTAATATTTAGTCTATAAACGCAACTGACATCCAGAGTAATTTCAGAATACATAAGAAAATTGTAACTCGACGTTAAGTGTAATTTCAGATACAGAAATAAAAATACATAAGCAGACCACCTGGCAAAAGGTACGATGCATCAGTGAATCTTGAAGTGTTTGTACTACGCACGCAAGCGCAAAAAAAGCAGCTACAAGTTGCAGAATAAAAGTAAGTGCACCTAACTGTCAATTAAACGTAAATATACAACCTGGAAAACATGTTAACAGAACGAACCTTTTTTTCCACAGGACAGCTGCAACGTTGAAAATGCAGTCGATAAAAAGATTGTGCTGGCAAAGATATAAATGTATAACCCAGTGGCACAAATAAAGCTTTTAAAAAGTGGCTGACTTCTGTATTCGTATTTCTTCAAGTGACCAAAAAATATTTCGACATCAGAAAATGAGTATCCTGCTGCTAGATCTGAAATATTATGATTAGGTGCGGATGCACGATACTTTTCGCTGCAATGATGGAGATCACCAAGTTCTGAATGTCTTTTAAGGAACAGCAACCCTTATTAAAATTAAGTATTGGTACATTATGTTAGCTACTGCTTGAATTCCTGGAAATAATAACAGCCGTAGCAAAAATACAGCTGAGTAAGAAACCCAAAGAGTTGAAGAATACGCGTCAATCTTCCCGCAGGTAAACAAGATTTGATATTTGTTGGAAAAATAGTTTTTCCATTTCGACGCACTTAGTGTGCCCTGTGTATCAAATAATTATGTCACAGCTGAGAGTATAACACGAAACTGTGCGAGACGAGAACGTGGCAAAATTGCACTCACGTGTGAGGAGAACACCAGTGCTCTCTCAGTATTGCTTCCCTATCTTTGTTTATATCGACTACTGTCTCTATAATATCTGAAACTTATTTTCAGGTTTCTAATTTAAATACTTCATGTAACTAAGACTGTATATGTACTCACTTACTATAGCTAATATTCTGCACAAAGCCTGACCATTCTTGGAATGATAGTTTGCACTAAATGTGCGAAAATCAAAGTTTGCGGAAGTAAGTAACAAAAAGAAGAAATCCTGTAGTGATCGAGTAGAGTATTAGTGACGTGCTTCTTGATGCAGTCTCATCAATTATATATTAAGGTGTGACACTGCGAATGAAACGAATAAACACTTAAGGTCGGTTGAGAATAAAGCTGTTAGTCGACTTCGGTTTATTGGCATAATTGTAGGGACGTGTAGATGATCTATAGGGTGATTTTTCGCACCGTGTACAAACTCTAGGCATTGATTCGGAACTAAAAAGGTATAATGAACTTATATCCGGAAAGGCATGGTTTCCACGCTAGAGACATTCATACTTTGTTACAGAGGCTGCGGTCTAATAGGCGCTATACCATGCAACCACGGTTTCCTCCTAGAGTGTGGTTCTGTTCCTCATACGTCATGCCCTAGCGCCCTTTCCTGCCGTAGTAATTGGTAATGTTTGGTCCGATTCCCTTCTCTTGCTGACTCACCTTGTAGGAGATGTGATACAGCGTTGTACACCATGGTTCCGTATTCGAGTCGAGAGCTTGCCGACATGGTGTTTACTTACGGAAACGCAAATGGCAACAGGCGGCGGGCAGTAAAGTTGTATCAGGAGACATATTCCCACCGACAAAAACCACAGTGTTCAATGTTTGCAACAGTGTTTCGCCCTTTGTCTGAGACAGGGTCGTTTCAGGAAGCAGGAAATCATGAAGGACGTACCCGAAATGTTCGGACGCCAGACATGGAGGAAAATGTGAAGGCGATCACCACGTCAGTTCCAGACAGTTGGCCCGCCAGAACAGGCTAAGCCAGACTATCGTGTGGAACATTCCCCACGACAACTGTTAGTACCACTATCGTTTATAGCGTGTGCAGCGCTTACTAGCGACACACTTTCCACATGGGGGGCAGTTTTGTCACTGGTTTCTTCGCCAGGCAACCACGATTCCGGGATTTGTGTCATCCATCCTAAATTAGGCCACCTTTACGCGGAGTGGTACCTTCAACTTTCATAACAGTCATCTGTGGGATAGTATGCAGAACTCCCATGGTATGGTGACAGCGAATCAGCAGCATCGGTGCAGCCGGAATGTGTGGCCCGGGATAATTTTGGGTCCAGTTTTCCTTCCACGTCGCCTAACAGGTGACTTTGCCTACCCTGTTGGAAGAAGTGTTATGTGGCTGCTACATGATGGTGCTTCAGACCACTCCGCCGTTATCCGGACGCATCTCAATCGTGTCTTCACTGGTCGACTGAACGGACGAGGGGGTCCAGTTGCGTGGCCTGCTCGTTCACCGGATCTCAACCCGAGCAATTTCCAGTTAAGCAGCGTGTTCATGCTGCCTTTGACACTGGCCGATGTGAACGTCTGAGGCAGAACATGCTACGGCGAGTACACACATGCGTTGAGGTACATGGAAACCATTTTCAACACACGCTGCAAACTGGCTGCATGGTACAGCGCTCATTAGACGGCAGTCTCTGTAACAATGTGTGTCTGAATACATGGTCTCTAGCATGGAAACCAGGCCTTTCCAGACACAAGTTCATTAGACCTTTTTTGTTCCGTTTCCTCTCATCGATCAGTCCCTAGACTTTTTACACGGCGAAATAAATCACTCTGTGTAAAGGATATCGCATGTACTTGAATACTGCTCGGTTGTTTGGAATTCCCACCACATCAGATTAAAGGAAGACATAAAAGCAATTCTGAGAGGTGCAGCTAGATCTGGTACCGGTAGAGCCATCGACATACGTGTAAAATGGAAATGCTACCTGAATTCAGATGGGAATCCCTGGAGCAAAGGAGACGCTTATTTCGAAAAACACTGTTGAAAATGAAACTTCCTAGGGCATCAAAATTTCCTTGCTCAGAGTTCTGACCTGCCACGAAGTTTAAAATCAGCGCACACTCTGCTTCAGAGCGAAAATTCATTCTGCAACCTGTTAAGAAGTTAAGAGAAGCAGCATTTGCTACCGACTGCATAACGATCCTACTGCCACAAACATACATCCCGCCGAGGGCCGCGAAGTCAAGATGAGAGAGATCATGGTTCGAAGAGAAGCATATAGACAATCGTTTTTGTGTGAAAGGAACATGAAAGGCAATAACAATAGTACTCTCTCATCCACCGCATGGTGACTTCCGCATTACGTGTGCAGATGTAGAAATAAGAAACAGGAACAGCTAACTCGACAGTAGGGCGTAGTTTCTGTTAACTGTAGAATCGATACTCGTGTGTTAACACAGCTGCTCAACCGTGCACGGGTTCAAATATCGATACCGCAACGACGTATCGAATCTCACCCTCACCCATTTGTGCTGAACCCAAAATGACAGACGGTGCGGGATGCCATTTCTAACAGGGAATAGGGTGAGCTCTTTGGCGACTGTAGAAAAGGCGCACAGGCAGTCAAGTCTGAGGGATCAGCTTATCGAGTGAATGAGCACGAGTCGTAGCGCGGAAACGATGGCGCGAACACGGGTGTGAAGTATTTGTTTTGTGACTATTATTGTGTAGTATGGAGCAGCACATTTTTCTTTACGGCAACCGGGGTGAAAATGTGAATAAGGTGTGTGTATTCATGTATTTTGAGAGGATTTCAGATCCACGAATTGGCCTTCCCATGATTTCAAAATATAATACTTCCAGCGATGAAATCTCTTGAGTTATAAGCTGAGTCGTGGCGCAAAGTCTCGACGATTTCCTGTTCGTCATCCTCAGACGAAGTTTCGGATTCATGTTCAGTTCGTTCGTTTATAGCCACTGGACTGCAGATTCCTCTGCCGAGGGCCCAACGAGTGGACCAGTCGGGTGTCTGCGGAGGAGGTGTCGCGGCAGCCGGTGGGGGAAGGGGTTGGAGGAGGCGCTGGTGTGGGGGCGGATCCAGGCGTCCGGTTGTGATGTTGCCCGTGTATTCCGCCTGCAGCTTCCATCCGCTTGCAGTGTCGGAAATATACCGTACATTGTGTACGTGTAAAAAGTCAATGTTGGGGTTACCAGATGATCCATCAGTACGAGGATCACCTATCACTGGTACTGCAGGTTGCGACAGGTGGAGTTATCGATCCTGAGATCGACCGTAGGCTATCATAAAATTAGTGAAAACGATGGTTCTTGTCGTTGAGACAAGCTACTACATCCGCTTCTTCAGGGAACTCATATAAATCCACAAACGTGACAACAGCTTCAACAAGAAAGAAGAATTTTAGTACTTTCAATATTGCTATCGAGGCTGATGATTTCTTATATATAAGAAAGAAGAATGCCTCAGCGTCAACGGATGCTGGATTCCCTTGCTGCAGCGAACGATCGTTGCAGGTAGCAAGGGGACAGCCATAATGCTAATGACGCGGAAAAAGCCCTCAGATGTGGACACACCAGATACATCTGTGACCATCAACCCGACTCCAGTCCACCAGCACCAATGGAGCCCGAGGCTTTTAGAACGGCAGCCACTAGCGTTCGCGGTGGTTCAGAAAAATAGTCAAACGTCGGACGAAGAACCGAAGGCACAAGTCAACAGCAAAAGGGGAAGAAGTGACCACGAAAGCCTCAAAATTTTTAATATTGTTGGTCCCTAGGGTATACGAATTTGTTTGAGGTGTGAGTCGAACTAATAATATTTGGCAGCAGGTTCTCAGCCGCGTCTGTTAGGGAAAACGAGATACTTTGTTATTCATCTTATGGAGTCTGGTTCTACGTCTACATTTACACTCTGAAAGGGTACAGTACCGCCCGACATTGAAAACAGGTACAACATACTTCATTATTTTTGTCAGAACAACACATTTTTTTTGTAAAACTAACTCAATTTCAATTAATACAGCGAAGCCGGATACCAGTGTGGGAAAGAATGACAATTTATTTATTTAATTGATCACATGTGCACTCCCACAAAGTAAATCCCTACATCCAGTTTGGTGAGATCTGCGAAATGAATGAATGTATGGTCGTCTGCTAACCGCAGATAGTGAATGTGAATATATCATCATCTTTGAGTCGATCGTTTGGCCACCTTGGTGGGACCAAAGAGATGAAATTTACCTGAGCTTTGAGTGCCTGAAATGTGGCTGACCAATGCGGTAGAAAGGTGCTCCCCCACTTCGACAGAGGTGGGAGAGAACCTCAAGAACGGCCATGTTTCAGCACTCTGCCGCTGGACCCTGTGCTGTTAAGACCTGTTTTAGTTGTGCTCCGTAATGACGAAAGAGTGGAGACATGGTATGCATGTGGAATATTTAAGAGTAGTTTGAAATATTAATTTCTCTATTTCAGGAACTTTTGTGGGGAGAATTAAATGTCAGGCAGGTAATATTAATGGGATTGTAGTAATCTTCGGCAGTGACCAACGGTCACAATGAAACCACGTGTAGCAATAAGTTGAAATACTTCCGTGTGCTTAAGTTAAGCTGAATTACTAGCGTGTGTACTACAAGTTGAAATATTTAAGAAATAGCGTGTGCACCATAAGTTGAAATATTTAAGAAATGGCGTGTGCAGGACTTGAAAATAGAGACGAGTACTTCCACGTGGTGAGTACTGCGTGAGTCTCAAACTGTGTATGAGACAAAAGATAAAGAGAAGTACTCGTCCATGGTATCAGTTGAGGACTCGCGTGTGTGATGAATATGTTCTTAATGTTACTTTGCGTGATATGATTCCGTGTGACGCTAGATTTAAACTCTCAGAGAGAATCAAGGTGAGTCGGCCGTCTATCCAGCAACGCCACTTGGCTTGCATTGCACAGGAAGACGTGCATATATCTCCAGAGTTCACAGTAGGAAAGTAGAATTACAAAGTGGGGCAGTGTCGTGTGAAACTGGGATAAATATTAATTGAAGTGGGAAAGCTGAAAGTGATAATGTTGTGACCATTCTCTGTGTAGTATTTCATGTTGTAGTGGGTTGTATGTCATGTAATTTGGGTATGTGTGGTTTGCATGGGAGAGTAGCGAGGTAGTTTCAAAAGATTAGTGGGTTATGCTTGTTCCTTCGGTACCGCTAGGTCTGGAGGAAAGTTTAGTGATGATGATTGTGAGAGTCGAAGCGTGAGGTATAATAAAAGACCCACCATCCTATCCAGAAAGTGCACTGTAGCGTTAGAAGTAATTACGAGACCATAATATAGAGATTCACCATTGTAAAGCCATGCCCACTGGGCGGAATTTCTCATGTGTTATTGTTGTAGGTTGTAGAATTTGTGTGTTTAGGTTAGAGAATTTATCGGAACAAATAAGATAGTGAAAAGAAAAATATTGGTGGACTTTTCCTTCGAATTGTATGTTGTCATAATGTCCCGAATTTATAGTGTGTGCGCCATTTAAATTCAGTGCGGTGGCCACGTGTTGACAAAAGCCGTTAAATAAAAGACAAAAAGAAAATGTGGTATTGCCAGTGCGTAGTGAACAGTCAGAGTTCTGTAAATTACTGATAGTCAGATGCGTGTTTCCGTTGCGTATTAATCATATAGGAGGATAACTTGTAACTTAAGTGTGAGTACTAGAGTTCATGTTACTCGATAAATAAGAATGAATCCACTCGCTTGGCAGACCACTCATCTTGCAGGCCTGACTGCTTGATGCCACAGTATGAGCAAGGCATGTGGGTGCCTCTCAACTCCACAAACCACTTCAAGGCGCATGAAGGGGGGTACCACTACAACCCGCCCCTTGTTGTTTCGTTCGTCAATCCTGGACGAGTGACAGCGATAGAAGTTGAAGAGTTGATTTACAAGTGGACTTTTAAGTAGTGGTGACACCTGCGTCTCTGCACTCCACAGCTCTCACGAAGTACTGATAAAGAGATTTAGAGGAGAAAGGAAGTTTAATATAACAGTTCAGTGCCAAGAAAATGCGAGTGATTTAATGAGAGTTGAGAAAAACCCGGGTATTTTTAAAAAAGGAAACCAGCGGGTAAAAAAGGGTTTTGACAGGTTTCATTGGGTTTCTCGGATTTTTTCTTTCGTATTGATGATTGAGTAGATCACTTTAAATTAATCCCCATGAGCCATGGACCTTGTCGTTCGTGGGGAGGCTCGCATGCCTCAGCGATACAGACAGCCGCACCGTAGGTGCAACCACAACGGAGGGGTATCTGTTTTAGAGACTGGTCAAACGTATGGATCGTGAAGAGGGGCAGCAAAATTTTCAGAGGTTGCAAGGGCAATAGTCTGGATGACTGACTGATCTGGCCTTGTAACATCAACCAAAACAGACTTCCTGTATGGTTAGCACACTGGACTCGCATTCGGGAGGACGACGGTTCAATCCCGTCTCCGGCCATCCTGATTTAGGTTTTCCGTGATTTCCCTAAATCGTTTCAGGCAAATGCCGGGATGGTTCCTTTGAAAGGGCACGGCCGATTTCCTTCCCAGTCCTTCCCTAACCCGAGCTTGCGCTCCGTCTCTAATGACCTCGTTGTCGACGGGACGTTAAACACTAACCACCACCATCAGACTTCCTGTGCTGGTTCTGCGAAGGACTGAAAGCGAGGTGAAATTACAACCATAAATTTTGCTGAGGACATGCAGTTCTACCGTCTGCTGCAAGATTTTAGACAGATTATGTAATAGTGAGACAGATATGATGTTGCTGGGAGTATCAGAGGGAGCATTAGACAATAACTGATAAGAACAGGGGAAAGGAATACAGTAGAAGAAGAATGGGTAGCTTTGAGAAATGAAATAGTGAAGGAGCAGAGGATCAAATAGGGAAAATGACAAGTGCAAGTAGAAATCCTTGGATAACACAGGATATAATGAATTTAATTGATGAAAGAAGAAAATATAAAAATGCAGCAATTGAACCAGGAGAAAGGGAATACAAACGTCTTAAAAATGAGACTGACAGGAAGTGCAAAATGTCTAAGCAGGAATGGCTACAGGACAAATGTAAGGATTTAGAAGCTTATATCACTTGGGGGTCGGGGTTGGGTTGTTTGGGGAAGAGACCAAACAGCGAGGTCATCGGTCTCATTGGATTAGGGAAGGATGGGGAAGGAAGTCGGCCGTGCCCTTTGAAAGGTACCATCCCGGAATTTGCCTGAAGCGATTTAGAGAAATCACGGAAAACCTAAATCAGGATGGCCGGACGCGGGATTGAAACGTCGTCCTCCCAAATGCTATCACTTGGGGAAAGATAGATACCGCTACATGAAAATCAAAGAGGCCCTTCGAGAAAAGAGAAGCGGCTGTATGAATATGAAGAGTTCAGATGGAAAACCAGTCGTAAGCAAAGAAGGCAAAGTTGGGAAAAGTATATAGACGGTCTATAAAAGGGAGATGAACAAGCAGGCATTAGTATAGAAACTGAAGAGGACGTAGATGAAGATGAGACGGGACACGTGATTATTGCGAGAAGAATTTGACAGGGCACTGGAAGACCTATGTCGAAACAAGGCCCCAGAGTAGAAGATATTCCATCAGAACTATTGATAGTCTTAGGAGAACTAGTCATGTCGAATCTCTTCCATCTGATGTGCAAGATGTATGAGACAGACGAAATACCCTCAGACTTCAAAAATAATATAATAATTCCAATTACAAAGAAAGCAGGTGCTGATAGGTGTTAATGTTAATCAACCATCAGTTTAATAAGTCATGATTGCAAAATACTAACACGAATTCTTTAGAGAAGAATGGAAAACCTAGTAGAAGAGGACCTGAGGGAAGATCAGTTTGTATTCTGGAGAAATGAAGGAAAGCGCGAGACTATACTCACCAGAGGACTTCTCTTAGAAAACAGGCTAAGGAAAGGCACATCTGCATTTATAGAATTAGTAGACGTAGAGAAAGCTTTACGGTGTTGATAGGAATACACTCTTTGGAATACTGAAGGTGACAGGCGTAAATTTCAAGGAGTGAAAAGCTGTTTACCACATCTACAGAAACCAGACGTCACTTACAGGAGTCGATAGGCATGAGAGGCAAACAGTGTTTGAGAAGGGAGTGAAGGAGGGTTGCCACCTATTCCCGATGTTATTCAATTTATGCACTGAGCAAGTACAAAAGGAAATCAAAGAAAATTTTGGAGTAGGAATGAAAAGTCGGGGGAGAAGAAATAAAAACTCTGAGTTTTGTCGGTGACACAGTAATTCTGTCAGACACAGCAAAGGACTTCGGAGATCACTTGAACGAAATGTGTCTTGAAAGGAGGATATAAGATGAACATCAACAAAAGCAACACAAGCATAATGGAATGTCGTCGAATTAAATCAGGGGACGCTGAGCGAATCAGATTAGGATACGATACACTTCGAGTAGTAGATGAGTTTTGCTATTTGGTCAGCAAAATAACCGATGATGGCCAAAGTAGAGAGAACATAAAATGTAGACTGACAGTGGCAAGAAAAGCGTTATTGAAGAAGAGAAATTTCTGAATATCACATATAGATTTAAATTTCAGTAAATTTGTGGCACAACCTGACTAGAAGTAGGGATCTGTTGGTAGGACACATTTGAGGTGTCTGGGGATCAGCAGTTTAGTACTCGAGGGAAACGTGGGATGGTGGGGGGGGGGGGGGGGGGGGAGGGAATCGTAGAGAGAGGCCAAGAGATGAATATACTAAGCACATTCAGAAGGATGTAGGTTGGGGTAGTTTCTCGGAGATGAAGAGGCTTGCACAGGATAGAGTAGCATGGAAAGCTGCATCAAGCAGTCTTCGGACTGCAAACCACAACAACAATATCTTCTTCCTTTTTAGTGACTCATTTCTTGCCCTGCTTCCACTGAGAGAATTTTCTCCGCCTACAGGCTTGTTCGGTCAAAATTAAGAAGTAATGTTCGAGAGAAAAGGTCGAGAAATTAGTGAAGTTCTATATATTTCTGCATTCAATCTAAACTGTTCTTTACAATCCTCCCGATCCTATATAAATTTAAAGACTTTTTTTTTTATAATTGTGAATGTTATTTAACTGCGTTTCTCACATTGTAAGAAGCGTTAAAACACAATATTAATAAAATACAGCAAGTAGTTGCCTTCAATAAATATGATGCGTCTTTTAAATATGTATAGGGCTAATTATGAATCATTTTGAATGTTAATTAAATTTTCATAATTAAATGTAATTAGTTTTGGTGGTTTTTAAAATTTTTTTAACTCACAGGGAATTTTTTTTTGGCTCTAACGGAACAATATGAACAGAAGCCGTGTCGTCATATCATCAGAGATATTACTAAAAGAGGGAAAATCATAGGCAGCGGTAAACGAAATATGCCGTGCGTTCAAAATTATTGGCCACAGATGGTGGTAGAGGAAATTGAAAAGAAATAAAAACTCTACGATCACAATACTGACCTGAAAGGCATGTTAATGAGATCTGAAAGAGAAGAAGTAGAAGCAGTGGTGTCAGTGAGAGGGTTTACTTATCAAAAGATTAGTATTTTTTTTTATAAATATTGATTCACCAGTGGCATGAAGTCTTTAGAGTATTCGATATCCCCGCTGAAGAAGTAATTGCTTTTCTCACCAAAATGCACAAGTCACAAAGTCCAGTAAGAATCGCTAATTATGCCCGATCAGCCTCAATTAATTTGTAAACGAGCTTCCCCTGGACTCCTGTCTTCTCGTCTTTTCTTTCCCGTACCTCAGTCGGTATAAACGGAACCCTTACACGATCACGTTGTTGTTCGTCTGTTAGGACCTCTTTTTTCAGGATCAGATAGAGGTATCAAGTTCATATGTGCCTCAAATACTGAGGCGGTGTAAAAAATTTAAGCTTCTAAGTCAATGGAGTCAAAAGATACGGCCATTTACGTCACATGTGATACTCGCCAACTTACTGATCAAAACCAAAAGACGCACTAGCTACACAAACTGCTGGGGCGGTTTACTGACTGGAAACGGAGATAAAAAGGTCCTATGAATATTTGCCCGGAAATGCAGCATTGTCACGGTAGATGGCACTAATGAAGGCAGGGCAATGGTCCGGCATTCACGTCGGGAACAAACCGATATTGTGTTTGTGTACGGTCAAGCAGCTGTAAACGGTCGAGAGGCAGCATGGCTACACCAAAACAAGGGTCCTTGCAGACACCAACCCCACCATACAACATTTCAAGCCCTTTTTTGGTGTCTGTGTGATCAACGTGCAGGGAGGTGGCAGACCGTGCGAACACCAGTTTTGGGAGGACTGGTTCTACCGGATACTGCGCTGAACCCTAGGACAAGCTCCAGCCAAGTGGCCCTCCAACATGGTGTAAGCCAAAGTACTATTATGTGCATTCTGCGTGACAACCGTTACTATCTCTATCACCTGCAACACACAAAGAACGCACGGAACATGGTCATGTAATTCGCCAACGCCATCTACCGTTGCAACGATGCGTTTCCGGAGACATGTTCATAGGACCTTTTTTCCTCCATTTCCAGTCAGCGCTCCGTCTCTGCAGTTTCTCGGTTTCATTAATGTTCGCCCTGTATACATAATTAAATTTGTGCGGAACCAACAGAGCCCAAGTCCCATTCACGCTTTGTGGAGATAACACTAAAGAACGATATAGATTCCCTCCCTCTCCGCCCCCCCCCCCCCCCCCCACCGTATTTCCTGTACTTTCTTTTCTTTTTTTCACTTTATTATCGTGATACGGCGAAAGAATTATTTCAGAATAAGTTTTGTAAAGTTATTTCTGTGTACATCTACGTTTCTTTTTAGGTCATGCAGTGGTCATGAATGCTATTTTTATTTCTTCTGACGCCGTATGTTTTCACGTTTATTAACATGAACAGAATAATATAAAGTTGTAATTTTGCATGAAACCGTAAATTGATACAGCTAGAATTTAATGAAAGCGTAATGTGTAACGATATGAGCTGAGCTGGGTAGAAACATTGTAACATGCCCGGGAGTACAAATGGGTGGGGTACTTTTAAACTGGTTTTACTTCTGGTTTTCTAGACGGTGGGCCCTGTCCACACCACGTACCTGATAATCCCGCGGCGGTCGTACTGTTCTGCTCCACACTGCTGCTGGCTTGCATGAAATTATCTATCGAAATATGCAAGCGGGTTTAGGGGAGCCACTCAACGCAAAAACATAACACTGTTCGACGTGTGGTATGAACAATTATATTGGCTTCAAATGGCTCTGAGAACTATGGGACTTAACTTCTGAGGTCATCAGTCCCATAGAACTTAGAACTACTTAAACCTAACTACCCTAAGGACAGCACACACATCTATGCCCGAGGCAGGATTCGAACCTGCGACCGTAGAGGTCGCGCGGTTCCAGAGTGTAGCGCCTAGAACCGCTCGGCCACACCAGCCGGCGAACAACTATATTATGAGACGACTAAAGAAAATCGCAGGTTGCACTGTTTATATTCTAATTCATAAGTGTTTATCCCAATTAATGGATGATTACCAGTCCACAATATCACTCACACGAGCGTACGCGTGACCGCCACGACACGGGTGATGGTTGATGATGCAGAAGCCGAATGATCGCACGAAAGTTCTTACGCTCGTCACGCATACACAGATTTCTTTTGGTACCAGTCCTCCTTGACAGTAGTAATGATATAACACTGATTATAGAGTTAATTATTCAGTTCTCAGTTCTCACTTGTACGAGCGTGCGCGTAACCGTCGCGGCGCTGCTGGTTGTTGATAATGCGGAACGCGATGACCGAACGCACGTTCTCACGCTCGCTACAAGACACTGGCACTTGACTGCACTCTTTTGTGGTAACTAATTTTTCTTATTACATTAGTTCATTCTGGGAGACCGAACACGACTCGGATGATTGATACTGTACGGTACGACACGCAACGAGAGGATACACAAATAGGTTATCAGCACCACTGCTCATTTTTAAATTACTTCTTGACGCACTTTCCTCTGAATCATTTCCTTATTTTATCACTTTACTGTAATACCACTTGTAGCAACACTTCAACTTCCATACTAACAATGCCTCTCACATGCAGAGCTACACATCACACAACATAACAGTTCCGTGTCACGTGCTCGAATCTACAGACGCGGCTGCCCGCAAAGATACTCCGCAACGAAGCCAGCGATATGACAATACGCTTACAACATGACCTACCGATTGGTCGACGGAGAAAGCCTGCATAAAGAGCCGGGAGCGAGAACTATATTGAGTGTTCACCGTACGAATAGACCTGATGTAAATGTTACACCAAGTGTTCCTCCGCATTTGTTTGAATCTCATAGGTTTTCGTTTCAAGCGGAGAGAAAGCCGCGCTGTAACCAGTTCGGTCAGGTACGATCATAAGGATACGTTTTATGCTGTGTTACACTCACATAGACTGAGTGATAATGCGACGCAGTTCTACGGACGCATTTAAGTTGGACAGCCTTGCCTATCCAGCTGGTCCAGCTAACCTGCTATGATGTGAGCAGCTGCAGTTCAGACGTAAAAAGAGACGAGCAGAGAAACAATACATCTTCGAATGTCATTTAATTTTTACAGCGAAAGAAATAATATTCAGCAAAATTCCAGCACCACCGCACTCTTCTTAGGTGACCAGACGGCAAACGTAAAATGCTGTCGTTCTCACCTAAAATAGTTTTCTCATTACAAACAAGAGTGATGAAAATTCCTTACCTAAAGGCAGGGTAATTTTTCTGAGCGAGCTATGTACAAAGCCAAAGCGTAATGCAGGGACTTCACTGTGTTGTTGAATACTGAAGCCACTGAAGGTATTAACTGGATTCAGTGATCTGGTAATCTCTTAGCTTCTTTCTTATCCGAAACCGAGAAATTCATTTCAGTTCTGGAACTGTCATCTACTACGTTGATAACGTATCAATGAAGAACACAATTCACGAAGCTAGACAGTCGCCGCATTTTATCCTCTTTTTTTTACGTGCCGTTCTATATCTCGCCAGCGTTCGGCAGTGACATGTGAAGTGCCGGCCGAAGTGGCCGTGCGGTTAAAGGCGCTGCAGTCTGGAACCGCAAGACCTCTACGGTCGCAGGTTCGAATCCTGTCTCGGGCATGGATGTTTGTGATGTCCTTAGGTTAGTTAGGTTTAACTAGTTCTAAGTTCTAGGGGACTAATGACCTCAGCAGTTGAGTCCCATAGTGCTCAGAGCCATTTGGACCATTTGACATGTGAAGAAGCTGCGTGCGTTAGTTCCAGTACGACTGGAAGCTTAACACTTGACTCCAGATCAGTTCTGTTGGGTTCATATTGTAATGGCAAACGCGAAAATGCGGCATTCGTATGGTGTACTCGATGCTGTATAAATGATTGTTTTTCATGTTTCTACAACACTTATCACTCCGGTTCGCGTGAGACTACATCTGTGGTATAAATCAATGGACATAGTCCATATAAAGAGTGTTTGGTTTTTCATTTTTGCCCTAAAAAATTAAATTGTTATGTTTTCTTAATTTAAGCAACGTTAATAAACAATGCTTCATAAAATACCGATTATTAAGAATCTATACTTGAAATTAAAACAAGAATTTCGTGTGCAATATGTAATTCGAAACAAGAAGGCGTGCATTATTCATAAAGAAGATGATGAATTTTACAATTACGAGATGAGGTATTTCAAATTGAACGGAAAAAATAACGAACAAAGCGAGACTTGAACCAGCGATCCATGAACTGCGGGATATTATCAATTTTCTACTCTGCCAACCCCGCTAAACGTCCGGTGAGTGTAAGAACTTTCAGCATTGCAGCGCGTCAGCAATCGTAAGTATCGAAATAATTATGAAAAACCCGCCTCGATTGCACAAACTACCTGGTGTTTACCTAGGTTGCAGCGTGGGTAATCACGCCTTCTTCAGAACAAAATGTAAAACAGCTTGCCTAAATAGGCACAGTCAAAGGCTAAAATCAACACCTACAGCGGCAAGACCCACATTACTTATCTTAAAAACCTGGCTAGTAATCTTCTTTTAAAGGGTTGGCAATTTATGGTATGATTTACCTAAAAGTCCATGATTTCGATACTTACGATTGCTGACGCGCTGCAATGCTGAAAGTTCTTAAATTCGTACCAGCCGAGGTGTCTGATGCAGCTATGAGATATTTAGATGTTACGTTTAAAAAGGGCGAAAGCAAGTATGGCCATCAATTTTATGGATTTTTAGGTAAATCATGCCATAAATTGTCAGCCCTTAAAAAGAAGCTTACTAACCAGGTTTTTAAGATAATTAATATAGGGTCTTGCCGCTGAAGGTGTTGATTTTAGCCTTTGACTATGCCTATTTAGGCAAGCTGTTTTATATTTTGTTCTGAAGAAGGCGTGGGTACCCACGCTGAATCCTAGGTAAACACCAGGTAGTTTGTGCAATCGAGGCGGGATTTTCATAATTATTCCGGTGAGTGTGTCTACCTCACCTGAATTAAATATAGTCCCTTGCAAAATTTCAAAGCCGATTTTTTTCCATAAATTTATGAAAAACAACTTTTTAACCATGTTTCACTACAGAGTAGCAAGCAGCCTCAGCCATTTTCATACTGCGTATTAACAGTGCGACAGTCAGAGCGCAACAGTACAGAGACTGTGACTGTACACGATTTTTGAAGAGAAAACTACACAGCCAAAGTGTGATTAAGAAAAAACGTTGATGGCTGCTGTACATTAGAATATCTTAAGGCTTCATTTAACATAACTTAGTAATAAGATATCTAATACATAAGTAGGACCTACTTCCAGGAGCGTAACAGCACAGTGTACGTGTACTACGGCTTCTGACCAATCATTTGTTTACATCAGATTTATTCGTATGATGAACAGTCTATAGTGTTGTACTCTGTCCGTGGCCGATGTAGATTAAATGTTTAGACAGTGTCAGATTTTGTGATTTCGGTGTGTACCGCGGACAAAGAATTAGTTACGTGTCGCGTTGCTTATTATTCAGATCTGCTAATCGCACATTAAGCTTAAAAACGGTTATGTGTGGACCGCTAAGCTGCGTGAACGCTGTAAGTGCACTGTTTTGATTCGAGGCAACACAGAAGGTGTAGTACAAAATCAGACAGTAAAAGTGAACAGAAATATGGTAACTCATTTCCTTGTCGTGAACTGATATGAAGAACATTAATCTCGAATGCACGGTGTGCCGACCTCTGCGCATCTGATGTGACTTCTGTTACTACTGAGCACAGTACTGGTTGTTTGATGTATACCGCGGACTGTCAAGTTACAAGTAACTAAATGTACTTTCCGTTTGTGGACGGCTGAACTGTGAAATGTGCCGACCCGCGATCGAAGGAAAACCGTTAATTTGAAACTGTGAGCGGTGATGCCTAACAAAACATTATGACCTCCAGATACTTCACGTATTAACTGAAGAAAGCGATTCTTCCTTTCGTCGTTGCATGTAGCTAATTACGACAATTTACAAACATGGTGCGTTCCCGTTATACGCGCAACGGACGGCCACAATCAAAAGGATCAACAAGATGCCGATAATTACTGGACGTCGACGACTCGCCGACAGCACGAGGTACGTGAAGACTGACTCATGATACAAAAGCTCAATCCACGGGAACTGTTGCTGAAAATAACTTTATATTCAGCTTATGAACTGTGTGAAAGTTGTGTTACCTGTTCACGGTCAGTGCCTTTCAGTAACTGAGGTAGCAGTTAACGATGAACTGCATTTTTTCAGTAACTTCCTTTAAGAAAAGAAGTCATCGTAGCTCAGCAACGTAGTGTGAGAATAATATATCGTGCTCACACACGGTCGTCTTATAGACATCTGTTTAAGGATTTGGGCATTCTGACTGCTGCTTCACAGTACATTTATTCCCTCGCGAAGTTTGTTGTAGGTAAACCACTATAGTTAAAAAGGACCAACGATGTACATAATCACAATACCAGAAGGAAATATGACCTTCTTTACTCATCATTAAGATTGTCTTTAGCTCAAAAAGGGGTGTACAATGCTGTAAGAAAACTTTTTCATCACTTACCCGGTGATACAAAATGTCTGACAGACAGCAAAGTAAAATTTAAAGGAAACTGAGTAGGTTGGCAACCACAGCTTTCCTTTTTTCTGACACAGTCTTTATTACTACAAATAACTGCTATTATGATCAGTGAGGTTAAAACTACTCAATTTTTATTTTTCTTTGAAGTGCTTATACATATTTGTGTTGTCTGCCAGCGCTTTTTTTATTTTCCTGTTCCTTCATATCTACGCAAATTCTCGCGTAGATTATTGTGTGTTCAGCAGTTGCGCATTGTCAGTCAGTCATCAGGTTAGCAAAGAATAGCTCACCACGAGCTGTCCAGTGTGTTAAGTGAATAAATATGTTAGGGGAAACGTTTTTGATTTTGACAGATGTGTGAATACTCATCATGTTATAGTTTTATGAACCTTGTGTTGTATTATATTGAACTGGGGACCTAGAAACGACGGAGAGGCTTCGTCCCCCCCGTAGCCCTCAGTGGTACACAAGCCCACAGCAGGGTGCAGTAGTTCACTCACCCCACCGCGCCCCACACCGAAACCGAGGGTTATTGTGCGGTTCGGCTAAGTAAATAATTCTAAAAATTGGACATTGTAATGGGCATGGTTGTAGTAATGTAACCATCAACCACAATGAGTCAGGGAAAGCGCGTTGTTGTGTGTTATGCGGTCGTTTGGATTTTCAATGCCGATAAACTGAAATATCTATTGCTTTGTTATCAATTAATAATTATTTCATTCAGATATAGAGGCATATTGTAACTGTATCTACTTAGTGTTTTTTGCAGACCAGAAAAGACCGCTTGTAAACGTCAGTTATTAATTTCTATCTGGACTTCACGATTTTGTAATTTTGCAACCTGGATCCCATAGGAACGGTTAAGTAATGCCTGCTCGTTACGTGTCCAAAACAGCATTGTAACGTTGGACCGCTACAACTCGTTTACATGATTCACGCCCTAAAGTTGCTCTGTGTCGGGAATAAAGTTAATTTAACGAAAGGGCGAATGCCATTTATATGCGAGGAATATATTCGTGCTACATCAACACTCGAAGGCTAAATCGGTTTCGTCGCAGAGACCAATTTGGAACAAGCAATCGCCCCGTATTGTCGGACTCGTTAGCGCGCGTAACTCGTTTACACTGATAAGACAAAATCCACAGAAGTAGAATTATGCGATGGGCCGGCTGGCGGTGTGCGAAAAACGCTGTCATAAAGCATAAACTGTTTGAACTGCCCGCTGCGTGTTTTGAATTAAAGCGGAGTGTATCTCACTCTCAGGCTGACATTATCGCGCTGATAAATTTTCCAATAATTGCATGATTTCGCAGCATTTGCGGCGGTCGTATATAAATTTGAATTTATATTCAGTAACACGATGAAACACATCGCAGCGAACCTGGGACATAGCGGCAGAATGATACAATGGAATTAATAGCGGGATATTTAACGTGTAGTGGCCAGCGCACACACGACGACATATGTGGCGTTTTACATGAGAGGAGGTGGGGGCAGTTCACATGGGGGTGCCGGATCTTCAGTAAGACAACACCCCTCGCAGCCAATACTCCTTGGCACGATTCCTTCTGCGTCTCTCAGTGTTCAGCAGCGCTGTTAACGAGTCCTCTTCGATGTGCTGAATGAACAAAATAGAAGTCTTACTACTGACCGTAATGTAAACGATTAATGAAACTTCCTGGCTGATTAAAACTGTGTACCGGGGCGAGACTCGAACTCGGGACCTGTACCTTTCGCTGGCAAGTGCGCTACCGCACATGTCTGCGAAAGGCAAAGGTCCCGAGTTCGAGTCTCGCCCCGGTACATAGTTTTAATCTGCCAGGAAGTTTCAAATCAGCGCACACTCAGCTTCAGAGTGAAAATTTCATTCTGTAAGCGGATTATAACTAAGCGTGTCATTAACCCGGAGCTTGACTTGGGCACCACAGTGCTTTAACAAACATTGTCTTATTTAGGGTGGTGCTGTTGCCTCCAACTTTGCAACTGAGCTGCCCAGCCAGATATACGGGTACCCTCAGGTCTGGGTGGACTTCCAACCATGATGCAACTTGGCCTTTTTCGTACAGACATTTTTAGATGTGAAAGAAGTGGTAAGTCATCATCATCATCCTAAACAATTTAGCCCCAGGATGGTTCTGTTTGGAACATATGCCCCGCCATCCAGTCCTAACTGTTTTCCCACCATCTTCCTGTGTTCTCTCTGTACCAGTCCTCGCCCCTTTCTTCAACACGCTACTCCACACCTTTCAGCCTTCTATGCTTTGTTCTTCGTCTTGTTAGTTTCCTTCGCATATCGATTTCATGTATCTTCTTCGTAATGCTCGCTTTCCATTCTTTTTAAGTGTCCATACCATCCTATCCTTGATGTTTCTATCTTGCTCTGCAAGGGTTCCACTACCACTGTTTCCCTTACCCTTTCTACCTCATGCTGCCATCCTCTTTACTCTTATCCTACTTGTGAATTAACTGGTAAGTGACAAATTCCTGGCAGTCACGGGGAAACGAACCCATAACATGTGCAATTGTAGTGAGGCACTTTACCATTGAATCACCGAAGTACGTATGCTAAACAAACAACAGTAGCTCGATTTTGGGGCTGTTTCATGATGGCTGGGCAGTGAATACTTTGACTGTTGGTGACCAGTCCAC
Source organism: Schistocerca americana (assembly GCF_021461395.2). Lineage (NCBI taxonomy): Eukaryota > Metazoa > Arthropoda > Insecta > Orthoptera > Acrididae > Schistocerca > Schistocerca americana. The sequence goes on from NC_060125.1 coordinate 633,665,105, forward strand.
CGTTCGCGGATTACGTCTGTAGGTGGGAGTCATTTAACCAGCGTTTCTGCATCATACGTCCGTCTACCCTTACGCAGTCTGCTCACCGGCCCTGGAGGGCCCACAGGTACCGACCGACCGCCGCACCATCCTCGGCCAGTAGTGTCATTGGAGGCAGTATGAAGGGGCATGGGACCAGTACACCGCTCTCCTAGCCTTTGTCAGTTTTCGTAAGCTGGAGGCACTATTGCCAGTTCAAGCGGCTCCTCAACTGGCATCGAGGCTGAGTGCATCCACACCAGTCCTCCCACCAAGGGACAAATCTCTGACTGTAGCTGGAATCGAACCCAGGTCCTCCGCATGACAGTCAGCCGCACTGACAATTGAGATCCGGAAGTACGCACCTATACTAGCAGATACATAAATTTATACTAGTTAGGTTTCTGTACCAGACTGGTAAAATCGTAACCCTCGTTAGGATCACTTTCTTTTTCATCTGTATGTTTAAAACCCTTTTTCTGAGAAGTATCAAGTTGATATTTATGTCAGATACTGAGGTCTGCGGCTACTTGGTGATGTAAAAAAGTGGAGCTTTTAAGTCAGTCCAGTCAAAAGATGAGACTGTTTACACTACTGGCCATTAAAATTGCTACACCAAGAAGAAATGCAGATGATAAACGGGTATTCTTTGGACAAATATATTATATTAGAACTGACATGTGATTACATTTTCACGCAATTTGGGTTCATAGATCCTGAGAAATCAGTACCCAGAACAACCACCTCTGGACGTAATAACGACTTTGATACACCTGGGCATTTAGTCAGACAGAGCTTGGATGGCATGCCCATGCAGCTTCAACACGATACCACAGTTCATCAAGAGTAGTGACTGGCGTATTGAGACAAGCCAGTTGCTCCGCCACCATTGACCAAACGTTTTCAGTTGGTGAGAGATCTGGAGAATGTGCTGGCCAGGGCAGCAGTCGAACATTTCCTGTATCCAGAAAGGCCCGTACTGCACCTGCGACATGCGGTCGTGCATTGTTCTGCTGAAATGTAGGGTTTCGCAGGGATCGAATGAGGGGAGAGCCACGGGTCGTAACACATCTGAAACGTAACGTCCACTGTACAAAGTGCCGTCAATGCGAACAAGAGGTGACCGAGACGTGTAACCAATGGCACCCCATACCATCACGCCGGGGGGGGGGGGGGGGGGTTGCGATGACGAATACTCGCTTCCAATGTGCGTTCACCGCGATGTCGCCAAACACGGATGTGGCCATCATGATGTTGTAAACAGAACCTGGATTCATCCGAAAATATGACGTTTTGCCATTCGTTGAGTACACTATCGCAGGCGCTCCTGGCTGTGGTGCAGCGTCAAGGGTAACCGCTGCCATGGTCTCCAAGCTGATAGTCCATGCTGCTGCAGACGTCGTCGAAATGTTTGTGCAGATGGTTGTTGTCTTGCAAACGCCCCCATCTGCTGACTCAGGGATCGAGACGTGGCTGCACGATCCGCTTCAGCCATGCGGATAAGATGCCTGTCATCTCGACTGCTAGTGATGCGAGGCCGTTGGGATCCAGCACGGCGTTCCGTATTACACTCCTGAACCCACCGATTCCATATTCTGCTAACAGTCATTGGATCTCGACTAACGTGAGCAGCAACGTCGCGATACGAAAAAACCGCAATCGCGATAGGCTACAATCCGACCTCTATCAAACTCGGAAACGTGATGGTACGCATTTCTCCTCCTTACACGAGGCATCACAACAACGTTTCACCAGGCAACGCCGGTCAACTGCTGTTTGTGTATGAGAAATCGGTTGGAAACTTTCCTCATGTCAGTACGTTGTAGGTGTCTCCACCGTCGCCAACCTTGTGTGAGTGCTCTGAAAAGCTAATCATTTGCATATCACACCATCCTCTTCCTGTCGGTTAAATTTCGCGTCTGTAGCATGTCATCTTCGTGATGTAGCAATTTTAATGGCCAGTAGTGTATGTCACATGTTTCGATATTAGAAAACTCAGTCATTAAAACCTACGGGATACTTCCCATTGACGTACAATCATTGAATTTGCCAAGAAGCAAGGTTTCACACGACAACTAAAGGAACAAAAATCCGAAAATTGTTTATTTCTGCTTGTATCACACGAAAAAAATTGTTATCAGACAGGCTGTCTGTCTGTCCGCTTGTAAAGAACACAGGCAGACGTGTCAAGTGGAAATTCATGTCACACTCTGAGGTCTATAGTGCTAAAATGTTAAACTTATAAGTCAGTGCAGTCGAAAGATACGGCGATTTATGTCACATATTTTGATACTCTCAAACTCACTCATTAAAATCTGCAAGATACTTCCGCTTGGCGTAGAATCATGAAATTTGGCTAGAAGAAAGGTTTCACAGGACAAGTGAAGGAAAAAATGCGACAGATAGAACTTAATAATTACATAACACGAAAAAATATATATTTTTTTCTTTTGTTTTGCGACTTCAAACTTGAAATTGAAACAGTCCCGAAAGTCTTGGAATCCCAGGGACGAATATCTTGCCAGTATCACTGTCGATAACAGGGAAGAATCGTAGATGTCCTCGATTTCCAGAATGGATAAACTGTTGAAACAGGTCTATTGGGAGTCTGCTATTTGCATTTTTGAAATTTGTGCATACTATGGGTGTCTCAGACACTAAGCGACAATTTTGAATGGCTTACTATTCGCGCGCAGTCGTTGGTCAGAGTAGCTGTGTCGCTGGAAGACGTGCTTGGTTTTGTCATCGCTGCTGGGCAGTGAGGAGCACGGGAGTTCTGTTGCTGGAGCACTGGTGAGACAGGCGCCGAGCAGAACTCCTGGCAATGTAGACATACAGTTAAGTGCATCTGCGTTTGAGTAAAATGATTTGTGTTTGAATATTGTGAAACTGAGAAGGATTTAATTAGTGATTTGGACTGGGATGAGGTGTAAGGATTTTAAAAAAAAATTATAAAGAGAAATTAAGGTAATATTTTTTATTTGGTACTACTGCAGTCGCCCGTAGTTAGGACTCATTGTTGAATGAGACATCTGTATCAGGAAACTTAAGATTTTTCATTAAAGATTGCGTAATTTTCATTGTAAGGTATTTTTTATGTTTATCTATTATTTACCTGGCTTTTTTAAGAGTAAGAGTTTCACCGATGACTTTTGTAGTCTTGTCTCCTTCAAACACCCCTCCCCCCTAACCAGTAAGAGTTTGGCATCAACGTTGCACTTCATCAGTGTTAATGAGTGTTGGAACATGAATTGCAAACAAGTAATGATACATCAGGTAATTTAAAAACGGTTTGTTAAAGGAATATTTCACCTAAGAGCATTGTCCACATCCTCGATCCAAGACATTTTTTGTATTTAAAGAGTGCCTCACTTAGTGATGTGTATAAAATAGTTTACTTGTTTTTTGGAGCATTGCACTAAGCTTTCAGCTACTGTAGTTAGAAATTTTCAACTCGCTCACATGGAGGAGCAAGGAAGGGGTTTCCAAGCAATTACATTACGAGGTAAGATATTTTAATTTCAGGATCAGTTTGCTTCTAAAATTATCAACGCATAGCAACCATTTCGTGAATAGCATTATTAGGCAGATCATTAACGCGCTGGGACCACTTGGCTTGATTAAAATCAATAGTAAAGTTCAGGAGTTAATCAGTTAACACGCTTTTTAGAAGCATTATGAGACATGTTGTAAATTCATGTTGTATTTTCGCAGGCGGATGTATGTGGTTCCTCTCGCAGTTGGAAATGCGCAGAAAGTTGGAAATGGAAATGATCGCATGGCACTGTTGGCCGGGAGGCCCCTTTCGTATTGCAAGTCCCTTTTAGGTGACGCCACATCGGCGACTTGCGAGTCAATGATGATGGACACACAACACCTAGCCCCTTGCCGGGAGTCGAACCCGGGTGTCCTGCGTGGTAGGCGGTAACGATACCGCGCCGTTGCATCTGCTCGGGGCGGACGTCGTAAGACATCCGTTTTGAGCTCGTTGTTGATCGATTAGCTCAGTTTTTTTACCACAGAGGGCAGCTACCCCTCCGACCGAACACGCTGAGCTACCGCGCTGGCTGACGCTACGAAGGCGGACACCTAAAGCTAAGCAACAAAAGTTACAACCAATCAACCAAGCCAGTACTAAATCAAAACAAACGAAATGAATTTATAAAGGAAACTTTCACTGTCAATATACATAATGTAAGCCTATACGGAACCATCAGTGCTCAAGGCCTAGCCATTTTTTATTTTATTTTTTCCCCAGATAAGTTTACGAGACCGTTTTTACAGATATTGTACTTCTTGTGGGTTCTTACGCAAAGTTTAATTTACGAGACTCCTGTAGAGACAGAGGTAGACCTGCTGCCACGAGTTCTGGCCGCTGCACTGGAAACTGAAGAGGCACCAGACTGTGCGATGGACAGTGGGTACCACAACACGCTTCGTAGGTACAATGTCTTTAACAACGTTGGTGGTCACCACACCGAGCCGCTATTGTAATGCATCACTACTGTTTCTGTATGCTAGGTTCTTTTTTGTTTTGGTGTAACGTAAACACGTAATGTTTAAATGTTAATACAAACAAATTTGCTTAAGCGATAAATGGATGATTTGTTAAGTTTCTTTTATAATTATTACCGAATAGTTGCACTGCGTCAGGCCTAATTCAGGCCGTCCGCTGGGGCCGAGCGGTTCTAGGCGCTTCAGTCTGGAACCGCGCGACCGTTACGGTCGCAAGTTCGAATCCTGCCTCGGGCATGGATATGTGTGATGTCCTTAGGTTGGTTAGGTTTAAGTAGTTCTAAGTTCTAGGGGACTGATGCCCGCATCTCGTGGTCGTGCGGTAGCGTTCTCGCTTCCCACGCCCGGGTTCCCGGGTTCGATTCCCGGCGGGGTCAGGGATTTTCTCTGCCTCGTGATGGCTGGGTGTTGTGTGCTGTCCTTAGGTTAGTTAGGTTTAATTAGTTCTAAGTTCTAGGGGACTTATGACCACAGCAGTTGAGTCCCATAGTGCTCAGAGCCATTTGAACCATTTTTTTCTAGGGGACTGATGACCTCAGATGTTAAGTCCCACAGTGCTCAGAGCCATTTGAGCCTAATTCAGTTCTTCAGGCTGACGTGGACGCTTAACAGACCTGAAATGAAACAGCGTGTTCCCGGACATGGGTTCCTTTTCAAAATATTACGTAGTCATTCCCCTCTACAAGGCCTAAATGTCTGTAACGGGAATTTCCGAACATTCTGTGTTGCACGGAGTATTTTTAATCTTGTGTTTGCGATTTAAAGGTACCAACTTTATGTTTTTACTTAGTGAACTGTGCCTGCTGTTATGACAACTAGAGTGCATATAAGCTCATCAGAGAAACGTTAGTTACCCCTTAAAAAGAGCACCCTGGCCGGTGTGGAGTTCTGTGGAGGGTACAGGACTGGCACCAGGTGGTCACGTGATATACTTGCTATCTGGTTGTATGGGATCAGCGCGGTATACAGGAAGAAGCTGTGCTCTATGGACTTGAAGTTGCCCGATTTATTGCTGTATCAACGCTGACTGTCCAGAGCGTCTACACGGAATGGTGAACCACTAGCAGCTATGTAACACAGTTTAAGAAGGATGCCCCTAAAAAGATCCTAACCGACAGAGATTAGAGACGAATGTGATGCCTTGTCGATGGCAATCGCTTTCGAGCTCCATTGGGACTGTTTTCCAGACAACGACTAGACCTTTTTCTCACAGAAAATCTTGAAGGGTACTGCACTGCTTGTAATGGCCATTTGGAGTGGCGGACCTTGCAAAAGACCATTGCTCAAGAGGCGACATACAGCTGAACGTCTGGATGTCAGATTTTCTGTCTTTTAGATGCCATCAACAGAAAGTGAATGGAAATATATATCGAAACAGTTCCAAGACATGTGGAACTTTCCAGATTGTCTTGTGGTTCAAATGGTTCAAATGGCTCTGAGCACTATGGGACTCAACAGCTGAGGTCATCAGTTCCATAGAACGTAGAACTACTTAAACCTAACTAACCTAAGGACATCACACACATCCATGCCCGAGGCAGGACTCGAACCTGTGACCGTAGCAGCCAAAATTACAAAAAAAATCCTAACAAATAACGTTTATTTATCAATTTTTCAGATCCAGTGTGCAACAGGGATACAATCGAAAATATACAATTAAACATACAATCTTTTATGCACGCTTTTCCCACCCAAAAACGCAAGGTCATTACATTTAGACTAAACTCGATTAAGGAACATTCACAGTTAAATACAGGGTGAAAAATAACAAAACCGACAAGCTTCATGGACGGATTTCCGAGGGGAAATGGACGGAAAAAGATACCATGATCCCGTGAATGTGTGTCTGGAAATGCATCGTTGCCACGGCAGATGGCGCTGACGAATGACTGTTCCTCCTTGGGTGTCACAGGCTGTGTGATCCACAAAGCGTACTGTAACTAGCAGAGTGGTCCGGTATTCATGTCGGGAACAGCCGACATGGTGTTTGTGTAGGGCCTAGCAGGTGGAAATGGTCGAGAGGTAGCACGGTTATATGGCAAAACCAGTTCCCTCACAGACACCAGCCACAACACACAACATCTCAAGGCCTTTTTACGCGTTTGTGTGGTCATGGATCGTTTCAGACAGACGAACGTGCAGAGTGGCGACGGACTGTGTGCACACAAGTTTTCAATGACCGGGTCCTACAGGATACTGAGACGGACCGTAGTACAAGCTACAGACAAGTGACCTGACAACACGTATGTGTATCCTGTATGTGTGCCACGAGCAATGAGTGCAAGGATTGCCAGCAGCGGATTTCCCTCTACAGGAAGGATTTTGTCATGGTCTACGCACCAGACCATCACAGTTATTGGATTTCTGTCATTAGTCCTCTCTACTGACAAAGCAACTTTACCGTTACGGCATCATCAGTTTGCGTAATCGCCATCTGTGGGCTACAGACAGTCCTCGTGGGATGGTTGAGGTGTCTGGTCGGCATTGTTTCAGCATCAGTGTCTGGACAGGGATTGTTGGCGACCACATACTTGGACCGGTTATTATTCCTCAACGCCTCGACGGAGGACTGAATACGGACTTCGTGCGGACTACTCTACCTGGGCAGCTTGAGAAATCGGCTTGGCGATACGACAGGTTATGTGGTTTCTGCATGACGGAACACCACCCCGCTTCCGCATTACAGTTCGCCGACACCTCAGCAACTTCTTCCCCGACGTTGCAAAGGCCTGTAGCGTAGCCTGCCAGATCACCGGACTTGCACTCCCTACACTTTTACCTCTGTGGGCACCTGAAAAGCGTTGTGTGTGCTGAACCAGTTCCTGATAGGCAGACCCTTCAACAGCGTGTGACGTTATACGCAGAGAGCCCTAAATGTGCCAAAGTGTGCGGCAGTCCATGATGCGACGTGTGAAAGCGTGCATTGCATCCCATGGAGGCCACTCCGAACACCTGTTGTGACGTGGATGCAGTACAGCTCTGTACTGTGTTCCGGAACCAATTATTGTCGTTGGACGCACGCCGCCCAACTCCGGGCACAGTTTCACAGGACCATTCTTCCTCCATTTCCGGTCAGGAATCTGCCGCTGCAGTGTGTCGGTTTTATTAATGTTCACAGTGTAGAACAGAGGGCGCAGGGCAGGTGAGGCGGCTGGAGCGTCACGGTCACAGCTCCACTGACGATGTCAACAAGCTGCGGACACCCGAGGCCCCCACACTGCACTGGCACTTGCTTGTCCAGATGATTATACTGTACCTAAAAAACAGCCGTTCTTCAGCGGGAACCGCTCAGTAGGAACCCAGAAGTTCATTGCTATAGACGTAGTCAAAATGCAGAAGCAGAGGTAGATCTACGTCAGAGGACAACTCGCAAGGAATGGGCCGAACGACACAAAACAATACAGTAGCTGCCTGGAGGCGTGTACTGTATTCGAAAAGTCCTCGCTTTGCTTCTTGTCAAATGACACGACGGCCGCGAGGTTGTAGGCGCTTCAATCCGGAACCGCTCTGCTGCTGCGGTCGCAGGTTCCAATCCTGCCTCGGTCATGGCTGTGTATGATGTCCTTAGGTTAGTTATTGCATTGTATTGTATGTTAACCGGGGACCTAGAAACGACGGAAAGGCTCCGTCCCCGCTGCAGCCGCAGTGGTCCACAACCCCACGACGACTACCGCAGTCCACTTCACCCCTCCGCCGCCCCACACCGAACCCAGGGTTATTGTGCGAATCGGCCCCCGGTGGACCCCCCAGGGAAGGTTTCACACCAGAAGAGTGTAGCCCCTAAGCTTGCGTGGTAGAGTAATGGTGGTGTACGCGTACGTGAAGACCTTGTTTGCGCGGCAATCGTCGACAAAGTGTGAGTGAGGCGGAATAAGGGGAAACAGGCCGCATTTGCCGAGGCAGATGGAAAACCACCTGAAAACCATCCACAGACAGGCCGGTTCACCGGACCTCGACACAAATCCGCCGGGCGGATTCGTGCCGGGGACCAGGCGCTCCTTCCCACCCGGAAAGCCGTGCGTTAGACCGCACGGCCAACCGGGTGGGGTTAGGTTAGTTAGGTTTAAGAAGTTCTAAGTCTAGGGGACTGACGACCTCAGATGTTAAGTCCCATAGTGCTCAGAGCCATTTGAACCATCAAACGACGCGAGGCGTCGTGTGCATTTAACCCACACGCTAAGGCTCGAGAGTGTAGTCCGGGCTGTAGGCATTTCCAAGACGTTTTGGGACTGTTTTTTGTACCATGACTTGTGTCCACTCGTTCAGGTTAGCGTGAAAATGAACCAAAATATTTATTACAGCATTGTAGGTAATTCTCTTTCTTCTGAATCTTCACGATTTGTGTGCTGAGGGCACCACTGACTTCCAAGATGATGACAACTGTGTCAACAGCGCAGCATGCATACATTCCTGGTTGGATGAACACTCAAGCACCCTACCGCACCTCTACTGGTCATCTACATCTACCGATGTTGAACTTAATCCTATAGAAAATGGTGCTACCGTTTGGGACAGAGGGGGGAACGTACCACTCTGCTGTTCTTTTTTTTTCTTTTCTTTTTTCTTTTTTTTTTTTATAAATAGTAGTACTTGCAAGCCAACCTACGTCCTCAGTTATTTGCCAGATGTATTCCAATCTTTGTTTTCCTCTAAGTTTTTACGCTCTGGAGGTCCCTCTGGAACCATGGAAGTTATTCCGCGATGTCTTAACAGATGTCCCACCATCCTGTCCCTTCTTCTTGTTACTTGTCACTGTTTCCAATATATTCATTTCCTCTCCGATTCTGCGCAGAACCTCCTCATTCCTTACCCTATCAGTCCATTTCAACATTCCACTGTAGCACTCACCTCTCAAAGTCATCAACTCTCTTCGCTTCCGGTTTTCCCTCAGCCCGTGTTTCACTACCACACAATGCTGTGCTCCAAACGTACATTCTCAGAAATTTGTTCCTCAAATTAAGGCTTATCTTTGATACTAGTCGGCGTCCCTTAACCAGGAATGCCCTTTTTGCCAGTGCCAGTCTGCTTGTTATGTCCTCCTTGCTCCGTCCATCATGGATTACTTTGCTGTCTAGCTAGTAGAACTCCATAATCCCATCAACGTCCGTGATCGCGAACTCTGACGTTAAGCTTCTAGCTGTTCTCATTTCTGCTACTTCTCATTACATCATCTAAAATTAATGAGTGGCTGGTGCAGGATATGATACACCTGTAGAAACGTGATGACTCTCTTATTCACCATTTTCGAGGATAGATGCGATGTTACTCGATAATAGTATGATGTGTCCTGAGAGCAACTAACGTTTTTGCCCGGTGTGCTCATTGTCGCCACTATACACACTGCCAGCGCGAAAGCACTAATAGGCAGCCTCTTGATGCAATAATCTACCAAACAGCCGTATGTGTTGTAGAAATTTATTTGATGAACTTCTTATGTGCTACGAGTTTCGGCATTACACTGATGCCATCTTCAGGCCCCACACGTCATAGTCGTAAAATCGCTATACACGGAAGGAGCCATATAACTGGATCCGTGAATCAAATCGTTACGCAACAGCTGCAGTCTGTGTCGCCTGACCACCAAGAGCTGTTGCATAGCGACTTGATTCACGGATCCAGTTGTATGGCTCCTTCCGTGTATAGCGTTTTTACGACGATGACGTGTGGGGCCTGAAGATGGCATCAGTGTAATGCCGAAACTCGTAGCACATAAGAAGTTCAAATATGTGTGATATCTTATGGGACTTAACTGCTAAGGTCGTCAGTCCCTAAGCTTACACACTACGTAACCTAAATTATCCTAAGGACAAACACATACACCCATGCCCGAGGGAGGACTCGAACCTCCGCCAGGACCAGCCGCACAGTCCATGACTGCAGCGTCTGAGACCGCTCGGCTAATCCCGCGCGGCCTGGTAGCACATAAGAAGTTCATAAAATAAATTTCTACAACACATACGGCTGTTGGTAAATTATTGCATCAAGAAGTACATGCCAGCCGTTGTCCCACGGTCCATAATGGATCAACGAAGATTCACTTGTAGGCAGGGCGACTACTTCGGCTGGTGCAAGAAGTCGACTGTGCTTGCTAGCCGACGGTTACGCGCGGCACCGAACAAACTGGTGCGTGGGGGGAGGGGGATGAAACTTGGTGCAGATTGTGCCTAGTTGGTCCCCAGCAATGAGGCCTGCAGCAAGATTCGTTGGACTCGGGAAGCGCAAGCCACGGAGGACAGCCCTGGACTGCACGTTAAACAAAGCACCTGCGCCGACGGCCTGTTTAGAGAGCAGCCGGCCGCCCCGGCGTGTTTACACGGCGGGCGGCGCCGCCCAGCCGCTGCCGGCCTGCGCGGTCACCGGAGACTCCCAAAATACGGCGCCGGACCGCGCCCCATCCTACCCCTCCCCGCCCCAGACCTCCTGCCCCCTGATAACGGCGCTTTCCTCTGACCACCACGCCCCGCCGGCCGTGCCGTCTTGCAGCGTGCCGCGTCATCCACTGAACTTGACAGCTGGTGCCGTGTTAACTATTTCCCGGTACTTTATAAGCGACGTGGTCGAGCCATTTAGGCACACTCTTACGTCCTCCTATTTCGTGTACAACGGCCAGAATTACGATCACACAGACGGCGTAGCATTGGGTAGCCCGTTCGCTCCAGCTGTTGCAAACCTCTTCGTGGAGAATTTTGAGGATATTGCCATAGATACTGCGCCATTGAAGACGAAGTGTTTCTTTCGAAACGTTGGCCACACGGACGCGAGAAATTAGACGAGTTTTTGGAACACCTCAGTGGCATCAAGAGTAATATCCAGTTCACCATGGAGGTGGAAAAAGATAATGCATTGCACTTCCTCGACGTCCTTGTCCACCGTTAACGAAATGGGTGCCTTGGCCACAGCGTCTACAGGAAACCCACCCACACAGACCTGTACCTGCACGCCACCAGCCATCATCATCCAGCACAGAAGCGCACAGTGTTACAAACATCGGTGCATCGTGCAAGAGTAATATCAGACGACGACAACCTGCCCCACGAACTGAGCCACCTTACGCAGGGTTTTCAGGAATAACGGCTACAGCGCCCATCAAGTGAAAGAAGTGATTTCTGGGAAATACGTCTGCAGCTCGTGGTCGTGCGGTAGCGTTCTCGCTTCCCACGCCCGGGTTCCCGGGTTCGATTCCCGGCGGGGTTAGGGATTTTCTCTGCCTCGTGATGACTGGGTGTTGTGTACTGTCCTTAGGTTAGTTAGGTTTAAGTAGTTCTAGGGGACTGATGACCTCAGAAGTTAAGTGGTTAAGTCCCATAGTGCTCAGAGCCATTTTTTTCTGGGAAATATCAGAATAAGACCACCGACGAAGAGCAGGAAAAGGGACTGTGGCTCTGTGTCGGGCAAGATAAGCCGCCTGTTGAAAAGACACGAGATCAATGTTCAGGCCTCCAACGAAAATCCGTCAATTACTGAGACCACTTAAAGACGCAGTAGGTCTCAGAACACCTGGAGTCTACGAAATACCTTGTGAGTGTGGCCAGAAGTACATCGGACAAACAGGGCGCACTCTGGAACAACGCAGGAACATGAGAGGTATTATCGCCTACGCTATCCAGAGAAATCTGCGCTAGTTCCGCGTGCGTTAGAGAACGGTCACCACATAAAATTTGACGATACCTCTGTCGTAGCTCGCACTAACGGCTTCTGGAACAGCTTAATAAAGGAAGCTGTTGAAATAAAAGTTACCGCAAACACCCTGAACAGAGACGGTGGCTTGCAGCTCAGCGCTGCGTGGGATCCAGCGATCGCGCGGCTGAAGAGGGCACATCGAACGCCGACTCAAAACATGCCCATATATGGCAATGTCACGGGCACCAGTGACGTCACAGCCGGCAGCTAGCGTATATAAGGGCGCACCAACAGCCCACTGGCAGTCATATCACTTGACAATGGCCAAGGAGTGCTTGGCCGAAAGCTCGTGTAGTTTTAAGCAACTGACGCGGTTGGAAACCCCAGAACATTTTATTCAATTTCAGCACTTTCTCCAATACGTGTAAAGATATCGTGGGCTTCCCGAACGCACGCTTTGCGGCGTGTTTTCCACCACAAAAACACTGACAGCGAAAAACTCGCAGCACCACGAAGGAATTGAGCGACATGAACGACAGTTGGTAGGCGTGTTCCTACATCTGAAAGACGATGTCTAGTCAAGTTTCACACTAGTCGCATTAGAGTGGCGCTAGCAGTGTCATTATAAAGATACAGATCATTTTTCTTTAAATGCACGCTGTAATGGTGGTGAGTTTTAGTTACGTTTGAGACTGGGTTGTGTGAGTTGATGTTAGGAATGCCTTTAAGGCGACAAAAACGCCATTACCAGCTTCTCACGGAGGTCGTGTAATAGGGCTACGAGAAGCTGGATGTTCCTTCTGCGATATTCCAGAAAGACTTTGCTGGAATGTAGCCACTGTACATGACTGCTGGCAGCGGTGATCACGAGAATGTTCGATGGCAAGAAGACTGGGCTCCCGACAGCCACCTGGCACTACCGCTAAGACCTGTACAGACGAAGACATTTCTTGCGCCATGACTCGTTGGCGAATAAATGGTGTGGTGTCACCGCCAGACACCACACTTGCTAGGTGGTAGCTTTTAAATCGGCCGCGGTCCGGTAGTATACGTCGGACCCGCGTGTCGCCACTGTCAGTGATTGCAGACCGAGCGACACCACACGGCAGGTCTAGAGAGACTTACTAGCACTCGGCCCAGCTGTACAGCCGACTTAGCCAGAGATGGATCACTGACAACTACGCTCTCATTTGCCGAGACGATAGTTAGCATAGCCTTCAGCTACGTCATTTGCTACGACCTAGCAAGGCGCCATAGCATTTGATATTACTTTATATTGTGGTTATAACATGTACCGTCAAGAGAGATGTTCTACAATTGTGGATTAAAGTTAAGTATTACATCAACTACGTACTTTATTTGCTACTATTAATTACTTTAACTGCTCCAGACCTTACGCCAATCTGCGTGAGCTTAACGCGTGCCTTTCGGCTTCCTCTCATTGTGACTTGGTTGTCTTGCCAAGTCACAACAAATGGCTTCGTGTGAACAGTTACCTTACGTGCCATCTGGTGGCGTGTAATCGCATTGCTGGTAAATAGTATGCAATCGAATGTAGCTACATTCCACGCCATATGGCTACCATTTGAGTGCGTACATCTTTTTGTTTTTGTCGCCGGTAGTGCGCTGTATGAGACTGGAGTCATCTAAGGAAGCTATAGAAATACTTGTTGAAGCATACAGACATGTCTTTACGACACAAAATCACTCATATATCATAAGAAACACGACAGGAAATACTCTTTCGACAAAATTGTTGATTCACTTAAGGAGATTAGGTTTTCGTCTCATGTCGAAACTGTAGCGAAGATAAAAAGTTTACGAACGACGTTTGTGTCGGAACCTAATAAAGTCAAAGCTTTGACGAAGAGAGGTACGGGATGTGCGGAACAGTATGAACCCACGGTGTGTTTGCGAGACCGCGTTCAGGCAAAGAAAGGGAGCGGCACTTCAGATTTCGCACAAGAAAAAGTGGCCTGAAGTAAAAACTTTAACTTTAAAGTATGTAAATTTTCAGCCTTCAGTTCCCCTGCAGACTGTACAGAAGGTGAATAAATCTAAGCTGATAACAGGTTTGTCTTGGTGGACCATACAAGGCACATTATAAAATATCATATGCAGTGTGTGTCAAAATACCTCAGTTGTTTGTCGCGTCTCGATTTTTGATTCTGAGACCGTGGGTTCTAACCCTACTATTATTGCTTTTTTTCATTGGTACATTAAAATAAAATACTGCGTGAAGCTGAGTTCCTGCTCCATGATCTTGCACAGTGTCTCGTGTTGGCTATAAACATTCAATCACAAAAAGTATAAAGCGCACGCTACAAGCTGTGTACAATTGTTATCATTATCTTTAATGATGC